>NC_080190.1:173775172-174093172 GCF_030028045.1 Hippopotamus amphibius kiboko | reverse complement strand
CCCCCCACCAGCTGAGACTGAGTAGCAGCAGGAACGACGCCCTGGGACCCCGAAAATCCCAGCCCAACAGCAGGAGTGGGGGACCATCACCTGTGTTGGGGGGAGGGGAGGACTGGACCCAGAGGCCACCCCAGCCTCCTCAGGACCCACGCCGGCCTCGTGCAGCTGCATCCACAGTTCCAGAGCGTGGCTGAGTCAAGGACCCCAACGACATGTGTGACGGGCTCTGGCCAGCGGCAGACCCAGGCAACTCCCCACCCCTGCCCCGAGGGTGGCGAGCTCTCCGCTGCCTAGAGTGGGGGGACCTGAGGCTGGCCACAAATGGGCAGCAAGAGGCAGAGGATATCTTGAGACCAAGGACCAGGAGCAAAAAGCCGGCGGCAGGCATGTAGAGGCCGATGGAGACGAAGCGGGAGAGTGCGGGGAGCAGGTAGAAGAAGAAGGACTGGTGCAGCCGCTCCAGGAGGTGGTTGAGTTTACGGAACATGCCCTCCAGAGCCCTGCAGGTGAGGGCTGGGGTCATGGCTGGCCAGACACCCACTACCCTGCCCCCAGCCTGCAAAGGAAGACCAGAAACCACTTACTTGCCCACTGCCACCAGGTCATACTTATAGTGGCGGAAACTATTGATGCCACGGAGGGTCAGAGCCTCCACACGGTAGCGCAGGAAGAGGCCATGGGCGCCACGGGGGCGGCCAGAAGCCTGCTGCAGAACCATGAGCAGCAGCGTCTGCACGCTCTGCAGTGGCCCGTCTACTGACGTCCAGTCCTGGGGCTGCAGCTTAAGAGGGTTTGAGGACAAGGTCAGATAAATCTTACACACAGGCCCCGTGCTCCCCAGGCAGGTGGCCCTACCTTGCCCTGCAGTGTACACAGCAGCCCCCCTTTCTGGCAGAATGTCTGGAAGAGGTTGAGCAGATCCAGGTTGGGCAGCTGTCCGTTGAGCCCCTCCACGGCCACGTCGAGGCTAGTGACCACATCACTGCTCAGCTCCAGGGCCACGGCTGCCTGGATGGCCCCAGCCCGGCCCTGCAGAGGGGAGGACTGCATACCTGTAGAAGCAGATGAATGAGCTGCCAATAAGGGGCTGGTGAGGACAGTGGCCCTGAGGGAGCCAGGGCAGAGCAAGAGCACCCACCAGTGACATTGACGTCGTGGTAGGCTTCAAGCCAAGCCTCAGTGCCCAAGAGGTCGTGTTCTGTCACCAGGAAGATGATGTCTTTGGCCCAGTAAATCTGCCCTAGAGACCAAATCAGGGTCAGAAGGGCCTGAGGAGGTGGCCCACCCTCCCTTGCCAGCAGTAGCCCCTGAGCCTCACCCCGGAAGTGGGCAGCAAGTGCCAGCATCAGCCCCACAGCCTGGCTGTTGGTAGAGTCAGGGCCACAGGGCACGGTGAGCACCAGGGACTCAGTGCTGGCAGCGCGCGGCGCCCGAAGGATCCCATACACGTTGACGCCCGACACCATCTGCATGCAGTATCGGCAAAGCCTCAGCACGACCGCAGTCTAGACGACTGAAATCCCTCCCCTTTCCGCCCTAGAAGGCCCACCGGTGAATCCTCTGGCCCCAGGACATCCGCCGGCCCCCAGTGAGCTTCCTGGCCCCAAGGCCACCCCCTCAAGTGCTTTTTGGTCGCAGGCGCACCCCCTCCCCCACAATACATAGCGCTCGTGGATCTCATCTGGAAAGGGCAGCTTCCGGGAGAAACTCTGCGTGTAGACCTCCAGCCCCACGGACCGCATCGTCCGCTCCAGCCAAGCCGCTGGCAGAGCCCTGGAGACACGAACAGCGCTTCTGAGCAGAGCTCTCTGGCCTTGACTGGCACTGCTGCCCCCGTACCCATGGCTCTGCCGCTCACCCCGACTTCCTGCGGTGGGCAGCGAAGTCCCGGGCAAAGCTCCGGGCACGGTCTCCGCCCGCAAACTGCTCCTCCACCATGGTGGAGCCCATGGCGTTCTCGGACATGTAAGTGCGCTGGGTCAGCGGTGGGAAAGCCAGCGCCAGGAACCAGGCGACGCCCGCCACGTAGCTCAGCACGCTGCAGGGAGAGGGACGGAGGGGCCACCTGAGCGTCAGCGCGCCCTGGAACCCGGCCCGCCGCCTCCACCTCTGCCCGGGGCCTGGACCGGAGAGCTGAGCCCCAGGCCTGAGGCCCCGGGCGATGCCGGAGGGCGGGAGGGGCGGGCGTGAGCCGCCGGAGGGGCCCCGCTCTCACCAGAGCGGCGCGTTGAGGCGCAGCACGAGGCGGGCGAGCGCGCGCCGGCGCACCGGGTCCGACAGGAGACCCATGGTAGGGCCGGGCGGCTCCGGGGCCGCGCTCCCGCTGCCGGCTACGGCCGCCGGCCCGGCGCGCCACTGCCGTCAGACCCGGGGCTCCGCGCGCGCCCGCACTTCCGGTCCCGGCGGCCCTCGCGCCGCCGCGCGTGCGCGGTCCCTCTTCTCACGCCTGCGCTGCCGCCGCGCACGCGCAGAGCAGAGCCGCTGTGGCGGGACAGCGGCTTCCAGGGAGGCTGACCGCGGCGCGTGCCGCCGGCGGGCAGTGAAAACGACCGGCCGCTCGAGAAGGCTCGGTTCGAAGGCAATCAGAGAAGGATGATGGGTAAGGCAGGTGGGAGGAAAACCGGAAGCAGCGACCAGAGCATAGAGGCCCACAGATCTCGGAAGGTGCGGCCGCTGGCAATGACAGGTCTGAGTGCCGCGGTGGGAACTGAGGGGGCTCCCGTGGACTGGGAGGCCAAGGCATTGGCCGGCGCATTCCTATGGATCTCGGCCACCAAAAACAGCCGAGTGGACTCACAGCGTGTGCCCAGAACCGGGGTCTTTGGGGTCAGATGGCCACGGGGGGAAGCTGCATGATACTACTGGCCAAAGAGGTCTCAAAGGAGCTGGGGTGTGTTGAGTAGAAAGTGGGAGCACCCCTGTCCAGGCCAGGAGGTTTCTGGGCTATTAGAGGAGAAGCAGCCCCAGTGTTCTGGCTGCAGGCCCTGGTGGTGAGGGCTCAGGCAGGTATGAGGACAGGAGGTGGAAAAGGGGAGTGTGAAGAGGAAGATGCAGTGGTGGGGCAGCAGCCAGTGTCTGTGTCTGACTGAGAAAGGATTGGAGCTGAGAAGACTCCAGGCGAGATCATATGTCTGCTGTACTTTTGGAGCCCAAGTAAGAAACAGGACAGGCCCAAGGGGTTCCTAGGGTGAAAGAGACCATTCAATCTAACCCATAATCCAGGGGATGTGGGACATGGCCTCCTGCATCACCGGGGTGGATACCCATAGGCAGCTGAGCTCTCCCTCAGCACGTGTGCTCAGGACCCTGGATGTGCTGGGCTGAGAATGCTGGCTGCACGGCCTCAGGGCATGACTCGTGACACCAGGCCACATCTCACTGCTCAGCTGCCGGGATCCCTTCCTGGCCCAAGCTGCTTTCTTCACCCAGGGACATCCCCTCCCCGCCTTCAGTGTTTGGATCCTGAGGCTGCAAGGGGTATGTAGTTCATGTGTGGGAGAGCATCCTCAGTGCCCCCTGGAGCCAGCACCAGGCCAGGCTCCAAGGGCAGGGAAGTGCTGGGGGAGAGATCACAGTACTGTGGAACGTGCGTGGGTTTTATTCTGGGTCTGGGTGGCCATGTGCTCAGTCCCCCAGCAAGACAGAGGCCTCCTGTACATGCTGCCGGACCACACGGTCCAGTAGGGTGTGTACATCTCGGGCAGCCCGGGCAGCGGCCTCTAGCACTTGCTCCAGGTGGTCCTCATGCAGCCTGGCATCCATCTCAAGCAGTGCGATCTGGCCTGAGGCTGGCAGCAGGGCCAGGGCAAGCTGGGGGCCACCAGCTGCTTCCTCCACATGGCTGAGGTCTGCCAGGGCTGTTCCATCCACAAAGCCAGCTGAGCAGGCACACACAAAGTCCCGCATGGGTATCCCGGCATCCAACACTGCCAGTGTGGCTGCATTCACACAAGCCGCGTAGGTCCCACCATCTGCCTGCAGCACCTGCAGGGAGCCCCCCCCCAGTGACATCACTCCATTAGGCCGCTGACCGCCAACCCCCATCACCCTCCACACCCTCCTTCTCTCTCCCCTCCCGGGTTGAGGGCTGCTGCTTGCTCACCTGCACATAGATATCAATCTGGGAGTGTGGATGCAGCTGTGTAAGGATGGCTGCCTCAAAGGTCTGACGCAGCTGCAGGCCCATCTCACAGGACTTACGGTCCCCATGTGGCCGCCGCTTGCGCTCACCTGTGCTGAAGGTCGCAGAACTGTACTGACAGTTCACCAGGGCCCTGTCAGGCAGGGCTCGCGCCCGGGAGCCTCGGATCTGGAAGGGGGTAGGGCGGAGGACACGTGAGCCAGGCCCACTCCCAGCTCACACTGCACCTTCCTCTGGCTCATGCCCTGTGACCTGGCCTCCCTTCCTCCCCTCCCTCTACCTCCAGCATCTCAACAAGCAACTATTTACCTCCAAAACATAGCTTGAGGGAGGGCCAGTGGGCAAGTCTCTAAGCCACCATCACCTCTGGATCTCATCTGTCTTCTAACAGGCCTCCCTGTTTCCATCCTTCACTCATCCTCTCCCAACCCATTCTCTGTCTGTACCAGAGTCTGTTTACAAATATCAAGTCTGATTCTGTCTCCTCTACAGGATACATATACTACTTACCTTCCAAAGGCTTCCCACCACGTGTGACAAAAATCCTAAATCTTTTCCTTGCTCTATAAAGTCCTCAATCTCATTTGGAATCCCTCCCCATTTTCTGCACCCTCAGCCTTTCTGCTCGGCATGTCATGCTTACTTCCGCCCCTCAGCGCTGGAGTGGCAACAAACCCAGGCAGTTTTGTTTACGGTTCCTGTCTTCACGGAGTTTATGTTCCAATGGGGAGACAGACGGCGAGAAATTAGTTAAGATGATGTCTAGGGAGACGAGTGCAGGAAAGATAGGAAGTGTGTGGGTGTAGGGGAGGGGACTTGACAGGTGGGTAAGGTGGTCTGGGGAGTGTCACCCGGAGGATGACGTCGGAGTAGAGCTGAGAGGTGAGGGAGCGAGTGGGAGCGCGCCTGGCGGTTTTAATAATAGCAAAGGGGGGGGGGGGGGGCGCACGGAACAGTGGCCGCAGAGGAAGACAGGGACCATCGTGCTGTGGCCGCGGCCCCACACGGAGGCGCGCGCCGGCCTCACGTCCCGGGCCTCTTTTCAGCCTGGCGGCCCCGCACACCCGGCAGCTGCCGCCGCCGGATTCCTCTACCCACCCCCGGAGGAAGCCCGGCTCGCGCGCCCACTTGCCTCGTGAGGCCCGTAGACCACCGCCAGCGCCTTGGTGTTGCCCTGCTCGATGTAAGCCGAGCCGTCGGCCTGCGCGAATACACCCATCCGCGCCTGGATCTTGCGCAGCTCCCCGGCGCGCCGCCCGTCCACCCGGTAGCCCTGGTCCGACAGGAGCTCCAGACCCGCCATGCCGCCTGGCCGCCAGCCCCGCTTCCGCGCTCAGGAGAACTACAGTTCCCGGCAGGCCTCACGCCCCACCCCCGACCTCCCGAGGCCGGCGGTTTCCGGAGCGCCGGCTCCCACTTCCGGCCCGGGAGACCTTTGGTTCTCCCAGGGTTCCCGGCAGCGCCGCTTTCGTCTCTTCCGGGCCCCGCGGACTGCGGTGGTGCGCCCTCGCGGAGGGAGGACTGCGGCCGTGGGGGATCGCTGTCACGCGGCTGCCAGGGGTGGAGTCCGCTGGGCGTGGTGTCCCCACGCCCCCCTCCCCCGGTTTGTCGTGGGGGCTGTTCTCACGACCCTCAGGGCCACCCGCCCTACACCTCTCGGGTCGCCTACGGCGCACGCCTGCTCGCGGATTCGCAGCCCCTGGCCTCCCACTGCGCCCACGCCCCGCCTGCCCCCACCTCCTCCGCTCCCCTGCCGCCTCCCCTCCCCCCTCCGCCTCCCCTCCCCCTCCCCTCCCCCATCCGTCTCCCCTCCCCCTCCCCTCCCACCCGGCCCCGCTCGGACCCCGCGCAGCCGGCGTGCCTTTGCTTGTCTTTGACGCCTGGCGTCTCCCTCGAGGTTGGCGGGTGGGAGCCGCGACTGCCGGCATGGCTTCTCTTTCTCCATGGTCGTAAATGCATTCGTTCTCCCAAGCTGAGACACATTCTCTGTTCTCTTGGTTTTTATCGTCTTGGTTTGCACAGTTGTCCATTAAAGAAGAAAACAAACCATAGTTTATATTGTACATACATACACATGGTCATGTTTTCTAGAGCAGGCTTAACGTTCTTTTCTGTGTTGCCTTGGTTCTTCTCTCCGCATCTGCCATAGCTTAGAAACTGGTCTCGTGTTTTTCTCCACACAATTACATACACGTCAACAAATAGCTGCCGTTGTACATGTACAGACATATAGCGGCTTTTGGAACGCTGTTTGTTGTTAAAAATGGGATCATTTCATACACACTTTTACGTTTATCACTCAAAAAATATGAAATGTGTCCAAATAATCCTGTGGAACTCTAATTTTTTGCTTGGTATTCATGGGGTGGGTGTACCAGGATGTCCCCAGCTACTGCCCCTCCGTGGGCAGTGGCTGTGTGTCCAGGCGCTTGGGGGTTGGAACCCCAGGTAGGGACTTTCTGGTTGACGGCTGTAAGTATGAGAGTTCCATTCTCACTCCTTTCCCACCAAGAATAGGTGTTACGGTTTTTTTACATAATTCTTAGCAACCTGCAGTGTTACGGACATGCTGTAGTTATTCTTGCATTTGCTGGCCTGGTGTGTCCCAACATCTTGTGTCAGTCAAGTCCCCTGGAGTTGTTGAGGGGTCCAGAGGAGGGAGAAATGAGATGCTTTCCTCCCCAGCTGCCTCCTGTTTCCAGGTACCTGTTTTTTGGTGGTGAAGGCCACCATCATCCCCCCTCCCCACCAGCTGCATTATTCAGCAGCTCTGCAGTGCGTAGGAAACCAGATCCCATGCTTCAGGTTTGAATGGGGAAGGATGAACTGACAGGGTTGCAACGCTCATGGGGGCGTAGCAAAGGGCACAGGCCTGTGTCCCAGGACAGCCTGCACGTCCTGTCTCACAGGTCCTCTTGCACTCTCCCACTAAATCCAGCTCCCACATGCAGTAAAATGGGCCTCCTTTTTCCACTTGAGAGGGAAGAAACCCTCCCCCTTTCCAGAAGGGAAGTGCATAGGGTTGTGTGTCTGTTTGTCTCTTGATGCATAGCTTAGTGCCTTCAAATAACAAAAAAGAAATACATTATTGAGGTAGGAGGTAGACGGGCCCTTGGGCTGAGCAGCTGGGACTCGTCACGCTGAGTAAGTGGGAGCTTGTCTTCCCCTGACATTTCGAGGAGAAAGTGAATGGCAGGAGCACGGAGGAGCTGAGTCCCGCTGCAGTGAGGAGAGGAGGCCGCCACAGCTGCCACTCCTGAGGTCACAGGAGTCCTCCCCCATCGCACGCGCACGGAAAGGCTCTTGGGGTGTCCGAAAGGGAGGGGGCGCTCTCCTGCAACGCGTGCTGTCCATCTCCCTTGCGCCGGGATCCGTCTTGACTAAAAGATGCACATGCCTATTGAGGAGCATTAGGGAGAATGCCCACGTATCTTCTTCCCTGGGTGTGTGATTTTGCTTCTCTCTTAAATAAACTCCTCTGTGTGCTCTCCCAATAAACTCTGAGTCTGTTTTATAGGCTGAGTCTCTTTGAAAAATTCTTGTTGTCAAAGGGTACAAGAGCCAGGGCAGCCCTGCTTCTGGCCACTAACCCCTGGTGGACTAGTGGTTGGGGTTCCTGGTTTTCACCCAGGCAGCCCAGGTTCAATCCCAGGGCAGGGAACTGAGATCTCGCTTCACGCCTGGGCAGGGAACTGAGGCCCACTACTGTCTCCAACAGGTCATTATTATACCTTATGGTTCTGGGGGTGTCCTAGGCTCAGCTGGGCAGTTTGCACTTAGTGCTTCCCTGTCTGTAGTCACTGCAGATGGTGGCCGGCATTGTCCCGAAGGCTCCCTGCCTCACCTCTTTGGCGGTTGATGCTGGATGTTGGCCAGGACTCACTGGGGCTGTGAAGGAGTGCACCTGCACGTGACCTCTCCGTCCCGCCTGGGCTTCCTTGAAGCATGGCACCAGGGTGACCTCACAGGACAAGGAGGCTGTGCGTGGTGTTGTAAGCCTCAGAAGTCACATAGTGGCACTCTGGCCGGACTCTGGGTCGAGGCAGCCACACAGTTCTGCCAGGCTCAAGGGGAGGGGACATGGACCCTGCCCCTCAGTAGGAGCGGTTCAGCGTCAAGCCATGAGAAGAGTAGGTGGAGTGGATGTGCTGTGGTGGTCTCGGGCCTAAGTCCCAGGCGGAGCGTCCCCTCCAAGGTGGTGATTTCCCAGAACACTGGGGGCGGGGGGGCAGGAGGCCGCGCCGCGGTGCCCGGTCCGAGGCCGTGCCGGTCCTCGTCCTCCGCTGCGAGCCACCTCGCTCCCCTTGGCCTCGGCTCTTCAGCTGGGCTGAGCAGGCCTCCTCCCCTCCGCGGCGCAGGCTCCGGCTGCTCGTGTCCTCCCTGGGTGAGCACTGCTGTAGCCCACGGGTGCCGGTGGAAGCCCCCCACGTGCCCTGCCCCCGCTGCGTGGTTGGCCTGAGAAGCTCAGGGTAATCAGGTTGATGCTGGTTCTGGGCCTGAGGAGCCCAGAGCGACCGGAAGGTGGCTGCTCCTTCCAGATCAGTCCAAACCATACTGTGTCCCCTGACCCTGGGAACTAAGATCTCCAACCTGGCAGCATCTCCGGTTTAGGACGTGGGCCGTTCAGGAATGAGAAGCCCTTGGTTCTCTGACCCTTGTGTTCTAGCCACAGGGTACACACATGGGTGGATTCAGGCCTGGAGGCCTAACGCTTATACAAACGTGGGAGCCGTGTTGAGGATCTGCAAGGCCAGCCCTGGATCCCGTGATACACTAGCACTCCTAGAATTCAGCACATATAATTGTACTCATGACCAAGATTCAAGGGAAAGCAAGTTAATCAAAATCAGCAAAGGGAAAAGGCTGGCGGGGCAAAGTCAGAGGAAACCAGGCACCAGCTTCCAGAGTCCTCTCCTGAGAAATCGCACAGGACACACTCCATCCCCCCAGCTACAGGCTGCAACAGTGTGTGTGCGATGCCAGGGAAGCTCACCAGGGAAGCTCACTGGAGACTCAGGGCCCAGGGCTTTCACGGGGGATCCCCGTCCCTCTGCCTGGTGTGCACCCAGGATCCTGGAAGGAAAGCAAGAGTTTGGCGTAAACTGTATTTGTTTGTACACAGAGTTTCAGTTCAGTGAGCCACTCTTATTGGTGCATGGTAGAGACCCTTCTGAAACCTAGTTTCCCAGACGCTGCAACTTTGCAAACATCTTCTGAAGGGCAGCAGTCTCGGGGCCCTCTTCAAGAAACAGAGGACAAAATCATATATCCAAAATGAAGTGAATAGAGTGAGGAAAGAAATGCCAACACACAACACAAATTTTTAAAGTTGACCAATATCACAAACATCACAAAACACAGAAAACAAACATAATGTTGTCAGTTAACTTCCTGATATATTTCTTTAACGTTTCCCCTGCGTTTTTCAGACGCAGAATCTGACGGCCTCTGAAGATGATGGCACTTTCATGATGTCGCCGTCTACGTATAGAGGATAATTTCGTCTCCTTTCTAACATGTTTAATGAACGTTTATTTTTACAACTTAGTTATAGCTTAGGAGAAAAGTTGTTTTCAGGGAACAGCGCCTTTAGCTAATATCGTGTACGTTTTTAGAATGGTTAAATGTGAGAAAACCTCTATGAGATTTCTTTTACATACAAGCTCTAAGATTTCAGGGCCTTTGGGGGCTCTCAGTTTTCGAATTGACGACCCTCCTTAGCCGATTCCATCAGCCTGATGTGTGGTGACACGCAGCACAGGGGGGCAGATGTGTCCCTAGCAGCCACTTCTACACCAGAATGACAGAAATAACTGACGTACACCAGGAAGTGACTGTTCCCCCGGAACCCCTGGAACTAAAGCTACTCCTGACTCACCCTCCCTGAGCAGAGCTCAGGATGCGCTCTCCGGGCCGTGCACTAGGAAGGAGATGGCCCAGAGCAGGCTGCAGTGGGAAGACACAGAGTTAACCGACTGGGATTAAATTATGCACTTTTGCAAACGTTATGAAATGTGTGATCCTGTGAACACTTTGCTGAGGCCCTCATGACTTCACAGTGAACCTGTCCCTGGACCCCAGACCCCCTAGACGGCCCGGGTGCATCTCAGCAGCGCAGGCGGCAGCATGGCGGGGCCTTCAACGGACGGTCCCTGTTCCGTGAGGCTGATGGGGAGTGTGGGAAGACCAGTGGGTCCGGGGCCACGAGCTCATCGCACGGGTCAACAGCTTTCAGGTGGGTCCTTGTGTGCAGTGCTGCCCAGCGGGAGGTAAGGCGCTCGGGAAGCCTCGGGTGGAGGTGCTGGCCGAGGGACTGCCGGCTGGGGGTGGGGGGGCAAAGCCGTGTGCAGAATAGGGGTCGGTTTGGGGCAGAATAACTTCCCCTCCAGCTGGAAGGGGTGCGAGCGAGGTTGTGGGTCTCGGGTGCTGCAGGCTGGGTATTTGCAGTGGCAGAGGGGCCTTGCAGGGCAACCACCTGCCACGGCAGCCACCGTTCCCTCCTGCTTCTCCGCTCGTCTCAGGCTGTCTGCTGAAACCGGACATTTACATGGTCGGGTGCAGTGACACTGGGTTACGGTGGGCCGGCCTCACTTCGGACTGACTGCTGTCAGTTACTTAGTGGCTTGTCTGCAGCAATTCTGTGAAGTTTGTTCCTCCACAGTGTGCAGCTCCTGACGTCACTACTCAGCCCCCCACCCCCTCCTTACACTGAAGCCTGGCTGCCTGGGAGGCACGTCCGAGTCAGCATAGCTTAGGGTGAAGCCACCGACTGGGCGAAGGTCGTGTTTCAGCCCCTGAGCCAGTGATGTGCAGCCATTGCTGGTGAATCAGGTGCGGCTGGGGAACACTGTCGAGTCTGCCCCGCGGCCAGCCAGTGTGACCGGCTGCAGAATAGCTGGGTCCTGATCCCTGAGAGCTGTGAATGTCCCCTTCTACGGCAAAAGGAACTCTGCCGACATGATTAAGCTAAGGGTCTTGAGAAGGAGAGAGTGTCCTGGAGAACCCAGGTGAGCCTACATGTCATCACAAGTGTCCTTTTAAGGAGGAAGCAGAGAAGGAGGAGGAGGTGAGCTTGGGGGCAGAGACTGGAATGACGAGGCCACACGCCAAGGAGTGCTGGACGCTGGACACAGCGAGGAATGAATTCTCCCCTGGACCTCCTGGACAGAACTGTTCTGGCTAACACCTTGATTTTAGCCCATAGGCTCAGTTTGGAATTCTGGCCTTTAGAACTGGAAGAGAATAAATGTCTGTTGTTTTAAGCCTTCATGTTTGTGATAACGTGTTTATTTATTTTTTTGGCCACTCAGTGCGGCATGCAGGATCTTAGTTCCCTGACCAGGGACTGAACCCATGCCCCTTACATTGGAAGCATGGAGTCTTAACCACTGGACCACCAGGGAAGTCCCCCAAGCTCTTTAATAATTTCTCCCCACTAGGATCTCTACCGTCCTCCCTGACGCCACACAGCGTCCAAGGAGAGGCAGCCTGCTCAGCATCCCTGTGGAGCCACTAGTCCTTCCACCCCGCCGCTCACCCTGGGTGGGGTCTGGGGGAGTGGGGGCGGGTGGGAGCCCCTCCCGGGGTGACCACCCCTAACCCACAGGTGGGTGTTGCGGGTAAGGCCTCGTCTTTCCCAGGTTCCTCTGCCCTCGGCTGGAGCCAGGCAAAGGGAGCCCCATGCTCTTGGCCACAGCCTCTTGGAGCAGAGCTGTCATGATGTGGAGCAGGGCAGGGAGGGGACAGGTTCCACTCTTCTTACCAAGACATAGTACACCTCCATGAATGAGTGCTGTACACCCTTTGGCCAATCTCCAGAGTGAGAGGGTCGCTCCCGGAGTCCCGCCTCTACCAGGCCTCTCAAGGTCAAGGCTTGGCATGGGAACACTGTCACTTCCACCATGTTCTTCTGGTCAAAATAAGGCAGGAAGGCAGTTCAGGGTCCAAGGACTGAGAACTGGATGTCCTGTTGGGGCACGTCATCTATGGTGGCAGCAGTGGTTGGCAGCCCTCTGTGCCCCAGGGGAGGCCACTGCCCGCTCCTCCAGCGAGGAGGGAGGGGGTGCTTCTGCCAGGAAGGGGGCTCATGGGAATTTGAGAACGTAAGATTCAAGTGTATCCATGCAAAGTTGCCATCCTAGGTCTCAAGGCTGACTTGGCCCTGAGACAGTGCACATGCCATTTCCTTTGCAACCCAGATACTTTTATGACTGGCTCCTGCGTTTCCTTCCACAAAGTAGGCTGTGCTAGTGTCCACTGCTATGTAATAGGCTGCTCCAAATGCAGTAGCTTAAAACAACACCTGCTTGTTAACCCACAGCTTTGTGGTACACAAGTCTGGGCACAGCACGGCGGCATTGGGCAGCTGGACTTGAATGACTCATTCATGTGACACCCTTTCAACTTGAAGAATTTTCTTTAGTATTTCTCGTAAGGTAGGTCTCCTTTGTTTATTTTGGACTGTGTTTATTCCACCTTAATTTCCAAAAGATCATTTTCCAAAATATTGGATTCTTGCTTGAGTTTTTAATGACTCAAGTTTGTCATCCCATTGTCTCCCGGCCTCCATTGTTTCTGATGAGAAGTTCGGTGTGAATCTTATTTTCTTATATGTGATGAGTTATCTTTATCTTGTTACTTTTGAAGTTTTCTCTGCCTTTCAACATTTTGGCTATGACGTGTCAGGTCCTAGAGGCTGCCCACATGTCCTGCCTCACGGCCCCCCAGCAATGGAGAACCTCCCTTGTGTGAATCTCTTTGGAGCTTTGCATCCTTCCTCCAGGAAGAGAACTGTCCTTATATACCCTTAATTAGGCTCTCTTAATTAAGCCAGGCTCATCCAGGACAACATCCCTCCTCAGCTGTGCCCTATGACATAACACAGTCCTGGGCGTGAAAGCCATTCTACTCATGGTCCTGGAATTATGCAGGGCACATGTGCAGGGCAGGAAACCTCAGGGGCCTTCTTGGAATTCTGCCTACCACAGTCCACTCTCTGGCCTCCAGAGAGTGTCTGACTTGGAAGTTGACGGCCCTGAGCCTGTCACTGTTTTGGGGTAAGATCTCTAGTTCTGTCATAAACACCCTACTCCATAATCCTTAGAATGAGGGTTACTTCCCACTTACATAAACTATTAAAATTGACATCATTTCCATCGAGATTAAGTGTGGTTGCTCCTGGAACACAGCTCTCAGAACTGTCCCCCTACACTCACAGTGCTGAGAACTTCCTGCTAGAGGTTACCATGCCACGCTGGAGCAGCAGGGAAGGGACACGCAAAACCCAGGAGAACGACTGACCCTGGGGTCAGGGTCAGTCCTGGAATCAGTACTACTGAAAACAGCAGACCCACAAAAACAAACAATAATGTGAAATACACAGTTATGAGGCAAGAAACGACACAAAATAACGGTCATTGCACAGAACTGGCTGTCAGAAGACAGACTGGGTGGAGGAAGGAAGTCCTTTCTATGATCTCAAGTATGAACCCAACTGATGTCCTTGAGATGGCTCCCCTGCCCCCAGGAATATGCCACCCTCCATGTCTCCTGGGGCCTTCCTACTGCCTGCCCCACGCGGTTCCTGAGGTTGTGGCCCTGAATGTGGTGCCTCATCCTCCATGTGACAGTGACACTCCCTGCCACCCCAACAGCAGGACCACCTTTGCCTCCAGCCTCGCCCTAAGGTGCTCACTGGCTTACCCCATGCCCCTAAGCTCTGGCCTACCTTAGTCTCTTCAGTCCAGCTCCCCCTTGCTGCTGGCCCAGATGTGCCCCCGCCCTCAGGGCAGCTCAAACATCCAGCCTCTGGACCCCTTCAGATGTACTGGCCACGACCACCTCTGGGACTGTGCCCAGTCATCCAGCCCCACAACCCAGCACGGGCAGCTGCTGGCCAGTTGGTGGCCATGTGGGTGGGGAGGATGCCTGAATCTCACCCCCACCCCAGCAACACCGCCGTGCTAGGCTGGCAGGAAGAAGCTTCTGTCCTCCAGAAGAGGCTTCCTAGAGGGACTCCAGGCCTGGGGCAGGTCTGGGCTCCACTAGTCATTTGGCTCTCAGGGGACCAGAGGTCTGAGGTCAGGTGTGCCCTGCTCCGGGTGCTCGGAACTGCTGGGCTCTGGCTCTGAAGCCCCGGAATGTGGCTGAGGAGCAGAGGTAGGGGCAGCCGTGACCTCACAATGGCGGGGTCCGCTGCCCCTGGCCAGCCCGCCAGCTGCCGCCACCCACCACCCCCAGCTGCCACTGGGCATGTCCCTCCTCAGCAGCTATGAGGGCCTGCGGCAGGAGATCCAGCGGCTGGCGCAGGAGAACGAGGAGCTGCGGCGGCTGGTGCAGCTCATGCAGGAGAACCAGGAGCTGAAGCTGCTGCTCAGGAGCCGGAGTAGCGGCCTGGGCTTCAGCGGCGCCGGGCTCCTGGCGGGGGGCGCCGCCAGCCCCCGGCAGCCCCGGCGCAGGACCATCAAGTTCAAGGATGCTGAGCGAGGTGCGCCGGCCGGGCCGGGGGGCTCCTCTCGGAGGTCCGCAGGCTCCACTCACTCAGCTGTGCAGGGCAGCGAAAGAGGGGGCCGCTCCTGCGGGGCCGTGTCTTGGCAGGTGCTGGGGGGGAGGGGCGGAGTGGGGTGCCGCAGGAAGAAGGTGACACCTCTGAGAGACGGACCCGCAGCAGGGCTGGACTGAAGTGAGGGGGCCAGAGGCCGCCGTCCGTGGGGAGCCCTGTCCCCGCCTGGGGTGCAGCCCACCGCCCTCCTCCTGGGACCTAGTGGGCTTCGAGGGCCAGCAAGGCTCAAGGAAGGGGGAGGTCGTGGAGCGGGAGGGGGCCGGGACACGAACGGTGTCACCTGCTGTGCCGCTGCTTGGGAAGCCACCTAGCCCCCCCCCACCGCTCCCTCGCCGGAGCTCCCGTCCCCCGCAGGCCCGGGCAGCCACCCGGGCAGCTTTCAGCCCCGGGAAACCGGCCGGGGCGGGGCAGCCTGGCGCCCCGTGGTCACGGGGCTGACCGCGGCGCCCGGGGACCTCAGCCTGGGTGCCGGCAGGGGGCCCGGCGCGCCCGCGGGGCGGGAGGGGCTTCTCCAGGCCGCCCGCTCCGCCCGCCCCGGGCACCTGCGCGCCCAGCGAGCTCCGGGCCGCGCCGCGGGCACCGGGACGGAGACGCCCGCGCCCCGGCCCAGCTCGGGCCCCGCCCCGCCGTCCTCGCGGCGCCGCGCGGCGGAGGGAGGGGGCGGCCCCGGGCCGCCGAGCCTGACGCAACCCGAGAGCCCGGCGCGCCGGGACCGCTCGTGCGGGAGGCGGGCCCCGCTTCCGGGCCGGGGGGGCGGGCGGACGGACGGCGAGCGAGCCGGAGCCGAGCGCGCAGGTGGGCCGCACCGCCCTGCCCCCGCTCGCCCCCGGGGCCCGCCCCGCCCCGCCCCGCCCCGCCCCGCCCCGCCCCGTCGTCTGCGCGGGCTCCGCCCCGGCCCCGTGTCCCGCACGGCCTCTGCGCCAAGGTCGAGCCTTCGGGAGGTGCGCCTTCTCTCACCCGCCCCCAACGCCTGTGCCTCTTCGCGCTTCAGGGCCCCGACACCCCAGCCTGGGGGCTCCCGCCGCGCCTGCTCCGGGCCCCGGGGCTCCCTCCCAGCCCTGGGGCTGGACCTGGGGAGGAGGGGGCATCAGGTCCACCGGGGACTTGCTCAGCTCCGGCTCCACCCAGGGCCGCTCCTGGGCCTGGAATCCCCGTCCTCTCCCCGTCCCAGCTCTGCCCGGGGCTGCCTGCCTGTGGATGACCCCCAGCGCCCCCGGCGACCCACTGCCTCTGTCCAGTTCTCCCAGGTCTGCCGGCTGAAGAGTCGCTGCTGGACTCCGTCGGCATGGGCGGTCCGGAGGGGCGCTTCCATTTTGCCATCGACCGTGGAGGCACCTTCACAGATGTCTTTGCCCAGTGCCCAGGGGGGCACGTGAGGGTCTTAAAGCTGCTCTCAGAAGACCCCGCTAACTATGTGGACGCACCCACCGAGGGCATCCGCCGCATCCTGGAGCAGGTGGCCGGGGCAGGGTGGTGGGGTGGGGAGGGGCCTCAGGGCCAGAGGCCTGATGGCTGACCACGTGGTTCCCAGGAGGGGGGCATCCTGTTGCCACGGGACCGGCCACTGGACACCAGCCGCATTGCCAGCATCCGCATGGGCACCACGGTGGCTACCAACGCGCTGCTGGAACGGCGCGGGGAGCGCGTGGCACTGCTGGTGACCCGCGGCTTCAGAGACCTGCTGCACGTTGGCACCCAGGCCCGCGAGGACCTCTTTGACCTGGTGAGCTCATCCACGCCCGTGGGCGGCCAGCTCTGCGGCGCACGTTTTCCCTGGGCGCCGCGGCCCCTCCGGGAGGGCGGTCCCCAGAAGGGTCAGTGGCAGCCCAGGGCCACCAGCTGTGAGAGAGGAGGTTCCGAGTGCTCGTAAAGGGACGCCGCGTCCGCCCAGCCCTGAGCGGTCACGTGCTGTCCTGTGCCTGTCTGCCACGATGCCCTGTCCTGGACCCTGACCCCCACCCCCACTGCTGGGTTCTGAGAAGGAGCTGCCCTTGTGGGGGCGGGGCAGTTGGCTGCACTCAGATACCTGGGGGCTGAGAGCTGCCCCCTGGATGGGGCTTCCTGGCGCCACCCTTTCTGACGGTGTCTTCTGGGCTTGTGGACTGGCCTTCTGGGACATATCCCCTCGCCTGCATTGCCCCACCCATGCAGGACCCCAGCAGGGACCCTCAGGCCTGGGCCTCCTCTGAGCCTCTGCCTGCCCGCAGGCCGTGCCCATGCCCGAGATGCTGTACGAGGAGGTGCTGGAAGTGGACGAGCGTGTGGTGCTGTATCGAGCGGAGCCAGGTGCTGGGGCACCTGTGAAAGGTATGGGTGCCCCGGGTGTTGGCGGGTGGGGCAGCGGGCCCGGATGGGCCTGTGACGGGCAGCGGCGGGCTTCCCTGCAGGCCTCACGGGGGACCTGCTGGAGGTGAGGCAGCCTGTGGACCTGGGGGGCCTCCGCGGGAAGCTGGAGGGGCTCCTGTCCCGAGGCATCCGCAGCCTGGCCGTGGTGCTCATGCACTCGTACACGTGAGTGTGGGCCGGCTGGGGGCACCGTGGCGGGTGGGCCGGCGGGCGGGCGGGCGGCTCAGCGGCACGCGGGCGTCATCGCAGGTGGGCCCAGCACGAGCAGCAGGTGGGCGCCCTGGCCCGGGAGCTGGGCTTCGCTCACGTGTCGCTGTCCTCGGAGTCCATGCCCATGGTGCGCATCGTGCCTCGGGGACACACGGCCTGCGCTGACGCCTACCTCACACCCACCATCCAGCGCTACGTGCAGGGCTTCCGCCGTGGCTTCCAGGGTCAGCTCAAGGTGAGCCCCCGCCCCGCCCGCCCCCTGTCCTGCGGCCCCCCCCCGCCCCTCACTGCCCGCCTGCCTGCCCACAGGACGTGCAGGTGCTGTTCATGCGCTCCGACGGGGGCCTGGTGCCCATGGACTCCTTCAGTGGCTCCCGCGCAGTGCTCTCGGGCCCCGCTGGGGGTGTGGTTGGTTACTCGGCCACCACCTACCGGGTGGAGGGCGGCCAGCCTGTCATTGGCTTTGACATGGGAGGTATGAGGGCCCCAGGGTGGGGTCTGGGGGAGCCTCCTTGCCGGGCTGGGCAACCTCAGGCACCCAGGTCTGTGGCGTGACTCCTTGCCACTCCGTCCCCTGCCAGGCACGTCCACCGACGTGAGCCGCTACGCTGGGGTGTTTGAGCACGTCTTTGAGGCCAGCACAGCTGGGGTCACCCTCCAGGCCCCCCAGTTGGACATCAACACAGTGGCAGCTGGCGGGGGCTCCCGCCTCTTCTTCAGGTTAGCTGCACCCCGCACCTGCGCGGGGCCCTGAGCCCTGCCTCCCAGCCGGCCTCCAACTCCAGTTCCCTTCTCCAAAGGTCAGGCCTCTTCGTGGTGGGGCCAGAGTCCGCAGGAGCCCACCCCGGCCCCGCCTGCTACCGCAAAGGTGAGAGCGGGCGTAGGCGCTGCCGCGCCCCTTCCCGCACAGCCCACCCCCACAGCCCCACGCCCACCGCCCACTCCTGGCGCCCAGCCCCAGCCCCACACTGTGCGCACCTCCCAGGAGGCCCGGTGACCGTGACGGATGCTAATCTGGTCCTGGGTCGCCTGCTGCCTGCCTCCTTCCCCTGCATTTTTGGGCCGGGAGAGGACCAGCCGCTGTCCCCGGAGGCGTCCCGAAAGGCCCTGGAGGCTGTGGCCACTGAGGTCAACAGCTTCCTGACCAACGGGCCCTGCCCGGCCTCCCCGCTGAGCCTGGAGGAGGTGGCCATGGGGTTTGTGCGTGTGGCCAACGAGGCCATGTGCCGGCCCATCCGTGCGCTCACGCAGGTACAACCGCCTTTGCCCTCATCTTGGGGGCGGGGAATGGGTGGGGGGCTGGGCGGGGCAGGGCAGGCCGCTGATCCCCTTCTGGTTCCCCAGGCACGAGGCCACGACCCCTCGGCCCACGTGCTGGCTTGCTTCGGGGGAGCCGGTGGGCAGCATGCTTGCGCCATCGCCCGGGCGCTGGGCATGGACACCGTGCACATCCACAGGTGTGTGGGTGCGGTGTGGCTGTCCGGGGTGGGGGGCCCACTTGGGGAGGCACTCTACCCTGTCTCTGTGTGGCCCCTGCCCCCCCCCAGGCATAGCGGGCTGCTGTCAGCACTGGGGCTGGCCCTGGCAGACGTGGTACACGAGGCGCAGGAGCCCTGCTCCCTGCCCTATGCTCCCGAGACCTTTGTGCAGCTGGACCAGAGGTTGAGCCACCTAGAGGACCAGTGTGTGGATGCTCTGCGGGCCCAGGGCTTCCCCAGGTGAGGCTCCGAGGGTGGCCGGGCCACGTGGAGGGCCTGCAGCACCCTAGCCCCTCACTTGGGGCGCCTTCGCGGCAGGCAGGGAGGCTGGACCCCGAGTGCTGGAGGAGGCGGGACAGGTGTCCTCGAGGGGCGCCCTGTGCCAGTGCCCTGCCTGCCACCGTCGCAGGTCCCAGATCAACACCGAGAGCTTCCTGCACCTGCGCTACCAGGGCACGGACTGCGCCCTGATGGTGTCCGCCCACCAGCACCCAGCCACTGCCCGCTCACCCAGAGCGGGCGACTTTGGGGCAGCCTTCATGGAGAGGTACGTGAGCTCCGTGTCCTGGGAGCCCTGGCGGGGTCTCCAGCCTGGCTGCCCACCCTGACGGCTCCCCGGGGCTGCCCCGTGTGCAGGTACGTGAGGGAGTTTGGCTTCTTCATCCCCGAGCGACCAGTGGTGGTGGACGACGTGCGGGTGAGGGGCACTGGCCGCAGTGGCCTTTGCCTCGAGCATGTCCCAAAAGCCCAGAGCGGGCCTCCCCGGGTAGACAAGGTTGGTGGCCCTGCCTGTGCCTGCCCAGCCACTCCCACTGGGACGCGGGGACAGGTGTGGAGGGGAGACCCGGGAGGGCACCGGCCCTAGGAGCCTCACTCGCCCCGCACCCTCCTTAGATGACCCAGTGCTACTTTGAGGGGGGCTACCAGGAGACCCCCGTGTACCTGTTGGGAGAGCTGGGCTGTGGGCACAAGCTGCAGGGGCCCTGCCTCATCATTGACAGCCACAGGTGAGCTGAGGCCTGGCCTGGGTGGGGCCGGGGGCGTGAGGGCCGGGCTGAGCTGTGGGGCCCTGGACGGGGCTTCTCTGGCCCAAGCCGCAGGAGTCTAAAGGACTCTGGGGTCCCTTCGTGGTTGGGGTGTTCCTTGGCCTGGGCACGTGGGGTCCCTGGTAGGCAGGGGGACGTGGCCTGGCTCCTCCAGCCCCTCTGCTCCCCTGCCCCCAGTACCATCCTGGTGGAGCCAGGCTGCCAGGCAGAGGTGACTGAGAGCGGGGACATCCGTGTCAGCGTGGGGGCGGAGGCCCCCAGCAGGGTGGGTGTCCGGCTTGACCCCGTCCACCTGTCTGTCTTCTCCCACCGCTTCATGAGTATCGCGGGTGAGTGGCTGCCGCCGTCCTGCCTCCCCGCCCTGCTCCCTGTGGTGCCGGCCGGGGGTCCGCACGCCGGGCAGAGGGGTGCGCAGGCGGCGTGACGGGGGGAGGGGCAGAAGGGGACCGGCAGGCAGTGCGGCCCCGGCCCCGGGATGGCGCGGCCCCGCTGCGCCTGCGGGCGGTGGGCGGGGGGGCGCGTGTCTCCTCCCGGCCCCGTGTGACCTGGGCTCCGCACAGGGAGCCCCGGCTCAGGCTGAGGGCCGTGACGCCTGTGCCTGGGCACCAGGTTCTCAGTGTGCGAGGCGGGGCATAGGGTTGGCGGGACAGCGGGCCAGGCTGGGGAGGAAGGGGCTGCCCTTCTCACGAGCAGGACGTGGTCTGGCCACGGCCTCTCGGTGCCTAGACGGACCATCACCCACCTCGGGTCCGGGGTCTGGGACTGCGAGGCCTGAAGGCAGCGCTGGCCCTGCCGCTCCGTACCCCAGGGCGGCTCTGTGGGGGGGGGGGGTGGGGTCCACGGGCATCTGGTCACTCTGTGTCCCCAGAGCAGATGGGCCGCATCCTGCAGCGCACGGCCATCTCCACCAACATCAAGGAGCGCCTGGACTTCTCCTGTGCCCTCTTCGGGCCTGACGGGGGTCTGGTCTCCAACGCGCCTCACATCCCCGTGCACCTGGGTGCCATGCAGGAGACGGTGCAGTTCCAGGTGCGGGGGGGCCCCCTCCCTGTGCCCTGCCGCCTGGTCCTGCCCCGTCCCCATCCGGCACTGTCTCCCGGCCTCAGATCCGGCACCTGGGGGCTGACCTCCACCCCGGCGACGTGCTGCTGAGCAACCACCCCAGCGCGGGGGGCAGTCACCTGCCGGACCTGACCGTCATCACGCCGGTGAGCGTCGCGGCCCCGGGACCTTCGGGGGCGGGGCCGCCAGCGCCGCTCACCGTGGCTCTCACCCTAGGTGTTTTGGCCGGGTCAGACGCGGCCTGTGTTCTACGTGGCCAGCCGCGGGCACCACGCGGACATCGGGGGCATCACCCCAGGCTCCATGCCCCCCAACTCCACCAGCCTGGAGCAGGAGGGCTCTGTCTTCCTGTCCTTCAGGCTCGTCCGGGGGGGTGTCTTCCAGGAGGAGGGTGAGTGGCAGTGGAGCTGGGGTAGGGGCAGGGCTGGCACACCTGGCCAGGCTGGGCGGGACACGGCGGCGCAGCCCCGCCCCCCAGCCCGGGCCTGCCTCCCGGCTGGGGGGCCAGCAGCGACCCCACAGCGAGGTTGCAGACCTCTCTCCGAGGCCCTCCGAGGGGCTGAGCTGAGTTCTGCCAGGACCCAGGAAAGCCTCAGTGGTTTGGGGGTGGGGAGCTGGCCAGGATACCCAAGGGATTGGGTGCAGGGTGGGGAGGAGCCTATTTTCAGGTGGGCAGCTGCTTGCGGTGTTATGATTTGCGACGGGCTTGTATTGGGTCTGGGTCTGCAGAGACACAGTGCTGCCAGGGGCCAGGGGCTGCAGGCTCCTGAAGAGCTTTCCTGGGCCCAGGTCAGTCACTGGGCAGTGGGGCGGGCGGGCAGCCGTGAAGGGCTACAGCTGGGCCCGCGCGTGTCTGCCCGTGCACCAGGCGAGCGCCTTGCCTACCCGTGGGGTGCACGGAGGGTCCGAGGAGGGCCCGCAGGCCAGGCAGAGGGCGTGGGGTGGAGCAGCTGCACGTGCCCTAGACTGGCTGCTGAGCCTCAAGCTGGGAGGCAAGGTGGAAGGTGCTTCGGGGCTGTTTTGGGGGTCAGGGTTGGTATCTGGGGGGATTTGGGGGCGGGAGAGAGAGGCACGTTGGGGCAGCTGTAGGATGGAGGTTGTGGCACGGCAGTGGCAAGGAAGGTGGGACAGAAGCTGCCGTGGGGCCTGGGGGTCAGGGGCAGCGGGTGCGAGGCCGCAGGGGTCCGCACACCCGGGGGGCATCGCAGCATGAGAACAGGTGATGTGGGCAGGGTGGACGATGGGGTCACAGAGCCGTGAGCTGACGTGGGTGCTGAGGACGCCAACAGAGTGGCCGAGGCCTGGCTGCCTCCTTGGTCAGGGTGGGGCAGGGGCAGAGGGACAGGGTCACTGAGGGACGTGTGCAGGCCTGTGGCAGAGGACCCAGTGGCCAGGGGGCTCCGAGAGGATCCTGACCTAGAACCAGGAGAGCTTTCCCACGGCAGGGCGTGGTCCGTGGGGCCAGAACCTGTACTGCTTGCCAGGGGTGGAGGCCTTGTCCAGATCTGGGGCGGGGGGGGGGACGGGCCGCCATGCTGATGCTCTTTCAGAAGGATTGGCGGTGGCGGTGCGTGGGGGAGCCCAGAGCTGAGGGCCGTGTGAGTGGGGGAGGGTTACGGGAAGTGGTTTTTCCTGCTGGGAGAGGGGAAGGGGGCCCAGAGAAAGCTGGAGAGAGTGGGCCAGGTGGTGGGCAGCAGGGCAGGAGGGATGAAGGAGGAAAGAGTCTGCTGGGAGAACCTGCTCCTTGCCCCCACCCATGCCCCAGGGACCTCCAGCCCCGGTGAGGTCATGGTCAACGCTGCCTGTCCCGTCCCGGGGTGCCCAGGGGGATGAGGGTGTGGGGAGGAGGAGGTTCAGCAGCCGACGGGGGGATGCTGGGAGTTTTCAGGGCCCTGGGAGAGTCAGCACGGTAGTGGTGAGCCAGGGATGCACGAACATGCAGGCCCTGCAGTGCCCCAGCAGAGCTACAGCAGGTGTGCGGCAGGCACAGGTGGCCCTGGGACCTTGAGGGTGGCTCAGGGGCGATCCCATCCATTCAGCGGTAACCGAAGCCCTACGGGCACCAGGCAAGATTCCAGGCTGCAGCGGGACCCGGAACCTGCAGGACAACCTGTCAGATCTGCGTGCCCAGGTGGCAGCCAACCAGAAGGGCATCCAGCTGGTGGGCGAGCTCATCGGGCAGTACGGCCTGGATGTGGTGCAGGCCTACATGGGCCATATTCAGGTGGGCCTAGGGGGAGGAGAAAGGGGGCAGCTTGTGCCTGCCCCAGGTAGGTGGGTGGGGAGGGAGGGGCACGTGGCCCACCTGGAAGGTGATCTGGCTGTGCCTGGGCGTGCTCCCACCAGGCAAACGCTGAGCTAGCTGTGCGGGACATGCTTCGGGCCTTTGGAAGCTCCCGGCAGGCCCGAGGCCTGCCCCTGGAGGTGTCTGCAGAGGACCACATGGACGACGGCTCCCCCATCCGACTCCGCGTGCAGATCAACCTGAGTCAGGTCAGTCTTAGGAGGGGTGACCTCCCCGGGCATCAGGGCACGGCCACCTGGCTGCTGACGTCTCCCCTGCTCTCTGGCGGGCAGGGGAGTGCGGTGTTTGACTTCAGCGGCACGGGGCCCGAGGTGTTCGGCAACCTCAACGCGCCGCGGGCCATCACGCTGTCTGCTCTCATCTACTGCCTCCGCTGTCTGGTCGGCCGCGACATCCCGCTCAACCAGGTGCGCAGGGGTGTGCTGTGCACAGGGACAGCGGGTCAGCTCCAGGTCCCGTACCACCCTGAGTGAGCCGGGGCCCGGTCAGCCCAAGGTCGGACGGATGCCGGGGATGCGGGTGGCGTGCCACCCTGGCGTTCCCCAGCCGGCCCCTCTCCCCACAGGGCTGCCTGGTGCCAGTGCGTGTTGTGATTCCTAAAGGCTCCATCCTGGACCCGTCCCCCGAGGCAGCGGTGGTGGGTGGCAACGTGCTCACGTCGCAGCGGGTGGTGGACGTCATCCTGGGGGCCTTCGGGGCCTGCGCCGCCTCCCAGGTGTGGTGGGCCAGTGGGCACCGCTCGGGGGCTGCTGGGGGGCTGTGGGGGGAGAGCTGCGGGCGGCAGCGTGCGGGGAGGGGATACACCCCCAGCCAGGGCAGCAGCCACCTCCCCCTGCCAGGGCTGCATGAACAACGTGACCTTGGGCAACGCCCACATGGGCTACTATGAGACGGTGGCGGGCGGCGCGGGCGCGGGCCCCGGCTGGCATGGGCGCAGCGGCGTGCACACCCACATGACCAACACGCGCATCACCGACCCCGAGATCCTGGAGAGCAGGTGAGCCGTGCAGGTGCGGGGAGGGGTGAGGCTGAGGAGCCAGGCCTGGGGCGGAGCGGGGGCGCGGCGGGCTGGGCTCGAGCCCCTCACCCGCGTAGGTACCCGGTTATCCTGCGCCGCTTCGAGCTGAGGCTGGGATCCGGGGGTCGTGGCCGTTTCCGGGGCGGCGATGGTGTTATCCGCGAGCTGCTGTTCCGGGAGGAGGCCTTGCTGTCGGTGCTGACCGAGCGCCGCGCCTTCCGGCCTTACGGCCTGATGGGTAGGCGGCTCCCTCCCCCTGCCCCGCGGCCCAGGCTGCTCCCCACCCACCTCCCTGTTCCCCGCCAGCCCCCTCGTCTGCCACTTCCTTGCCTCCTGGGCCGCTCCCACCTTGCCTCTTCTTGCAGGGGGTGAGCCCGGTGCTCCTGGCCTAAACCTACTGATCCGGAAGGACGGCAGGACCGTGAATCTGGGTGGGAAGACCTTGGTGCCCGTGTACCCCGGGGTGAGGATCGTGTCCTGGCCTGGCCCATCCTCGCCCCGACCCTCGGCTGCCCTCGTCCCACAGAGAGGAGCGGAGTTGGGAAAATAACCAGAGACCGGGTTTAATTTGGCTCCTGAAGGACAGGGGCTGCGGACCGGGTCTCTGTGGTCCAAGCTGGCCGTTATGCACGCTCTGCCCCGGTGGGGAGGGGGCTGCCGTGGGAGGCAGGGCAGGGCCTATGCCCAGACCTGAACCTGCCCCTCTGCTCCACAGGACGTGTTCTGTCTCCACACGCCAGGCGGTGGGGGCTACGGGGACCCAGAGGACCCCGCCCCACTGCCGGGGTCGCCCTTGCAGCCGCTCGCCTTCCCAGAGCGGGGCAGCGTCTATGAGTACCGCAGGGCCCAGGAGGCTGTGTGAGGAAAGCGCACACAATAAAGGTCCCTGAAGTCGCCCTGTTCCTGGCGACCGGCCAGGCTCACGTTCTGCATCCCTGTGTGTCTTTCCACCCGTCCTGGCATCTGTCTCAGGAGGGCATGGAAATGCGGAGCCGAAGCCCCACGGCCGGGTGGTCTGTGAGCCCTGCCAGGGCGGTGCTGAATGTCACCTGTTCCACCTCCTGGGGGTGGGAGTCCGGTTGAGGACTCACCCCAGCGCCAGCAGGCCCAGCACCCTGAGCTCTGGCACTTACTGGGCTCAGAAGGCCTCCCGGTGCTCCTCGGTAGGTGATGTAGTCCAGGCAGCGGCCCTGCCAGTGCTCAGCGGGGTGGCCTCCCGCGGGAGGGCCTGCCAGGTAGCGGCGCTGCCCTTCCTCCTGCTCCAAGGCCCTGAGGAGGGGGCGAGGGCAGGGCAGGGCAGGGCAGGGCAGCCCTCCCTCCCAGCCTTGCCTGGCCCCCAGGTAGCCACTCACCTCTGCAGCATTTCCGGAGAGCAGACTACCGGGTGGCGGAGCTTGGAGGTTCTCAGCGACGTTCCTGGCGGGGGGGCGGGGAGGCCCGGCCGCGAGCCCTCCCTAGGTCCGCCCGGCCACCCGACGCCTACCCAGGGCCCAAGGCTGCGCCCGGTGCGGGCCCAGCCGGCAGGGGTCCCGGAAGCGGCTGAAAAGCGGGTGCTCCCGCTCCTGCGCGCGGTCTGCGGAGAGGCCAGCGCTCGGTGGGGGGGGCCGGGCCGCCCAGCCCCGCTCCGCGGCAGCCCCCTCTCACCTAGAGGGCAGTTGTCGAAGTTTGGGTCACCCGGGAGCATGCCGAAGGCCACGGCCTTCACTCTGGCGGCTCTCAGCCTCGAACCGCTCGGCCCAGTCCAGCAGCAGCGTCAGCGGTTGGCAGCGCAGGAGCCCGTCCTCGGCGGGGCGGGGCGGGGAGGCGAGGACGGCGCGGCCCGAGGTGCCGTTCCGCATCCTGGACACCCGGCTGCACCCCGACCTTCCCCCGCCCCGCCGGGTCCGGATCTGTGAGCCCGGCCCAGGCACTCGAAGGGGCTCGCGCCGCCTGGGGCAGTGCCTAAGCGGTGTGGGGGGCGGGGGGGCGTGCGGCCCAGGGCTGAGACTCGTCGCCGCCGCGCAGAGGGGGCGGCCCGCCCACGAGCCTACCAGCTCGCCAGGCGGGCTCACCAGGCGGCGCATGCAGGCGCGTGCCGTGTAGGAAGCCCACGGTGCGGCTCCTCTCCACGATGCCGAGCTGCGCCTGCAGCACCACGGACCTTCGCGCGTTCGATCCCATGCCCGCCCCCCGCCTGGCCCCGGAACGCCGTGGCCGGGGGGCGGGCACCTGTGCGGAAAGTGGTCCCTTGGAGACCAGCGCATCCTGGCGAGGTGCGTGGGGCGAGGCCTGCAAGGCGGCGCGTAGCAGCGCGTAGCGCGAGGCCAGCAGCAGCCCGCTGCCTAGCAGCTTGAGGTGTAGCCCGGGCTGTGGGCCGAGTGTGCCCACGTCGTCCAACACCGGGCCCAGACTGGGTGCCAGGCGGCTCCCCAGGCGTCGCTCTGCGCGAAGATCGAACACCTCCCGCAGGGACAGGAAGTCCGGGCTCGCGGGCATGGCGCCCGTCAGCACCCCGCACGGCACCCCCAGCGCCGGCGAACTGCAGCCGGCAGCCCCGCAGGGCGAAGCCGCAGGCCGGCGAGCAGCACGGCGCCCGCGGCCCTGGCCCGCCGCTGGCTGTGCGGCCAGCCGCGGAAGCGCGGAAGCGCGCCAGCCCGTCGGGGAGCAGGCACAGGCTGGCGCCGAAGAGGCTGAAGCTGCGCGGGGGCTCAGCGGGGGGCACCTGGCGCCACCCCCAGCACTGCGGAGGGGGCCAGCCGCAGGAGGGGCGGCGCCAGGCTTGCAGCCGCAGCCGGAGCAGCAGGCCCGGCAGCGCCAGGGGCAGGCCGGCGCCCCGCAGCCCAGCAGCTGGTCCAGGGCCCAGGAGGCCGGGAAAAGGAGCGCGCGGGCCAGGCGGTGGAGAGCGTGGAGCGCAGGGTGCGGGAAGGGCGAGGGCTGTAGAGCGCAGGGCGCCGGGGGCCAGTCGGGCGGGGACGGCATGGCGCGCGGGGCACTCCGGTAGCAGGACTCTCCGACGACTCCTTGGCTTCCAGCGTGCAGGTCGACTCGTTCGTGCGTCCGCGGGAGCTGCAGGGGGGTCACTGGGGTCAAAGCCACGTGGCACAACCTGTGCGCGGAGCCGGGAAGGCGCTGTGCCCCGCGAGCTTGCGGGTACGGGCGCAGGCTGAGCCGCCCTCTCCTCGCCCGCGCGCAATCTCGGCGGCGGTTGGAGAGAACAAAAGGGAAAGCCAGAGACACCCTGGTCCCGCCCCAGATCCTCCACGCCCCGCCCTCCCCTGAGAGCCGCAGGGAGAACCCCCCAGAGCCTCCCGACAAGAGCATTTTCCGGGTGCGGCCCATCCCAGGTGGAGGGCGACACTTTTTGAGAGCCGGCGCAGCGACGGGGGCGGCAGTGCGATGCGCACTGCGTCCCGCTCCCTTCCTCCTCCCGCAGGTCGGCGTGAGACGGCCGCCGGCGCTCCTGCTGCCCAGACTGCGGGATCTACCCCACCAGGACCTGCTTCCCCCAGTCCGTGACTTCCAGCACCTGAGTACGAAGACGCCCCCACGTGAGGGGCGGATTCGGAGCGGCCTCACCAGCCGCCTGCTCAGCGCCGCGCGGAGCCCACGGTGGGGGCGGCTCTGTGACCCTCCCCCGAGAAGCTTCCAATCTGGGCGGTTGGTTGGGCTCTGCGCGGCCGGCCAGGCCACCGGGGCACGCGAGCCAGATGGAAGCCGGCTCCCCATCTGCCGAGCCCTCGTCCCCGGTGTGGGAGCCCAGGATTGAGCTTGCTCTGGCGCTGCCCTGTCCTCCCTTCCCTGGGCCCCTCACCTTCCTACTTCCAGCTGTGAATCGGTTCCTAGAGCTCTAAAGGTTGTCTCTTAAATTGCCCTGAAGTTTGGGCCAGGGCTGCCCTCCACGCCTACAGACATGGAGGAGGAGAGGCTTCTGCTCTCCCTACCAGTCCCCAATCTTCCAGAAATCCCTGATCCCCTTTAGAAATCAAGATCTGGTACTGGGTGTGCTCCTTGCTACCGGCTGGCTGTGTTGCTAAACCTTCTCGGCAGAGCTAGAGGGTCTGTGTGTACAGCTCTCTGTGTGTCTCTACACAGAGCCTCCTTGCCTTTCCGGGGCTCTGGCTTCATCTCCTGAATAGCAGGTCCAGGAGTGGGGGGAGCAGGGAGGCAGGGAGCTCTGGGGCCAGAGTGCCCCAGCACGCCCTCCACCCCCTCTCCTCTGCACCCCTTGCTGGTTGCTGACACCATTCCCCGGCTGAATCCAGACCCGGGTGCTCCTCTGTGCCCTCGTGGTCCTCAGGCTGGCGGACAGCAGTGCTTCCGGAGCCTCCTCGGCCGGGGTCCACATTCCTACCACCACCTCTAGCCTCCTCCCCTTCTCCAGGCAGGCCCTCTCCTCTCCCGCACACTGCTCCCCTCTCCTCATGCCCATCCCCAGGGGTCAAGCATCCTGGCCTGCACCCCTCTCTTCCTGCGCTCTCCGCAAGCCCTGCCCCCTCCGAGTCTATCGGTCACTCGGTGGTCCCACCCCACCCCACCCCACTCCGCCCTCCCCTGCTCAGCTCTGTGCCAGCCGTAGGTGGGCTCCGCCCTTGCCAGCTCTGACCCTCTCAAGGCCCTTCCCGCGGGACACCCCAAGTTTGAGCAATCCTCCTTTCTCCTGGCTGCCCTCCGTTTCATCTCCTCCTGCCCTCAGTGAGGTTCCAGAGGCACCTGCCCCCACCCTCCTTGTCCCTGTCTAGTGCAGAGGGAGGAGCTCCTATGCCCACATCCTTCTCTCGACCCCACGTCTGTCTTCTTCTCTGTGCCCAGGCCTCAGGTCCGTGCCTGTCCCCAGGGCTGCTGGCACACCCGCAACCCTTCCCTGCCAGCCGGGCTCCTTCCCACGTCCTGCTCTTCCCCCTCCAGGTCTCAGGGGTTCCTGCGCTCCCACCGCCAGGCCAGGTGAGGGGAGCCTTGGGGCCTTTGGACAGCCCCCCTTGGCAAGCCAGCTGCTGAGCTTTGGTCTCGGGGCTCTCTCCGGGGGCCCCAGAAGGGGCATGAGCCCGCAGGGCAGTAGGGGGCACAGGGGAGGGGGCACTGACGAGCCCCCCAGAGGCGGCGGCGGCACCACCCAGGAGTACCGGCGCGGGCCCAGCGGCCCGCGTCCGAGGGGAGCTTTAATGGCTGTGCACGCGTGCGTGCGGGCCAGAGCGCGCGGGCGTCACCAGATGAACACGGGCTTGCCGTCGTCGTGCGCCAGCTGGCTGAGGCAGGAGAGCAGCAGCAGCGCGTCGGCGAGCAGGCTGGGGTGCACCGTCTGCACCAGCACGCGCTGCAGGAAGTCCACGGTGTAGGAGCCGCCCTGGGACGCAGCTGGCTCCGGGCGCTCCCGCAGGATGCCGTAGGCGTTCACCAGCTGCTCGGTCAGCGCGGGGTGCACCCGCCCGTCGTAGCCCAGGCTCTGCAGCCGGTTCATGACGCTCACGTAGCGCTGTGTGAGCGTCTGGCACAGCTCCTCGTCCAGCCTGTGGTCGCTGGGGTTCAGGGAGGCCTGAGGAGACAGCAGCTGTCAGGGCCTCTCCTGCCCCCGCCCGGCACCTGAGCAGGCGGCCGAGGCGGTGTGGTTGTGGGGGGGCCCGATCAGAGGGAGTGTCCTCGAGGGAGGTGTCCCGGAGGGCCTGGGAGACGCGCCTAGGTGGATCTAGGGTGGGGGAGCCCTGTGGGCTGAGCCTGAGCAGCGAGGGTCCGGAGGCCCATCCCCTGCTCCATCCAGCGGCAGGGATTTGGACTGAGCCGGGGCCACAGGAACTGAGGACAGAGAGCATGGATGGAGGTGACGAAAGATGCGGGGGGCTCCCAAAGCCCCCAGGGTCGTCCGACCCAGAAGACGCCGCCCAGGGTCTTTCCCAGGCCGCCTCCTAGGTCCTACCCTGCTACCTTTCAGCCTTTCCTCCAGGCCACCTACCCCAACACCCCGGGCTGCATCCTCAGCACCCCGTGGCCTGCACACCCCCGTGGGAGTCCCTTCCCACCTCTCACTCTGTGCCGACGACCCCAGGCCCAGAGCCAAGGCCCCGAGCCCCAGTGCTGGGCGTCTCCTGCCACTTGGCTTCCGGCTCCCAGAGCCTGGCCCTGGGCTCTGTCAGCACCTGGGTCTGTCTTTGCCTGCTGCTTTATAGCCTATGACCTCCCTGCCAGGCCGTGCTGTGTCTTGCACTGTCAACCCCTCCTCCCAGCCGCCCCTCCTTCCACTGTTTTCTGGGGCCCTGAGCTTAGTCTCTGCTGTAGCAATCTTGAAGTTCATAATTTTTGAACAAGCAACTCTGTATTTTCATGTGCACTGGGTCCTGCAAATTAGGTATCTGTCACTGGTACCGCTGCCCCCAGGCTTGCAACACGGTGGGTCTGAAGTGTACGTGGTTGGATGGGGTCTTTCCCTGCTAGAGCCCCCCTGCAGTTTCCACTGCTCCAACTCCAGGGGCCAGGGCGGAGGGGCAAGGGCCAGAGGCGGCCCTGCTCACGCTCTTCCTGCAGTTCCCTAGACGCCCACCAGGCTGGCTCCCAACCTGCTAGGGATGCTGGGACAGTCTACTCAGGCATTGTCTTCTCCAGGAAGGCCGGCCTGTCCGCCCCTCCCTGGATGGTCACGTGAGCAGAGCACCAGGCTCATGCAAAGGCTCAGCTGACGTGACCGCTGGCCTCTGGCAGGGGCACGCAGAGCCCCAGGCTGAGCACCTTTGCTGCCTGGTGGCCCTAGGACAGGCCTGTCTTCCTGACCTGGGCGCCGCCTGGCTCCTGAGTCGTCTTCCTCCACTGGCCTGTCCCCAGGCGGGACAGACTGCAGGAGCTCAGCCGGCATCTGTGGGTGAGCACGTGGGCCTGCGCCCACCCCGGGGGCGGCCCAGGGGGCACGCTGGGTGCGCAGCTTCAAGCCTTGGCCCCTGCAGGGGCATCGAGAGCTGTCGCCTGCTCACCCCCGGCCATGGCTGGGCTCCTGTCATCTGCCAGGCTGGGCTCCTGGAGCTTGAGACGTGAGCAGGAGTCTGGCGGGGGCACATCCAGGCTGAGAGACAAGGCCAGGGCTGCCCCAAGGAAGTGAACCCTTGAGGGTGGAGGGCAACAAGGGGGAGTGTGGGGAAGGGCAGGACCAGCACCCCAGCAGCAAGGAAGCAGTGGGCGTGGGTGGCCGTCCCCGTCCGCCCAGGCACCGAGAAGCTGCAGGCCTGAGCAGAGCCCGGGGGTGGGGGGTGGGGGGCGTGCGGAGTGCCCTGTCCTAAGGGGTCGGAGACTCCTGGTGGGCTTTGTGGTTTTAAGAGATCATGAGGACCACTGGCAGGCGTGGACAGAAGCTGGCAAGAGAGGGTGAGGGGCTGCTGTCCATCCACCCTCATCCTGTACACGTTCTTCCAGCCCTCCCAAGTGTGAGCAAAAGGCCCTCAGAGTTTACAGTGACGGTGAGGCCCGGGGGAGGGATGCTACCCGGGGCGCTGCCCCTGGGGAGCGGCAGAGTTGGTCTCAGGGAGCGCATCCTGGAGGCAGAGTTGCTGGACTGAGGCCTGAAGGCCAAGGATGACAGAGTAAAGAAACTTCCAAGCTGAGGAACAGCACACATGGCGTGGAAGATGCCGGGCACCACGTGCAGAGCAGGGCCCTGGGGAGAGTCGGGTTCAACAGCTGCCACCACCCTCAGTGTGGTGCCTGGGACTGCAGGAAACACAGCACCTGCTGTGAGCATAAAGGAAACGTCTCTGTGCCGTCAGCTCTGCCCAGTGTGTGTGTGAGGGGGAGGTCCTGGACACCTCGGGACACGTCCATGGACTTTCAGGCTGAGCAAAGGAGTAGAGGAGGAGGGGTGCCCAGGATGGTGAAGTTGGCTGCAGTGAGGCCAGGTCTGGTGCCCCCCCAGCTCCCAGCTCCCACCGGCAGGCTCTCCTGCTCCTTGCAGCACATGTACATCCTGACGGTTTTTTTTCTCGCGGATGAAGGCCTCCAAGGGAGAGAGTGAGCTCCCTGAGGACAGAGACTGTGTCTGGCACCTGCCTGGCATACACACAACTCGACACGAGCCAGGCCTGAATAGATGGAGAGGCAAGGCTAGCCGGGGACCAGTTAAGGTGACAGCAGTTTGGCCCACGGGGTAGGAGTGGAGGACAAGAGAATGTAGATGTGGACATGTGTGCAGGGAAAATCTGCGTGGATGGGAAAAGTCTTTGCAGGGTGAAGCTGCAGGACTTGGTACGGGAGGGGATGTGGCGGAGAGGACGGGCGAGGCCAAACAGACTCATATCTCCGAGACCCAGCACACGCGCTGCCCACTCATTTTTTCCAGCCTGGACCACACACAGCATCGACCACGTGCTCAGTGAAGGGAAACGGCAGCACGTGTCACAGAATCTCTGCGGTACGGCCCTCGTTCTCCGAACACAGGGCAGCTGGGTCAGAAACCAGCACTCACGTGCAGCTCAGCGCCCCTCAGACGGTGGTCCTGACCGACTCGGGTTAGAGAAGAAATGCAATGCAGTTTGTGAGAGATTTCGACGCAAACGGCCCCACCGCCACCTGGAGGCCGGCTGGAGCCTCGGAGGACGCAGCCGAGGCTGCCGGGAGACTGTCGCTTCTCCCAACCAGCCATCAGCAGCAGAGCCCTCCCGCTGTGCCCCGAGTCCTGCTCCAGGACCCGCTCCGGCTGGGGTCCCCGTTGCACTGGTTGCTGAATATTTTGCATGTCTCCCTGACTAGAAGGAACTTCCTTGCCCTGAGTGTATTTACTTAAAAACAAAAGAGTTGTAAGGTAAAATGGCTTAAGAGCTCCACCCAAGAAAGAAAAGTAGAGCAAAGCTAAGGAAGGAGAAGGAAATGAGCAGAAACAAGCAAGCAGGGGGAGAGCAGGTCCACACCCCCCACCGCGCAGGCGGCACCCCCTCTTTCAGGTAATGAAAGGCCCACCGAGACCACGCTCCCGCCATCCTGCGGGCGCACCTGCTGTCACTAAGTCCGAGCCAACGGGATGAGCCTGGGACTGAGAGCTCCGCCGCCCAGGCTGAGTCCCAGCGCGGGGGACCCTGACATGTGCGGGGGGGCCCTGCGGAGGGAGACGCCGCTGGCTCCCTGAAGCCCTGCATTTCTGCCGCAGGAGCTCGGCTCAGTCTCCAAAGAAGCAGCGAAGCCGCGGAAGCCGTAAACGGCAGGCGGGGCTCCAGTGAATCTACAGACACCGGGGGTGCGAGGGGCTGTGATCCCAGCACCCGTGTGTCCGCAAAGGAGAGAACCACATGAACATCTCAGGGAGGGAGAGAAAAAACGTTCTAGAAAAATCAGTATCTGTTCACGAGTAAGAAAAAGCCAAAGGAGGAAGAAGGAACCTGCTGACTGGCGTGGCAGGTGCTGCACCTGGCTCGTGTGGCTGCTGTCCTAGCGCCTTCGGGAACTCGAAGAGGCTGGACATGCACAGCACCTGTTCCAGGCTCCCCTCTGACCTGGGTTTCTGCGCAGCAAGTGCAGGTGGGTGGACCTTGGGGGACACCTGGAGAAGGCAGCGCGTGCAGGGCAGCGGGCCCTCAGGAGAGCGGGCTGGCTGTGGCCCTGCTTCTTCCGGGGCAGCCGGGACAAACTTCAGGCACCGGACTAGGTGTCTGCATGCTGCTCCTGGGGCAGCGATGACAACGGTGTATCCGCAAGGAGGGTCCCTTGCTGTGCTGGCATTTTTACTGGCTGTGTAGCAGGCAAGCCCAGTTTTGTGCCCTTCCTCGAGCTTCTCTGAACACCTAAGCTTTTATAATAAACCCCTTCTGCTTACATCAGCAAGTGTGGATTCTGTTATCTGCATCCAAGGACTCTGACTGATTTCTCTGAAGAAGATCTGGCAAAAGGCCTGGAAAACACATCATACTTAACCGGGAGACTAGAAGTGTGTCTTCCTAGTCAAGTGAGAAACAGGATGACGTTGCCTTATGATCTGCTTTTAAAGCGTGCTATATGATATGATTGTCTACACAGGAAAGCCAGGATGACGTACAGGCTATTAGAACTAGCGAGAGGGTTTGGCAAGGTAGCTAGATAACAAATCATTACACAGAAATCAAAAATGTTCTTGGCAGGTCAATGACTCAGACTCTGGAGAGCATCGGGGGGGACCATGGATGGGACTGAGGTACCACCCTCAGTCACCCTCACACTGGTGCAGCTGGACTCAGGGTCTCCGGGTACGAGGGAGCAGAAAGGAAGGCAGCCAGAGCATCTCCCATGGAGCAGATCTTTGCACTTGGGTAGAAGAAGTGACAGGCCTGAGCACTAGGATAACTTTCAGTTGAGCTTAAAAGATGGCATAACTGAGAACTTACACAAAAAAGATAGCCACGTTCTGTGAAAAAAGTCAGCGACTCCTTATTGAATTTCAGGTTCCATCACAGTTTTCAGCATTAAAGCTGTACAGCATTCATGAAACAGAGGACCCCGGTTGGATGACACCAGGTTTCACCTGGTTTGGTGGGTCTAGGTAGAATTTAGGGGTTCTAGCAACCGCCAACACTGGAGTTCAATGTGCAGAGAAACAAACATGATGCCTTGCTGAAGGGAAGTAAAAGGCTGGGCAAAGTGGAATTAACTTCAGATAGGAATCAACAAATGACCCAGCCATGCAGGCGGGGTGGCCTAGAGACCAGGGAGTGTCGGGTGGGACCAGACATCAGCCAACCTGCGGTGGGCCCTACAGAAGGCCGGCCGGGGCATCCGGTGGACCACCTCCGTGTGGGTGGGCTGCAGCGGAGCGGCTCGTAGGGCGCAGGGGCAGCAAGTCTGTGACGCTGGCAGCTCTGGTCATTGCTTGATGGAAGGTGAATGGGGCCAGTGGCTGTGGAATTGGTGATGGCGGCGGATGTGCTGAGTGACCAGGTGAGTGTTGTGCGAGAACCCCTGGCTCCGCAGAGGCCGGCAAGGTGGAGGCTGCAGCACCGGCTGAGGGGCACCAAGCTCCTGGACTTCCGTAAATACTGCAGCAATTGCCTTGCATGCATCCCGCTTCCACTTCCTGCCTCTTCCCTGAAGAGCTGCCATTCAGCGCCCTGACTTACATCCTCCAGCCCAGCAGGAACTTGCAGGCACGCTGAAGAGCAGCACGAAAGGGGAGCTTGCACAGCCCACGCCCTCCTCCAAGGTCTGTCTTATTTTCCGTATAAACGGCAGTTTCTAACAACTGGAAACCTCTTTCCACGGTTTGATGTCTAACTTGTACGTGGGCAACTAGACTTTCGCTTGCAATTAAACGTACGTTGCCAAGTAGATATCAGGCGCAGCATTTTAGAGACATAAATGTTGTGCTTGCCCCGCGTCATTTGCCACTGCCGGTGGGCACGCACCGCACAGCAGGGGTGGCGGTGGTCCAGGACGGGCCCAGGGCGGTCGGACCCCACGCGACCAAAGTGGGGCCCTGCTGATGTGAGCGACACGGGGGCAACCAACATGGCAGAGATGGGAAACTTCCCCAGTTTAACCTACAAACCAGGGAAAAACTAGAAACTTGAACTAGGTTTTTCTCGGAACTTGACAGACTGATCCTAAAATTCATACTGAAGAGTAAGGGCCCGGAGGGGCTACAGCAATGCGGAAGAACAGATGCCCAGGCCCCCTCACCACCCCCGGATCAGGACGCCACCGTCCGGGCAGGGCCAGCCCCGCAGACCCAGAGCCCACATTCCCGGCACTGGGAGCGGGGACTGAGGCGGGGCTGGCAGCGGCTCCAGCCTTAGAAGGGACTCGAAAAGCACAGACAACGAAGGGAAGGTGGGACGTCCCTGGCGGTCCAGTGGTTAAGACCCCGCGCTTCCACTCCAGGGCGCGCGGATTTGATCCCTGGTCAGGGAACTAAGATGCCTCACACCGCGTGGCGCACAGCCAAAAAAAAAAAAGGAAAAGGTGGATAGTTTCGGCCACATTAAAACCAAAAACCTAACCAAAAGACACCTTCACGGAAGGAGAAGGCAAGCTCGAACCAGGATGCAGGTGAGCCCACTGGGACGGAATGCCATTCCTGCCCACTCACAGACCCAGGCCCCCCGTCCATGCACGGGTAAGGACAGCCGGAGAGGAAGCGGCCGGGAGCACGGAGAGCTCCTTCTCCAGGGAAGACGGCCGGGCTGAAAGCAGCCCAGCCCCCGACCGCTCCCCCTTCTCCGTGCCTCCTACACGTGGTGGCGAGGGGGCGCCTGCAAGCATGCTTGGGAAGCATGGCCCTCCTTGTTCCTCAGCGGGAGCGCACGCAGTGGACGGCGAGCTGGGAAACGGAATGAGTCGGGCCTGAAGACCCCGGCCAGGAGGCCACCGGCGGCTCAGAGGCCCCGAGACCTGCCTCCCCTGTGCCCCTCAGTGCCGTCTGAGGACTTGGACAGGGCAAGGGAGAAGGCAGGAGGCTCCCGCTCTGCCAGTCCGGGGAGGGGCCCTGGGACCGGGGCCTGGCGGACCAGAGGCCATTGCAGCGGCAGAGCCGGAGAGCACCGGCGCGCTCTGCCCTCTGGGAAGGCTGCCAGGGCGGCTGGGGCCACAGCCTCCTGCTGCCAGAGGCTGTGGACCCCCGTGGGCCCCTCGGACCGGGCGCGACGTTCCCTCCGCCGCAGGGCGGCCCCCAGTTCTGACGTGCTCTGCCTGGCTGGCACGCAGGGGCCCCCAGCGAGCTCCCCACCCCTACAGGTGGCGGGGCAGGCACTCCGGGCCAAACACACCTGGATGATCTTCTCTGGGATGTTGGACACGGTGAAGCCGTAGAGCCGCACGCGCTCGGGGAAGATGCTGGACAGGATCCGGCGGTCCAGCTGGAAGGCAATCTCCCCCACCAGCCTCTCGCAGGCCAGCTGCTTCGACCCTGGGGACAACAGGGGCGCAGGGCGTGGTCAGGGACCGTGGTCAGCAGCCCAGGGGGGCCTGGGAGGTCCCCGGGGCAGCAGAGGCGACGCCAGACACGCGCTCACCTCGGGAGCTGCCGGGGAACTTGCTGCTCTTCCGGTGGGTTAGCGTCCGCTCCAGCTCCGGGACGCTTTTCCGAGGGGGCTCTGGGATGCGTGGACCTTGGGTGTCGTTGACTGAAGCCGGGGAGGATGAGGTTCGAGGCGGGGAGTGGGGGTTGCGTGGAGGGGAGTGGGGGGTGGGCGAGGGCCGGGTGGGGGAGGGGTGCGTCCGGGCAGAGGGCTGGGGGGTGCCTGCGGGGGTGTCGTTGGTGGCAGCTTGGGGGGCGGGTGTGGGGACTGAGGCGAGGACCGAGATGTTGGGGGAGGCGCTTGAGACAGGGACAGAGGCGAGGACCCCTCGTCCCTGGGGGCCACCGGGCTGTGTCCGGGCATCCGAGGTGCCGCAGGAGGAAGCCGTCACAGGGCCAGGTGTGCCCGTGGTACCCACGGGGGTGGAGGTCTGGATGGGCGCCCCCACAAACGTCATGCTGAAGGGCTCCGGCTCCTGGGTTGGCAGGAGGTGCTCCGTGGAGAGTGGGACTAGTGACGCGGGGGAGGGGCAGAAGGGAGAGGAGGCGCATTAGAGCGAGGCAGGGCCGGGGCCCCCCCCGCACCGGTTACCTTTGGAGGGGGCAGCAGGTCCCCCGCCGGCTGAGGGGTGAGGCCCAGAGGGGCATCCTCGGAGCGGCTCTGCCAGCCGCACCCTGGGGGCCTCCGACAGCACCAGGTTGCTCGTGGGGGTGGCCGGGAGGTTCTGAGCGACACCTGGGGGGGCAGCCGTGGGGGTGAGCGGGGGGCGGCTCAGGGAGGGGGCCACCGAACCTGCCGCAGGGGCTTCCAGAGGGCTGCTTGGAGGCAGGGAGCCGGTGGACGGCAGGCCCAGGGAGCTGGCCGGTGTGCCCGCTGGGGACACTGCCACGGGGCTGTCCAGTTGGCTGCTTGGGTTCAGGGGGCCCGTCGAGGGCAGGCCCGGGGAGCTGGCCGGTGTGCCCGCCGGGGGCACTGCCACAGGGCCTGTCAGGAGGCTGGTGAGCGCGCTGCCAGGTGCGACGGGCCCCGGGCTGGGCAGCAGCGTGGTGAGAGGGCCCGTGAGCGGGCTCACGACGGGGCCTGCCGCTGCCGTGGGGCCGCTTAGCGTGTCGGCCAGGGGCGCCAGAGCCACCATCCCCGCTTCTTCCAGGACGGGTTCGTGTGCTGCTGCCGGGGACGGGGGCAGGAAGACACCTGGGGGACACAGAGAAGCCACTGAGACCCCAGGCTCCCCCCACGGTGGCAGGGCCTGGACCAAGATGCCCATCTGCCTCTGAGCAGCCGACCGACCCTCTCCGAGCCTCACCTCTAGGCGGGCGTCTGTGGGGCAGCTCAGGGATCCCACACGAGGGTCTGGCCTCTCACGTCTGTCTGCTGCGGGAGCCGGGTCCCTCCCAGGATCACCTCTCTAAACGCCTACCCCAGTCACCAGGACCTTCTACAGTGCCTGCCCCTCAGACAGGCCCACCGCCGTGAGCCCCTGACCCCTCACTGAGGACAAGAAGGTCTGAACACGCAGGTCGTCACGTTGACCCCTCTGTTCCCAGGTGCGGAGAGGTGGGCCTGGGCCTCCTGACCGCTGTCCTTTCGGGGACAACCGAGACGCGCCACGTGAGGGACGCTCAGGGAGGCCAGGGCTGGAGGCGGCTGGGAGCCTCCCGTGGAGCCCAGGGGGTGCCTGGCCCCGGCACGGAGCCCCCGTTCACCTGTCGCCAGGCACGCGGGTGCGGGAGGGGTGTTGCTCCCACCCCTGCGTGGGGCCTGGGAGCCCGTTTGCCCTGGGTCCCTGAGGGGGCTGCCCACGGGTGACTGAGTGACTGCTGTTTAAGGGAGGGTGCAGGAAAGGTTTCTGTGAGTGGGCAGTTTGATTGAAAACTTCCACATTAAAAACAAAATATAGGAAGTGCACGCCTATTACCGGGAAAGAATGGAAAACACAATAGTCAGAAACGATGAAATCCAGTGGTGCTCCTGTCATCCCACAGTCCGTCGTCCTGCAAAGCTCCTCGGAGCCGTGAAGGCTTTCTCCACGTGTGTGTGTCGTGCAGGGGCTGGTGAACTCCTGGGTAAAGAGCTGGTGAGAAGGGCTGCAGCTCTCCTGGCCCTGCAGCCTCCACTGCAGATGTTCTGCTCTGCTGTCCCTGCTCGAAAGCAGCCACGGATAGCGCAGAAGCAGATGCATGAGGATGCGTGGTGACACAATGTTGTTTACTGACGCTAATATTTGAATTTCACGGACTTCTTGCATGTCGTGAAATAGTCTTCTCCCTTTGAGGCAGTCGTCTCAGCTGTTTATAAAGCTGAAACCCATCCCTAGCTCCCAGGCACGCACACATGAGGTGACTGTGTCTGCCGCCTGTGTCCTTAGGTGCCCCCCCCTCACTGGGCCCACACTGTGGCTGCTCTTGGAAAACAGCACTTACTGTGGCCGCGGTGGTTTCAGTCTCGTACATGTGCCATTGTTTTGTTTTGTTTTTAAATAAATTTATTTATTTATCTATTGGCTGTGTTGGTTCTTCTTTGCTGCACACGGGCTTTCTCTGGTTGCGATGAGCGGGGGCTACTCTTCATTGTGGTGCACGGACTCCTCATTGCAGTGGCTGCTCTTGTTGTGGAGCACGGGCTCTAGGCGCGCGGGCTTCAGTAGTTGCGGCACATGGGCTCGGTAGTTGTGGCTCACGGGCTCTAGAGCGCAGGCTCAGTAGTTGTGGTGCACGGGCTTAGTTGCTCCGCGCCATGTGGGATCTTCCCAGGGCAGGGCTCAAACCCGTGTCCCTTGCATTAGCAGGCAGACTCTTACCCACTGCGCCACCAGGGAGCCCCAGTGCCATTGTTTATTGAGCCTATCTCAATTCTTGGGCAATTCAATTGATTCCAGTTTTCCCACTGACAAAAATTCTACTATATAAATCTTTATTATTTTTTTCCCTGCAAACAGACGTTTTAGAGGTTTTTAATGCACACCGCCAAATCTAACTGCTTTGAGACCCCTCAGGAACATCTGACCTTCCCGTAGAAGTCCCTGGGCCAGTGACCCTGCGGCACTGCACAGCGTCTGCCAGGACGTCCTGCCATGTATTTTCATTTTAAGGTTTGTTATTTCTTCCAAGCAAATAGATTACCATTGCAGAATCCAATCAACCGGTCTTTTATGATTTCTTGTTTTGGCTTTTTGGAATTTTTGCTTTAGGATTGAAGAGACGGTGAAGCCTGTGGCCCGAAGGAAAGTAGCCCACAAAGAGGAACAGCTTGAGGGAAGGAGCAGACAGGAGGGCAAGAGAGGCTTTCGTCCTTCTCAGCCTGTCTCCGCTGCGGGAGCCTAGGGTCCGGATGACACGGGAAAGGACCACTCGGGCAGTGTCCTCAGGACTAGCGAGAGAAGATGGTCCCTGCTTGGCCACGTCCTCATGGTCTCTGAGACCCTGGGGATCTGGTTTCCATCTCACTGATGCCCCCACCTCGCCTGCGGTCCTCAGTGTCCTTCCAAGACGTCCTTGGGTGTTGTACCAAGTCTCAGTCTATTTTCTCTCCTCCGTCCTCCTCCACCCAAACACTGGTCGAGGGGCTGGTGACCCCACGTTGCAGAGTCCAGCGCTCGGTTCACTTCGCAGGGCTATTCTCGCAGGTGGCAGGGGAGGTGTACGCAGCGGGGCGCTCCTCCTTGTTGAAATCCCGTCTGGGTTTGGCGCCCAGGTTCCCAGTCACCCGGCGTCCTCCGGGTAGCGTTGGGCCGCCTCCTCTGCCTCCTGGGAGCAGCCCCAGGGCCCCCTCGTGCCTGCCTTCCCTCAGGAGCTGCTGCAGCTGGGGCGCTTGGGACCAGCGCCGCCTGCTCACTCTCGGCTGGACTCCGACTCACATCCCAGCGGCCAGACCCCCGTCTTCCCCAGGGTTCTGCTGGGACTCTGCCGCCCTGGTGTGCTGGTAGCCGACATCTGTGCCCTCTCAGTGGCTCAGGCCCAAACGGTGCAGCCTCAACACGCCCTTTCACACACAGCGCGCATCCCATCTGTCTGTGCCACCTTCAGGAGCAGCCAGAACTCAGCACGTGCCCACTCCCCGTCCACACCAACACTCCCCACCTGGCTTACTGCAGGAGGCCCCCTGGCTTCCGCCTGCTTCTGGCCTTTCCGCTCAAACATCAGCCAGACTGCTGCAGTTGAAATGCCCACCCCTGGTTGAAATGCCCACCGGCTAGCTCACCATCTCGTTCAAGGCCCCCCGTGACCCGGCCTGTCACCTCCCTGACTTTGTGCTCCCACTGGTCTCCCCCTGAACCTTCTGCTGCAGCCCCGGGCCTCCTTGCTGCCCCTCAGGGGCTCTGGCACACTCTTGCCTCTGTCTTTGCACTGCTGTCCTCTCTGCCTGGAACGCCCTTCCCGTGTGCGGGGCTGGTCGCGTCCTTCCACCCCTCCTTTCACTTGTGACCTCCTCAATGAGGTCTTCCATCCAAAACCACCAGTTTCCTTCACCCCACTTGTTCCTTCCCCTTCTCCTGGACTGTTTCCTCCTTAGCACTTTCTCTCTCTCCAAGATACTCTACATTGACTTATTGGTTTGTCCTATTTCCCTCGACTAAAATGGAAGCTCCATGAGGGCAGGGCTTTGTTTGCTGCTGTTTCCAAGTGCCTAGAACAGTGCTCGGGCCACAGAAAGTGTTCGACAAATATGAAGAATATGATGTATATATGAGCACAGATAAAACGAGATGATTAAAAAAAAGTCAGGATAGGAATTCTCCATAGGATGACCTTATGAGCTGTGGCCACTGAGACAGCCGTGTGAGCTCTAAAACGCAATCAAAGCGGGGAGTCCCACCCACGGGGCTGTCAGGGAATTCCCTTAGAACAGCAGTGTTCTGAGCTAACAGGAGGCCCAACAGGAGCCCCGGGTCAAGCCTTCATTGAAGAGATTTTAGTCCTGTAGCTTTGCATTCTAATGCAAAACGTGAAAGTGATTGTTTCAATCTTATAATTTATATTTTACTGATTTAGATTTGTGAGTTGAAATGTTCCTAGGTACTTTACTACATGCAGTATTAGAAACTTAAAGAGAACTCAGATTCACTGCCTTGATATGTTTATTTTATAGTTAAGAATTACTTAGGGTCCCGGAAGATTTGTTTGTTACACCGGACAATTGAAGTGAAAAAGAAAAGCAGATGTCTTAGATTTACAAATGCAGTTTACACTGTTTTAACCGTTTAACTGAACTTGTGGTCTCCCCCCCAGCCTGCTCCTCGCAGGGGCAGCCCCATCCTTCCCGCCGAGGCCGAGGCCCTGACCTCGCGGGGGCCCCAGTCGGGTCTCGCGCCCCTTGTCGCCTCGGTCGGGACGTGGCCGCCACCCTGTCCTGCACTCGGCCGCGCCCTCGCGCCTTCTCCCTGGCCCCGGCCTCGGGGCTGCAGCGCCTCCGCCACGGTCCCTCCCAGGCCTGCCCACCGCTCGCGGCCTCTCCGGCCCTGAACCCCTCCCTCCGCGAGGACCAGGCCGGGCCCACACCCGGGCAAGGGCGGCCCCGCCACCGAGACCCCGGCCCACGCGAGGACGGAGGCGGGGAACAGTCAAGGTGGCCGGGGCCGAGGTTGGAGGTCGGAGGAGCCTCGGCGCCCGGGCAGGCCACGACGGCGGGGGCGCGGGGCCCCCGAGCGTAGGGGCGGGGCCCCCGAGCGTAGGGGCGGGGCCCCCGAGCGTAGGGGCGGGGCCCCCGAGCGTAGGGGCGGGGCCCCCGAGCGTAGGGGCGGGGCCCCCGAGCGTAGGGGCGGGGCCCCCGAGCGTAGGGGCGGGGCCCCCGAGCGTAGGGGCGGGGCCCCCGAGCGTAGGGGCGGGGCCCCCGAGCGTAGGGGCGGGGCCCCCGAGCGTAGGGGCGGGGCCCCCGAGCGTAGGGGCGGGGCGCCGCGCCCGAGCGTAGGGGCGGGGCCCGAGGTGCGGCGCCGCTCAAAGGGGCGTGGCCCGCGGGGGCGGGGCTGGTTGCCTGGGCTGCCCCGAGGGGCGGGGCCCGGGGCGGGGCCTGAGGTCTGGGCGGGAAGGTATTGCTTGAGGCTGGACCCAAGGAGGCAAGACCCGGTGAGCAAAGGCAGCTAGAGCCAAGGGTTCCAAGAGGGCTGGGGCGGCGGGAGGGGGCAGAGAGGGGGACGGCGGCAGGTGCGGAGAAGGGGATGGGCCCTGAGGGGGGCGGGTTCTGACGGGGGGCAGAGGTCCCAAAAGGAAGGTGGGTCCTGAGGGGGGAATGGGGTCCCCAGGAGGCTGGGGTCCTGAGAGGGGGAGGGCTCTGACGGGGTGGGGTGGGGACAAGGGTCCCAAAAGGAAGACAGGTGCTGAGGGTGGAATGGAGTCCTGTCCTGAGGGGGCAATGGGGTCTCCGTGGGGGTGGGTCCTGAGGGGGGTGGGTCCTGAGGGGGGAGGGTTCTGAGAGGGGGCAGGGGTCCCAAAAGCAAGGTGGGTCTTTGGCGGGGAGGGGGCCTCCAGGGGGTGGGTTCTGAGGGGGGACAAGGGTGCCAAGAGGAAAGGCAGGTCCTGAGGGAGGGATGAGGTCCCAGGAGGGATGGATCCAGAGGCTTAGGGTCAGTCCCTGGGGTGGGGTGTAGGGCCAGGGGTCGGGGGAGGGCTGGAGGTTGGGACTTGGAGGGGATGGGTCCTGAGGCAGAGACAGTTTCTGAGGTGAGGAAGGAGGCCCTGACAGGGCAACAGACCCTGGGGGTAATGAAGGCTCTGGGACTGGGGGGAGGGCTGGTAAAAGGCCTTCTGAAAAGAGGAAGAAGGCTGCTCCCTGCCTAAGGACGCCTCTGCCAGCCTCCCCCCGCCCCCCACCCCGCCAAGGGAAGATAGAAGGGGCAGCAGGGGTAGGGGCCTGGGAGGAGGATGGGCTTAGGTGAGGAACGAGTGGGGAGTGGGGGAGGGTGCCCTCCTGCCCGCCAGCCCTGACAGCCCTTCCTAGCCTGACCACCTGCTCTGTCCTGACCGCCTGTGGAAGGAGGAGCCAGTCGCGGGGGGCAGTCACTGTTTTAGTGGCTTGAGCCCTCAGGGCAGCCTTCACTTCCTCTCTGCTGCAGCTGCCCTGACTCCCCATCCATCTTCCATCTGCGATTCATCCCAGCACAGGGCCGGAGTGAGTCCCTGCGCCCTCAGGAGCAGGAGGCCCTGTGGGCCTAATCCCATCCTGGCTCCACCTCCCACCTGCCCTGGCTCCACCTCCCACCTGCCGTGTTCACAAGGCCGAGGCCTGAACCTCATGGCCTTTCTTCCTTTCAGCCAGCAGCCAATGTTTACTGACTTCCTGCCATTCAGATCACCCACGCTGACCCACTCAGATCACCAACGTTGTGCCTCTGCCTTGCTTGCAAGATCACTGCCAGCCTCTCTAGATCTCTAGTACATTGGCCTCTTTTCTTCTCATCCGACAGCCCAGCGGGTGTCTGCCTCCTTCTTTGATGTGCCAGCCTCTTGCTGACTGGTCCTTAGCTCCAGCTGCCTGCCTCCTCCATGTCTGCCCCGATCCCACCAACCAAGTGCTGCTGGAGAAGGTTGGTGGCTGCTGCCTTTATAATCCACACGTGCCAGCATCATTTGGGCCCATTACACACCTCCTAGGTTCCCCTCTCAGCTCCTTCTGCCATTTTCACTCTATTTCAAGACTTTCCCCATCTTTTTTCTCTGCACGCTTGCTGCAAGAGAATGACATTTTTACAGAGGAAATTGAAGCCATGGTTCTGGAGTTTCTTTAGCTTCCCACCTGGCATTCTCACTCACCCTTCCTTTCTCCTTCCTTTCCCAGGCAGTGGAAGAGATGTTCCTCCTTCAGAGAAGGCAGCCTCTGCTCTGTAACGTATCCCTTTCTCTTTTGTATCTTCCCTTTATGTAGAAGTAAACTCCGGTCTCTGCCATCAGGAAAAGCAACTCTGGCCGCCATGTGCGCCTCTCCAGCTAGGGCCCCCTCCACACCCTCCTTCATGAACCACCTGTCAACCATCTATTCTCTCCATTTGCTCACTCACTCTTCACCTCACTCCGTGGGCCTTTCCTGCTCAACAGTGGGGTCGAAGTCGTTCTAGCCAAGGTTAATAACGCCAAGTCATTAGCACTTCTCTCGCTTGACCTGTCGGGCAGCCTTTATTTTGTTGACCTCTGTCCCCTTCAAGGCTGTCTCTTGGCTTCTGTGACGTTCCACTTTCGAGGTTTCCCTCGTCTCTCTGAGTGCTGCTTTGCCAGCCTCTGTACCTGTCCTGAGTCAGGACTTGTCCCGCAGTCTCTTCTTACCGTTCCTCTGTCTTCCCAGATCGTCTCAACCCTCCTGCGGCTGCAGTTATCAGTGGCTGTTGGCTCTTTCCTCTCTGGCCCTGACCTCTCCTTTAAGCCTCAGGCTTATATCTCCACTGCCTCCTGGATGCTCCATGTGCATGTCATGAGAGTCAGTTTGTCCAAAATACAACTTATTCTCTTCCTCCAAGACTGAATTTCCTTCTCCCAGGCTCACCCTGGCCGAGAGCACAAATGGAGGCTTATATGTGATATGTCAAAAGAGTTAAACGTTGTCAATCAAGCTAACAAACGGTTAACTTATGTTCAATCTGCTTACTTGACAAAACTTTGTAACAACCTGGAAGGTCAGGTGTGATTTTGGGACCCTTGTCCTCCCTGGAGTTCTGTGCCAGAATGTGGCGACGTGGGGACGGCGGGCTCCCGGCCCCGGACGCTCATCCTAAGCCCCTTCTCTTCCCACCTGGGCGCCGTCCTGCACGGTCAAGGGCCTGGCCACACACGCTTGTGAGTACCCTCAAGCCCACGCTGCCCATCCTGTGTTCCTCCTAACAGGGCAGGGGCCAGAGCTCTGGATGGGAGGGTTTAGGAGACCGTGCTGTGCACAGGAGTGCAGGGGAAGAGAGGGTGGGCCCAGAAAGGGGAATCGCAGGTCAAGTTCATGAGAGCAAACTGAGAACAAGAGCCTGACTCCATGAGGAAGGCCAGTCCCAGGGAATGGGCAGGGGAAGAGGCAGGGTGAGGAAGTGAGCCGACGGCCGCCGCAGGGATCTGCCCTGGCTGCGCCGGGGGCGGAGGGCCCTGTACTCTCAGGAAGCCGTGCCCTCGGCCCCTCAGCCGGGGCCGCAGACACATGCTGGAGCCTCATCCCTCACATCCCTTTCCTTACGAAGTGACTCGAGTCAGTGTCTCCACCGTCTTCTGCCTGGGTGACGCGGGAGCCTCCCGTTCCCTGCCTCACTCTCGCCCCCCCGCAGCGGGAACGCTCTTTCTGAAACACAAAGAACTTGCTCCCTCCAGACACCGCTCCTTCGAGTGCCCGTCACAGTCCCTGGCAACCCGAGCCCTGCTGCCCTCTGGCTGCACCATCACCCCTCACGGACCCCGGCCCACACACCTCCCCCAGCCCCCCACACTCACAGACATGACACCCCCTCACGCACCCCCACGCTAGCACACACAGCAGAGACACACTCAAAGAGCCACAGACACACACTCATGTGCGTCACACCCGAAACACACAGTCCCAAACGCACTCCCACACATTCTATTTCTATCCTGTCTCACGACATCATCCACATACTGTCACACATGGCCACTCACAAGACACACACCCCGCACGCACTGCACTCACACGCATGCCACACAGTCACACACACACCCTTTCTCACACTCACACAACACACACCCTGAAGGCACGCATATGACACACACGGGTCACTTACCCACCTGTACCACACACTCCACACACATCACACTGTACACACGGGGACCATACACACTTAGTACCACGTCCTCAAGTTCACACACATCCTGCACGCCACACCCACACCTGCGCACTAACCACGCATGCACACCCTAGGCTTTAACTGCACCATCTATTTCCCACTCCTGCAACCTCCAGGTCCAGGCCTTTGCACAAGCCGTTCCCCCTCCTGGAATGCCTCTTTCCCCCTTCACAGCCAGCTGTCTGGGTTCCCCTCCAGAAATCCTTTCTTAACCCCCTAAGCATGACCCTTCAGGGTTGGAAGAGCAGAAGGGGTCCAAGGATTCTCTTAGGAATCACACCTGAAAGGAGAAGGCTTGCTTGGTTAGCTTGGGAGTTGGAAACCACAGTCTAATTTCTTAAACTGTAACATTTCTTAAATGCTGTAGCTCCCAGAGCATATTGTTTTCGTCTCCCTGCCTGTTGTCTCAGAGTCATTGATGGTAGACCCTTTCAAAGCAGAGAGGGGCCTCTGTGCTTGTGACCGGTAAGGGAGGACTGCGGAGCCCAGTCCTAGGCCACAGTCAGGCTGGGTGGTGGGAAACCCGGTGGGCGGGGAGCAGGCGGGGTGGCTTTCCAGAGTAGAGGGAAGGCGGCTTCGAGCTGGAATCAGGACTGTAGGGGAAGCAGCGCAGACCTGAAGGGGTTTAGCCTCCCAGTGGAAAGCTCAAGTTCTTAATCAGAAGCATGTCTAGCTTAGAGTGAGCTGAGTTCCAGGGACTCCTTGGGCCTGCCAGATCCTCTGAGGGCGCTGCCGCTTCTCGCGGAGGGCAGGCTGCCCGGGGCTGGAGGGCAGGGCCTGAACCAGCCTGGGAGCAGTGGCAGCTAAGCTGAGCCGGGGGAGGATGACGCAGCCCAAGGTGCTCTTGGAACTCAGGAAGAGGAGGGTTATCAGTCCCAAATGCCATGCAGAGGTTGACAAGGACGTGGCACCTAGGAAGCCACCCGTGACCTTTCTGGAACAGCGGAGTGTCAAGGTCCACTGCAGAGCTATAGATGCTTAAGTGGTAGAGGCCAAAAGAGCAGAGTCCTCTTGTCAGGGAAGGAGGCTGGTTTCACGCCCGATTATGCGCGGGGTGGGGTGGAGGGCGGCAGGAGGCTGAGGAGCAGGGCCTGCGGCGGATGGGGGTGAGGCGGTCATCACAGGGGCGCGTGGGCCCCAAGCGCAGCTGGAAAGGAGGGCACCCGGCCTTCTTCAGGACAGGAAGCACGTTGCAGAGAGGGGCGTGGATGGGGTATGAGGAATGTGGAGGCGCTTCGCCACCCCCTCAGCAGCGCACCGTGGCAGCCTGGCCCACGGCCTGGCAAGTCCCCTCTCTGATCGCCTCAATGCCGACGGCTTTGTGCCTGCAGCTGCTGCTTCTTCTAGCACATCCCTGTTCCCGTCACCACACTCCGCCTTGCCGCCTCCCCAGCCTCCTGGCCTCTGCACGCCCTCCTGGCCCAGTCCCTAGGCTCCTGGCCTAACTCCGCGTCTGTGCAGACACCTCTAGCTGCTTTGCCTGTTCTGCTGTCTCCCCCTGCCCTGTACCTCCTCCCCAGCCCTGGGGCTGTCCCACACTAATGAATTCAAACCTCAAGCTTTGGTCCTGGTTTCTCTCCTTGGCTTCTGGGCTCCGGTGGTCGGTTGCCTTCTGGCCACCTCTGAGTGGAGAGGGACTGTGGGTGGGGCTGGGGGTGCTGAGGGGAGGGCTGTGGGGCGGGGGGGAGATGAGGGTGGGGGCCGTATCGGCTCCAGTGGGGCAGCACGTTTGGCTTCCAGGGCTGGGAAATCCTCCGTCTGTGGAGCGGCTTGGAAGTGCGCCTGAGGGGAGGTGTGGGCAGGGGTTCCTGCCATCGGGTGAAGGGCTGGCGCTTTGTTTTGTCCTGTTACCCTGACTGGCCTCTGTCCCCGCCCTCCCCTCACCCGGGTGTTTGTCGCTATTTACGCGCGTCTCTCCGTGATTTCCCTAGACCCCAGCCCCCAGCGTCTCTCCTCTGCGCTGCAGTCTCATGCGTCCCTCCCTGCTTTTCTCGACCTCAGGCCTCCTGCAGTTACCCTGGTGTCGAGGAGGGCCGGTCGCCACCTCGCTGAACTCGCTGATCCCCAGGCCGCCCGCCTGCATCTTGATGGCCGACTTGAGCTCCTGATTCTCCCGAATGAGCCGCACCAGCTTCTTCAGTTCCTCATTTTCCCGCACCAGCCTCTCGATCTGATGCCGAAGCCCCTCATAACTGGTGAGTAGAGACATGCCCCAGGGCAGCAGGAAGGGTGCGGCCCTCAGGAGGGCACTGCACCTGGAGGCTGCCCAGGGCCCCGGGCCTTGCCCGGGCTGGAGGCGGGCAGCAGAGTTTGCAGGTTGCAAGGCTGGCCCAGTGGGCCTGGGTATTGTGAGGTCAGAGGCTGCACCTCCTCCTTGCCCTCTCTGCTCTAACAGGCTCAGCTCTCCATGCCTCCAGGCCTGTGCGCGGGCCCTGCGTCAGCCTGGAACATTCCCACCCCTTCTCTGTCCAGCGAGCTCCCCTCTCAAGGTGCCTCCTCTGTGGCGCTTCTCAGTTGCCGTCCTCTAGGCTTCCCCGCAGACGTGTCCCCTGTCATAGCACTTACCTGGCTCTGGGCACGTAGCTCTTTAGTGCTGTTTCACTCACTTTGCACCAAGGGCGAGGACGGTGCGACTTGCCTGGTGCCGGGTAGGTAGGTAACCAGCGAACATCACCTTCCTTCCTGGAGAGGGTGCCCTTTCCTTGGGATCTTGGGCACACCTGGATTTAGCCGTCAGCCTTCTCCTGGGGACATTCTGTCTTGGACTCCAGGACACGGGGCTGTGCTTTCTTCTGAGCCCAGGGGCTGCGCGTTCTCTGGCTGCTGATCTAGGGGCTCCGCTGTCCGAGCACTTGGCTCCTTGTAGCTCGGAGTCTCTATTTCTGATGACTCAGGCTCCCCTGTGCCAAGTCCCCCAGCGGTGTCCTCGGCGCCCACGGTTCTCTGGCTTCTTGAACTTTCCTGACTATAGCCCTTCAAGAACCCAAGACTGCATCCCTCATCAGGTTCCAAGAACTTGGATCTCTGAGGCCTTGTGCGCGCCCCCTTTTTAGAGCCGTCTACACAGAGACATGTGCAGGCCTAACCTTGGGAGTTGAGTGAGGCCGTGTCCTTGTGACCTCCGCTGGCTCTGCGGGTGTCTGCTCTTGAACAGGAGAGGGTGGGGACATCCTGGTATAAACCAGAGGGTGCACTCCTGGCAGGAGGGTGGGGGTGAGGACGGAGTCGAAGACCAGCCAGGGTTGGGGCCAGTCTGAGTCGAGCATTCTACCTGGACCTCACAATGGGGGGGCCTCCCCCCAGCCGCCCGCCCCGATGCCCTAGACTGTAATCCTGGCTGAATCACTCTGGCCCTGGGGACCAGGGCTGAGATTTCTTCAGAGGAGGAGATCCTCTCCCCACACCCTCTGCTATTCATAGGACACCTCTGCTGAGTTTTCCTCCAGCGTGTGAAAATAAGCTTATCGTGCTGTCTCAATCCTCTTCCACCGTCCAGGCTTGTCTCGCGGTGGGCCTCTCCTCGGGTTGACGCCCTCTCTGCCATCTGTGATGGTTACAGTTTCTGTGTCAGCTTGGCTGGGCTATGGTGCTGCCCAGGTATTTGGTGAAACACTAGCCTAGTCCTTGCTCTGAAGGTCGACTTTAAGTAAAGCAGGTTGTCCTCCGTCATGTGGGCGGGCTTTATGCAATCCGTGCAGAGCCTGAAGCATAAAAAACTGAGGTTTTCCAGGGAAGAAGGAACTGTGCCTCCACACTGTCCTAGAGGTTCTGCCCGAGTTTCCAGCCTGCCGACCTGCTCTACAGACGTCGGACTTGCCATTTCCCACGGCCGCGTGAGCCAGTTCCTGAAAATAAATCTCTTAATCTCTGACGGATGCACCATCTGTATCTCCCTTCGTGCCCGTGCTGCTTGCCTCCAAAAATATGTACATTGAGCAGCCACCGCCTGGCGGGCGTGGTGTCGGGAGCTGGGGGTTCGGCGCTGGTCGCCATCAGGCGGCGTCCCTGCGGTGCCGGTCGTATCCAGTGCAGTGGGGAGCGGCTGCGATGGAACACTCGCACGTAAATGTCGTCAGGGTCGCAGTACCGCTGTGATGCGCGCCGCCGGGAGCGGGTGCTGCGGCGGGTGGACCCAGTCAGCTCAGGGCAGCCTTCCCGGAGGCAGTGAGGACGGAGGCCACAGGAAGGAGGGGTCTCCGGTGGGGGGAGAGCTGCCAGCAGGGAGAACAGCCCTTGCAGAGGCCCCGGGCAGGGTGCTCCACTGAAGAGCTGAAAGAGGCTGCCCGTGTGATGGACCGGGGGAGGGGTGGACGGATGAGCCGGAGGGGGACAGAGGGCCCAGGCTGTGACAGGGCCTGCTGGCCGCGGGGCTGAGGTTGATCTCCATCCAAACGGCCTTGGGAAGCCCTTGAGGGGCTTTAAGAAGGGGGCATGGGAACGGATCAGAGAGAAAGAGCTGCTGGATGGAGCGCAGTCACCCAGGCTGGCGCCGGGGGTGGCTGGGACGCGGTGGCGCCGAGGAGGTGGAGAGAAGCGGGTGGGGTGCGAGACGCTCCGCGAGTCCTGGGTGGCCTGGTCTTGGGCGTGGGTGCGCGCAGGGCCAGCCTCGCCGTTGCTGGTGTGGGCACGGGAGCTGCTGGTGACACCCGCCCAGCCGGGAGCCAGACCAGGTTTAGAGCAAAGACCGCACGTCCGGTCTGGATGCGCTGCTGAGCGTGGGCACTGCCGAAGCCTCGGAGGAGTTAATTCAGGGGGCAGCGTTCCTGCGTGGGTCCCCGAGGAGCAGCCGCTGTGAGGGTTGGGCTCATCAGCCTCCAGGCGGCAAATGAAGCCTCGGGAGTGGGGCAGGCCAACCGGGAATCAGCCGTGAAAACAGCAGGCTTTAGGCCTCCTGTCCCTTGAAGAGCAGGATGAGCCAGCAAAACACACAGATGGAAATGCTGCAGGGCGTGAGGAGGGGCCCGAGGGGCTGGGCTGGCGCAGCCCCAGGCGGAGGAAATGGACTGGCATGGAGGGGCCAGGTGACAGGAAGACAGAGTGTGCCTCGGCCTGAGGACTTAGAGGTCGTCGGGGACGTGGCGAGGGAGCCATTTGGTCCGTGCTGGGTTTCTGAGTGTGAGCAGTGGGTGGGGAGGTCAAGAGGAGACAGGGGCTGTGGGCTCCCCAGCCCCTCCCAACGGTGGCGGCCCGGGGCCAGGCCACACGCTGTCGCCGCTGCCCGGTCGCAGGTCACTGTGCCTCCACTGCCTGCAGCCGCTCCACGGAGATGCGGCCGTGCAGCAGGGGCGCTCAGGAGACTCTGGTTCCCTGGGTTCCCAGCCGCAGCCTCCTGCCCCTTTCCTTGTGCTCACCTTCTCTAGGCTTCGTTTGCTCTCTTCAATTTTCTCATCATTGTTCTTTTCTTTTTAAATAAATAAATTTATTTATTTTGTTTATTGACTGTGTCGGGTCTTCGTTGCTGCACGCGGGCTTTCTCTAGTGGTGAGTGGGGGCTCCTCTTCATTGTGGTGCGTGGGCTCCTCATTGCCGTGGCTTCCCTTGTTGCGGAGCATGGGCTCTAGGTGCGTGGGCTTCAGCAGTGGTGGCACACGGTCTCAACAGTTGTGGCTCATGGGCTCTAGAGCGCAGGCTCAATAGCTGTGGCGCATGGCTTAGTTGCTCCACGACATGTGGGATCTTCCCGGACCAGGGTTCGAACCCGTGTCCCCTGCAGTGGCAGGCGGATTCTTAACCACTGCGCCACCTAGGAAGTCCCTTATCATTTTTAAAATATTTTATTATTATTATTTATTTTTTGCTCTTCAATCAAGTAGACAGTGCCCTTTGGTGTCCAAGTCTATTGGGTTTGAGTTTGGGATCGAGAGTAGCGGAAGTCTGGAGAGCAAGGGACGCGTCCAGAACTGGACCCACGTTCTTCTGGATCAGGTGTTTCGGGGCAGGGCCTGGGGCGAGTGCGGTGTGGGGCTCCCCCTCGCTGTCTCTGTCCGGCTTGTCCACGTGGACTCCTGGCCGGCGTCACTGGGCAGTGGTTCTCGGGTCCTGCCGCGGGGCGGTCAAGGCTGCGGGCGTGATGGAAACCTCCACGCCTCTCCTTGGGGTCCGCACTCTCCACGGGCTTGACAGGAACTCGCCGCAGACAAAGCTTCCGTGTCCCCCGCCGCCGGTGCTGAGTCAGACCCGCTGGTCTTGGGTCACTGGCTTTTGCACAGTTTGTCCCCGTTCGGAGTTGCTTTATTAGCTCCTGCCCTGTGTGCCAGCTTGGCGCAGCCTTCAGGGAGCTTTGCCCCCGTCTTGTCTTGGCTGGGACTCTTTGTAGGTTCAGCAAACTTCCTTTCAAAGCCATCTCCTCAAGGCACACAGTTGCTAAAGCACAGGGACCTTTAACCTGGAACCCTCTGTCCACACCCCCTGTTACTTCCCATCCCCCTCCTGGGGAGGAGCCAGTCTGTGCGTGGCTAACGCACATGCTAGCCGTGCTGGTGGCGTGATCATTTCAGTTCTGTTTAACCTCGGGGTCTGCGAGCGCGCCGTCATATCCTGGTGCTGACAAGCAGCTCCGGGGATTCGCTCCGTCTGCGCTCCCGCAGGGTCGCCCGGCTCCTGACGGCCAGCGCCCTCCAGGCGCTGCTGTAATAGTCCTAACACCCGCCACCCCAGGCAGATGGACAAACACCTTCTCCTACAGGTGAGGCACCGAGACACAGCCGTGCCAGGTGCCTGGACTTTCCAGGTCCCCGCGACCTGCCCATTCTTCCTGCATCTTCCCAGCTGTCAAGGTTGGGGCTTGAGGCATGCTGCCTAGTCTCTGGCCTGCTCTTCCTGCCTCCAGCCTCACACATTCTGCTGCAGCCTCTCTGCACAGCTGCCAAGGGACCTTTCTGACGCCCTGTTGGATCCAGGCTCCGCTCAGAGGAAGGACTCAGAGAGGAAAGGGCCGCAGCACACTCTGCTCTGCATCCCACAGCCCAGTACAGGCCCTGCACACAGTAGGTACTCGAGAAATGTATCACCGCATTTTTATTCAACCTTTGTTCTTTTTTTCTCAAAGAATTCCCACCATGAAGCTGGAAAAAGCGTGTTGGCTAGCGGTAGACACAGGCCAGGTGCTAGCTGGCCTTCTGAGTGTGTGAGGACGTGCCTCTGGGTTTCTGAGGGGCTGGCTGTCCCCTCCCTGAGTCTGGAGGGCCGTGGGAGAGCATCTGCTCCTCTACCTGGGGCCCTGCCAGCCAGCGTCAGGAAGAGGGGCCTCAGAGAAAAGACCCTCCAGGTCTTGGCTAGAGGCAGAGTGTTCTGGGAGTGAGACCTTGGTCACCAACTCCGGGGTCATCCATTCACCCCTCGTGAAGGGCTCGGGGACTAGAGGCCAGGGCAGAGGCCAGGAGGGCTCTGTCAGGCTCTGGAGCCCTGGCCACATCTCCATGTTGGCAGTAGGGCCTTCTCGGCTTTTTGCAAAGCATCATCTGGATGGCAGCAAGGAGGAGGAGGGCTGGGCCGCTTAGGAGACGGGAGGGGGCTGTGAGTCAGGGCTGCTGGGGGGGGTGTGGTTGGGGTTCAGGCCTCAGACCCGTGTGCCCCCCACCCTGACCCTCGGTTGATTCCCGCTCCTACGTCAGACCCCGTCGGGGTTCTCCCTTCAGCATCCGAGCTTTGCTGTGTGGGCGGGGCGGGCCCCCATCCTCTGTGCCTGCGTTCCTGCCTCTGGTCTGTCGAGTGGGGTGCTGCCGTGGCCTCCTCTGACTGTTGTTGCAAGGCTTAGATGAGGTGAAGTGTGTAAAACAGTGAGGGCGACGTCTGGCACAGGGGAAGAGGTAAATGCATTTTCTCCTCAGCCCAGAGAGCTTGAAAGCCTGCCAGGCGCCAGCACCATTGCAGGGACAGCAGGGAACAAATGAGGAACCTCTGCTCTCTGGCTCCATTTCTATGGCCGGGTGCTGCCCAGTGCAGGGCAGGCCGGAAGCCGTCGGGGCGGGGAACCCCAGGCTCCGAGCCCCGCTCTTGGACTGGAGGGCGCTCTCAAAGTCTGGGCGGGGCGGGGGAGGGGGTGGGGGTGGACAGAGGGGCGTGGAGGTGAGGGGTGGGGGGCCTGGGATCTGACGGGCCCGAGCCGAGGACCGCTCTGCCAGTGAGGGTTGGGGACGACTGAGGACAGGCGGCCCTCGGATGCCTCAGCCTCCCGCTCTTCTGCGTGGGCTCGAGATGGGCTCTCGTGGCTTTTTTTTTTTTAAGGAGAACTTTATTTATTTACTTATCTATTGGCTGCCTTGGGTCTTCTTGCAGTGCGCGGGCTTCTCATTGAGGTGGCTTCTTTTGCTGTGGACCACGGGCTCTATGTGTGTGGGCTTCAGTAGTTGTGGCACGTGGGCTCCGTAGTTGTGGCTCGTGGGCTCTAGAGTGCAGGCTCAGTAATTGTGGCACATGGGCTTAGTTGCTCCACGGCATGTGGGATTTTCCTGGACCAGGGATCGAACCCATGTCCCCTGAGTTGGCAGGTGGATTCTTAACCACTGCGCCACCAGGGAAGCCCTCTCGTGGCTTCTGTAAGGACCGTGCATTTGGCCACTGCGCCACAGCGCACATTGATGCCACCTCTCACCCGTGCAGGGAACACAGCAAAGGCCTGCTGCCTCGGCACTGATGTCCTGGTGGGACCACAGGCAGCTGCCAGAGAGAAGGATGATGAGGGTGGTGGTGATGCAGGCCGTGGGGAGGCAGGATGTGGGGAGAGGGCGAGCAGGTGGAGGGGATGGCCTTCAGTACAGACTGGTCAGGGGACCTCCCTGATGAGGCGGCTCTTGGGAGGAGACTCGAGGTGGGAGCGGGACAAAAAATGAAGATGTTGAGGGGCAAAGCCTTCTAGATAGACAGTCAGTCAGTGCAAAGGCCCTGGGCACACGAGAAGGGGCCCTGGCACACGAGAAGGCCTGGTGCACGTTTGAAGACCATCCAGGAGGCCTACGAGATGGGGGGGAATGAGCCACAAAGAGAGAGGTGGCACCCGAGTCAGAGCGGTGGGGGCTGGGCTGGCAGGTGACATGGGGGCTTTGGATTTTACACCTGGTGAGGGGTTAAGGCTCGGAGGGTTTGGAGTGGAGGGAGGAGCTTTAAAGACCAGTTCACGTGATTATATGACCTGTGACCCCAGGGCTGCAGGACACTCGTCTCTGTTAGGTCCTCCAGTCTACTCCCAGCGCTTCTCGGGCTCTGGGTGAAGCCCGCAGGGCGAGTGCAGGTGTCCTCTCACCGCCCGCACCTGCAGAACCTCACCAGCGCTCGGCGACGTCGTGCCTTGATGACGCTGGCCCCTCTGCTGCACGCTTCCCTGGTCCTCACACGTCTCCTGGGAGCCGAGCGCTCTGCCACCCTGCGTGCCACGCCAGCCTGCCTGCCCCCAGTCCGTGCCCGCCCCTGGATCCAGGTGCCTCTGTGTCAGATCCTTGCCGGCCCTGCAGCCAAGGGCAGACCCGCCTCCCCAGCCCACAGGTCACCACAATCCGAATAGAACCTTCACAAGGGATTTTCATCAGGAATCTCTGTGAACACAGAGGGAAGTGGCAGGCAACAGAGGGGCCTGGCTTTAGGCCTGATTCTGGAGAGCGGAGTTGAAACCTTAGCTGGCCTTCTGCTGGCTGAGGGGGAGAGGGACTGTGAGGTCACGGCAAGCTGGGCTGCCTCATTTGGGGAGTGAGTGTGTCTTGAAGGTCTGATGACCCTGAGGGTGAGCACTGAGGTCAGGTCAGGGCCTGCACGTAGCACTGAACACCTGCTTGTGGTGACAGACTTCTGACACTTGGGGTGCCGCCTGCCCACGCTCAGGGCTGGCGGAGGAAGAGCTGCTGTAAAGGAAGCAGTTCCGGGCCGACAGGCACACACTCGGTTGCCCCGATAAGGTCAGCAAGCTGTGTGTCAGGCACTGGGACTGGCACAGAATTACAGCCCAACCCGGGGGCGCTGGCCACCCCCTTGGCCCGAAGGCCGCCCCGGTTCCCGTGCCTGCAGGGGAGCCCTGGGTGGGGCTCTGGGCTCTGGGCCTGGGCTCCGGCTAGATCCCGGTGGCAGACGTGCCCCCACTTCTTCCCATGACATTTTGGGCTAGCCCTTTCTGCCTGGTCCTAGGCACGTGTCTCTTCTCTCCTCCCTTCCTCAGCAGATCAGAAGTAAAGACTTGCCCAAACCCAGTCTCCTTGGCATCTGCCTGGAGTCCCGGGTTTGCGAGCCGAGGCCTCCCTGGAGCCCAGCTCCTCTGCTTGGTGGTGATGAGGCACACCTGCTCAGGCGACCAGCGCTCAGGCACCCTGTGATGACCCCCTCTTTCTAGCATCTTCCACCACTGCGTTTAGGCCGGCGTCCTTCAGGTGGGAGACTCTGACCCCAGAACCCCTCTTTGGCCAGTCTGAGTCCTTGAGCCACAGCTTGAGGAATGTCGTGCTACAATTTTATGACGTGGATGAGTACCCTTCTCCGGTGCAGTCTATTTGTCGTGTTGTTGAAAAATCTGGTTGTAGGAGGGAATCCTAAAAAAATACCGTTTTGCTAACATGCTTGTTTTGAAAATGTGAATTTGTTTCAACATGATTGATATATTTGGGAACAAGTTGAACATAAGGCCAATTCCGTTTCTGTGCAATTTTGTTTATGAGAAATGGGTGAAAACAGAAAGCAAAAACCGCACCCAGCAGAGTGGACCGCAACCACATAGGGCCTCGCAAACACAACCACCTCAGGCTTCTGCCAGCTGCCTTGCCTCACGGCTTGAGCCACACCTCCCCATGTGATTTCAGACAACTCACTTCACAATAACCCCCAAGCCACAACCCTTCCCCCCACTTCTATAAACTGGCTTCAGGTCTTCTTCAAGGTAAATACCATATTTATTGTAGTATTTTTAGCATTTCTTAACCATGGTAACATGTGTAAAACTGTGCTATCTTTTTAAGTAGGTTCTTGAGACTTCTCAGTTATATCATTGATGCCATTTTGAGTACTGTGCCTCTAGCTCCATTTTCCTCAACACTCTTGTGGTTTTTCTTGTGCTGGTTGGACCCACCTGACGTGCCCCTGGACGCTGGTAGTTACTGAACCTCCGTGAGCCACAGGCTCCTCGTCTGTGCAGCCTCCTGACTGTCCATCCGTCCACTCAGCACCCGCGGACTCGGGCGCACCCCTCTGTGCGTCGGTGCATGGGAAGCCCTGGGCATACGGTGTGGACGAGCTGGGGTGCTGCTCCGGCGATGTTGTACTGATTATGGCTTCCAGTGTAACACCGTTGCTGTTGTTTTGAGGACAGCCGCAGACACCTTTATTGCTTGGGGCGAGGGGCGGGGGTGTGGGCCCTCGGCTTCCTCTTCCTCATCACAGGCTTCCTGCGTCTGGCCTGTGGACGGGCAGCCAGACTCAGCGCAGGGCGGTACCTGTTCTCCAGGCTCTGTGCGGGATGCCGCGGAGCTCTAGAGGGTGGTGCACCAGCAGGATCTCCGCTTCAGCAGGACCACGACAACTTTGCTACTGGCCGCTCTGTGCGAATCTGCCCGCTGTAGGAGGAGGTGTTTCAGGGTCACAGGTGATCTGGCTCCGACTGCTTGTGCCTCTTGGTCAGGAGGCCGCAGCAGTTCCGTAAGACGACACTGATGTGGGGACCTGGCAGAAAAGGGCACCCGTGTCCAAGTGTCCCCTTTTTATAAGGACAACAGTCATATTGGATTGGGGCCACCTTACTCCAGTATGAGTGTATCTCTTTTTTTTTTTTTCCCCAAGTAGTATAGTTGATTTACAATGTTGTGTTAGTTTCAGGTGTGCAGCAAAGTTATTCAGTTGTATATGTATATTTTCAGATTATTTTCCATTATACCTTATTACAAGATGTTGAGTATAGTGCCCTGTGCTATACAGCAAATCCTTGCTATTTATCTATTTTTTATGTGGTAGTGTGTATCTGTTAATCCCAGGCTTCTAATTTCTCTCTCCCCCACCCCTTTTCCCTTTGGTAACCATAAGTTTGTTTTCTATGTCTGTATGTTTCTGTTTTGTAAATAAGTTCATTTGTGTCATATTTTATTTTATTTTTTGATTGAAGAATAGTTGATTTACAATGTTGTGCTAATTTCTGCTGTACAGCAAAGTGATTCACTTATACACATATAGACCTTCTTTTTAAATATTTTTTTCCATTATAGTTTATCCCAGGAGATGGATATAGTTCCCTGTGCTACACAATAGGACCTTGTTTATCTATTCTAAATGTAATAGTTTGCATCTCCTAACTAACTCCAAACTTCCAGTCCATCCTTCTCCCTCCCCCCCGCCCCTTGGCACAAGTCTGTTCTCTATATCTGTGAGTCTGTTTCTGTTTTGTAGATAAGTTCATTTGTGTCATATTTCAGATCCACATATAAGTGATATCATATGGTATTTGTCTTTCTCTGTCTGACTTCACTTAGTATGATAGTCTCTAGGTTCACCCGTGTTGCTACAAATGACATTATTTCATTCTTTTTTATGGCTGAGTGATATTCCATTGTATAAGTGTACCAAAACTTTTCTTTTTAAAAATTTATTTATTTATTTATTTATTTATTGGCTGCATTGGGTCTTTGTTGCTGCACACGGGCTTTCTCTAATTGTGGTGAGCAGGGTCTACTCTTCACTGTGGGGTGCGGGCTCCTCATCGCGGTGGCTTCTCTTGTTGCAGAGCTTGGGCTCTATGTGTGTGGGCTTCAGTAGTTGTGGCACGTGGGCTCAATAGTTGTGGTACATGGGCTTAGTTGCTCCATGCCATGTGGGATCTACCCGGAGCAGGGATCGAACCCATGTCCCCTGCATTGGCAGGTGGATTCTTAACCACTGCACCACCAGGGAAGTCCTACCACATCTTCTTTACCTATTCACTTGTTGATGGATACAAGGTGCTTCCATGTCCTGGCTGCTATAAACAGTGCTGCTATGAATGTTGGGTTGCACATATCTGTGGGGAGCAGCCCTGAGAAAGGGGTCCTGCTCCCAGGACATGGCCCTGGGAGCTGCCTTCATTCAAGGATTTGTGTAAAACAAACATAGCTCTCTGTCCCGCCACCCCTGACCTTGAGTATGTGCTTAAACAAAGGGCATGGGATTCCTTGGGCTGCAGTATGTATTCCCACAGACTCCTTATCGTATGAGAACATCCTGAGACCATGTAGGGTACAGGCTACTACGCAAGTTCCTGGTGCCCTTGGAGAGATAGAACAAGTTACAACAAAGAAGGAGTCATTTCGTTTGATGTCCCCCTTTGTTCTGAGAGTGTATTAAAGGCCACCGCATAATCAAGAAGTTTGTCAGTTGCCCTAGAGGCGTCTGATCCTCTCGACCCCATCTTTTGTCTGTCTTTATTTCCTAGCCGCGTCGTGTTTGCCTAAGGACCTGATCGATTTTGCCGGCAGGCTCCGGCAAGTGGCGCCCGACCAGGGACCTGAAGGAACACGGTGACGGCCGCTGCCCAGGTGTAAAAGGGATCCCAAGAAAAAGCCGTTAAGGTAAGTGTGTGGGCAGGGAGAGTATTGTCGAGAGTAAAATATTATGGGACAAAGTAATAGTAAACAGTTATTCATATGTATGTTAAAGACTATGTTAAATGACCACGGAATTCATGTAAATAAAACACAATTAGAAAAATTCTTTCCTTTTGTTGAGGACGTCTGTCCTTGGTTTCCTGAAGAAGGAACTGTAAATAGTAATACTTGGGGAAAGGTGGGAGAACGGTTGAAAGATTATTATTCCGTTCATGGTCCCAGTAAAGTACCTATAGATGCATTTTCTTTATGGACTCTTATACGAGATTGTTTAGATCCCGCTCACGAAAATCAGAAACTAGAATCTAAGCTAAAAAATGGCTCCTCGGGGATTGAGTCAGAAATTCCCCAGCCTACAGCGCCACCTGCTGAGCCTTTACAGGTAGGTATAAATAATGATGATAAATTCAGTAAGGAGGGAACAAATTATAACAATAATTCTATGGCTATGTTGCTTGCTTTGTTAACCCTTTTCACTCAATTGCCCCTCATTCATACGGAGGGAACTTATTGGGTTTATGTTCCTGATCCTCATATTTTACAACCTGTTGGCTGGGAATTTCAAATCATTCCTGAATATACAAATGATACTATACTTTTAGGAGGTTTATCTGATAATCATATCCGGCCTATAGCCAAGAAGTTTAATTATACTGGGATAAGTGATCAATTGCCTATTTGCTTTTCTTGGAAAACAAATAAGTCACAATGTGTTCATATTAATGATGTACACCATCTTGGTAGGGATCGTAGTTGGTCTCTTAATATCCCCGGTTGAACTAAAAAGGCAGGGACCCCTAGTCGAAGAAATGGCATCGGACCTTCCATCATCCCATTTTGTAGGTTCGTAAAGCATCACGAAGAGATTGCTGTCCCCTGGGAACGGTGCCGTGGTAAGGCTGCCTCTGTGTGTAACATAACAGGGTCATCAGAAATGTTGTGGGATTGGTCCCCTGACTCAAACTATCATCCAGGGGCAAAGGCTAATCGACACTTTGTCTATAGAATTTGGAATCTTGGCGGCCATCAGGTTTTTCAAACTGAACTTTGGAAACTTACAGCGGCTATGAGTATACAAGGTTCCCTTTTACAAATTGGTGCTAAAATTATGGATAGGCATTTATGGAATAACACATATCATTACCCTAGAGCTTGTGTTCCAACGCCTTTTGCCTTAATAGTCGGGGAAATAAATATCAGTTTTAATGAATATCCTGGGGGGAAAAATATTATGTTAATTGTTTTAATTGCTCATTAACCAATCGTGTTAGAGGAGTAATAGAAGGAAGGCAAATAATAGTGCTTCGGCAGCCTGCTTTTGTAATGCTTCCTGTTTACATTAATGAAACTTGGTATGATGAGAGAGGATTGGAATTATGGAAAAATGTTGAAAAGGCTTTAATGCGTTCCCGCAGGGCGATAGGACTAATTATTTTAGGAATTGTATCTCTAATAACCCTCATTACCACTGCTACTATGGCTGCTATCTCTTTAGCAGAAACAGTGCATACAGCCACTTTTGTAGATAAGTTGGGGCAAAATGTTTCTACGGCTTTGGGAACCCAGGAGAGTATTGATCAAAAATTAGAGAAACGTTTAAATGCTCTTTATGATATTATCATGTATATGGGAGATGAAATTCAGGGGTTAAAGCTAAGAGGACAATTACGGTGTCACAGCAATTATAATTGGATCTGTGTCACCTCAAAAAAGTACAATGCTAGCATTACAGCTTGGGATAAGGTGAAAAACCATTTGCAAGGAATATGGTTCAATAGTAACATTTCTTTAGATTTGGCATTTTTACATAAGGAGATATTAGGCAGACAAAATGCTCCTTCACCTGATGAGGATTTGGGAAAAAGAGCAGAAAGTTTCATACAAGAATTTTTGAAACATGTGCCTTCTTTAAGTCATTTTAAATATTTGGGTTTGACTGTTATTGGTTTATTAATTTTGTTTTTTTATTATTTTGGCACTTATCCCGTGTTTTATCAGAATATTAATGCAACGTCTGTGGGCTATCAAGGCTGCAGTCCATGGAGTTCACGTGCGTTTGCAGGAGCACAAAAATGTGCTCAACTAATTACAAGCTAAAATAACTGGCATGCAATATGCATCTTTGCAATCTCTACACCAGACTGCTACTTTACAAAGTATAGCCGATGGATTAAAAGCATTGCATCCATTGGACTGGACAAAAAGCATGAGAAGCAATCTCCTAGACATTCTGATATTCTATTGTTGCTTTTAATTATCTTATGTTCAGTTCTCAGATGCGCAAGAAAAACACTCCAAGGATTGATGAAAAAAGAAGTAGCTGGACGGCTTATCTTTTCCTACAAAAACAAAAAAGGGGGGAATATGGGAAAACATTCAGAAGTCTTTCTAAAATCTTGAAAAAGTTACAATAAATATGGCTAAAAGTAATTAAAGTATGTGGGCTAAACAATTGGGTGTAGGATGTCCTGCTTGAGCAGCAGAGGAACTAAGGGTGCTGGGCATGGAGGCCATGGGGGCATAGGCTACCGTGGAAACAGAAGATTGACCCTCTCTGGGGGCACAGCCCCTTCCTCGATTGCACACCGCATATCACCTTGTTTGGCCCCGGAGGATGGCTGGTTAGCCAGAGATGGGTAAGATTCCTCAAGGGAGGAACAACCTAAGACAGGCACAGTCGCAGAGGGGCCAACAGGGTTGGGGCACAGACCCTTACTTCTTCTGAGAGAGGTGTCCTGCCCCCATGGCTGCATTGCTTCTCATGCCCAGCTCAGATTGGGACCCAGGAGGCAAACAGAGACCTGGCCAATAGCAGTTGCCCTCCTCCTGCTGTTCTTGCAAAAGACCACTGCCCCCAATCATATGAGGCCTTTGTTTGGTTATTTCAAGAATGTGCTCTTTTTAAGTTAAAGAAGGGGGAGCTGCGGGGAGCAGCCCTGAGAAAGGGGTCCTGCTCCCAGGACATGGCCCTGGGAGCTGCCTTCATTCAAGGATTTGTGTAAAACAAACATAGCTCTCTGTCCCGCCACCCCTGACCTTGAGTATGTGCTTAAACAAAGAGCATGGGATTCCTTGGGCTGCAGTATGTGTTCCCACAGACTCCTTATCGTATGAGAACATCCTGAGACCATGTAGGGTACAGGCTACTACGCAAGTTCCTGGTGCCCTTGGAGAGATAGAACAAGTTACAACAAAGAAGGAGTCATTTCGTTTGATGTCCCCCTTTGTTCTGAGAGTGTATTAAAGGCCACCGCATAATCAAGAAATTTGTCAGTTGCCCTAGAGGCTTCTGATCCTCTTGACTCCATCTTTTGTCTGTCTGTCTTTATTTCCTAGCCGCGTCGTGTTTGCCTAAGGACCTGATCGATTTTGCCGGCAGGCTCGGGCACATATCTTTTCAAATTAGAGTTTTCTCTGGATATATGCCCAGGAGTGGGATTGCTGGATCATATGGTAACTCCATGTTTAGTTTTTTTAAGGAATCTCCATACTGTTTTCCATAGTTGCTGCACCAACTTACACTCCCATCAACAGTGTAGGAGCGTTCCCTATTCTCAACACCCTTTCCAGCATTTATTATTTGCAGACTTTTTAATGATGGTCATTCTGACTGGTGTGAGATAATACCTCACTATAGTTTTGATTTTCATTTCTCTAATAATTACCGATGTTGAGCATCTATTCATGTGCTTGTTGGCCACCTATACATCTTCTTTGGAGAAATGTCTATTTAGATCTTCTTCCCATTTTTTGATTGGGTTGTTTGTTTTTTTGTTACTGAGTTGTGTGAGCTGTTTGTATATTTTGGAAATTAAGCCCTTGTTGGTTGCATCATTTGCAAATATTTTCTCCCATTCCATAGGTGGTCTTTTTGTTTTGTTTATGGTTTCCTATGCTGGGCAAAAGCTTTTAAGTTTGATTAGGTCCCATTTGTTTATTTTTGCTTTTATTTCTTTTGCTTTGGGACACTGACCTAAGAAAATATTGTTACAGTTTATGTCAGAGAATGTTTTGCCTATGTTCTTTTCTGTGAGTTTTATGGTGTCATGTCTTATATTTAAGTCTTTAAACCATTTTGAGTTTATTTTTGTGTATAGTGTGAGGGAGTGTTCTAACTTCATTGATTTACAGCTGTGCAGCTTTCCCATCACTACTTGCTGAAGAGACTTTTTTCCATTGTATATTTCTGCTTCCTTTGTCGAAGATTGATGATAGGTATGTCAGTTTATGTCTGGGCTGTCTATTCTATTCCATTGATCCATATGTCTTTTTTTGTGCCAATGCCATGCTGTTTTGATTAGGGTAGCTTTGTAGTATTGTCTGAAGTCTGGGTGGGCTATGCCTCCTGCTTTGTTCTTTTCCCTCAGGATTGCTTTGGCAATTCTGGGTCTTTTATGGTTCCAGATAAGTTTTAGGATTGTTTTTTCTACTTCTGTGAAAAATATTATGGGTAATTTGATCAGGATCACATTAAATCTGTAGATTGCTTTGGGTAGTATGGCCATTTTAACAATATTAATTCTTCCAATCCAAGAGCATTGGATATCTTCCCATAATTTATTTGAATCATCTTCAGTTTCCTTTATCAGGGTTTCATTGTTCTCAGCATATAAATCTGTCACCTCCTTGGTCAGGTTTATTCCCAAGTTTTTTGTTTTTTTGTTTTTTGATGGGATTTTTAAAGGGATTGCTTTTTAATTTCTCTTTCTGATATTTCATCGTTACTATAAAGAAATACAACAGAGACTTCCCTGGTGGTCCAATGGTTAAGAGTCCATGCTCCCAATGCAGGGGGCCTGGGTTTGATCCCTGGTTAGGGAACTAGATCCCACATGCTGCAACTAAGAGCCTGCATGCCACAATCTTCGCACATGCCACAACTAAAAGATGCTGCATGCTGCAACTAAGACCCAGCACAGCCAAACAGATAAATAAACAAACATTAAAAAAATGAAATACAACAGATTTCTGTATGTTAGTCTTGTTTCCTGCTACCTTGCTGAATTTGTTTATCAGTTCTAGTAGTTTTTGTGTGGAGTCTTTAGGGTTTTCTATATGTAGTGTCATGTCACCTGCATATAATGACAGTTTTACCTCTTCCCTTCCAATTTGGATACACTTTATTTCTTTTTCTTGTCTAATTGTTGTGGTTAGGACCTCTAATACTATGTTGAATAGAATTAGTGAGAGTGGGCATCCTTGTCTTTTAGCAGGAAGGCTTTCAGCTTTTCACCATTGAGTATTATGTTGGCTGTGGGTTTGCCATAAATAGTTTTTATTGTGTTGAGATATGTTCCCTATACAGTAAGACCTCTACATATGAACCTTCAAGTTGTGAACTTTCAAAGATGTGATCATGCATTTGCATGTTCATGTGTCTGGAGTACATTTTCACATGTGTGAATCCTTTACAAATGCTTGTGCTTTTGTGTACTTCGCTGTACAATACTGCATAGAGTACAGTAGTACAGTATCTTTATTTCAAGTCCAGGATGTCTGGAAGCAAGTGTAAAAGCAAGCAGTGATGTAGCTGGTACTGCTAAGAACCAGCAATTTCATGGAAACAAAAGTGAAAATAATTGAGAGAGGGGAGTGACAAGAGGAAGAAGAAATAACTGAAGAACCGAAGAGATTCACGACGCAGGAAATGGCAAGGGGATTTTCATATTTGAGGAGACGCTGTTAGTTTTTGAGGCACAGGACCCAAACATAGAATGGTACACAAAGGTTGCAGCAGCCGTTCAGAATGCAATCCAGTGCTACTGTGTCATCTATGATGAGAAAAAAAGAGCTACTACCCAGACATCACTGGATCATTTTTTCAAGAGGGTAGATAGAATTGAATCCAGCAAGGAACCAGCACCTGTGCCATCAGTGTCAGTGAAATTGCAGTTTGCCCTCTGTCTCCTATTGCTGGTGATCCTTCAGCTCTACCATCTCCCACCTCCTCTCCCTCCTCCAGTCAATAACTCTTCTTGTCTTTCCACTCGATGCCAGCCCCTGTATGCCAGCCGTTGTACTGTAGTACTGTACTTTTCAAGGTACTGTATTGTAAGATCAAAAATGTTTCTTTTTTGTGTTTGTTTTCTATGTATTATTTGTGTGAGAAGTGTTATAAACCTATTACAGTGCTGTACTATATAGCTGATTGTGTTAGTTGGGTACCTAGACTAACTTTGTTGGACTTATGAACAAATTGGACTTACAAACTTGCTCTTAGAATGGAACTCGTTCGTATGTAGGGGACTTACTGTATACTCACTTTGTTAAGAGTTTTTATCACTAATGGATGTTGAATTTTATCAGAGGCTTTTTCTGCATGTATTGAGATGATCATGTGGTTTTTTGTCTTTTCTTTTGTTGATGTGGTGTATCATATTGATTGATTTGCATGTGTTAAACCATCCTTTGTGACTCTGGAATGAATCCATCTTGATCATGGTGTATGATCCTTTTTATGTGTTGTTGGATTTGGTTTGCTAATATTCTGTTGAGAATTTTTGCATCTATATTCATCAAAGATATTGGCCTATAATTTTCTTTTTTGGTAATGTCTTTGTCTGGTTTTGGTATCAGGGTGATGGTGGCTTCATAGAATGACTTTGGAAATGTTCCTTCCCATTCTTTTGGAAGAGTTTGAGAAGGATTGGTATAAGTTCTTTGTATGTTTGGTAGAATTCCCCACTGAAGTCATGTGGTCCTGGACTTTTGTTTGCAGAGAGTATTTATTTATTTATTTATTTATTTATTTATTTATTATAGATTCTATTTCACTTCTAGTGATTGGTCTGTTCAAGCTATCTATTTGGGGGCTTCCCTGGTGGCGCAGTGGTTAAGAATCTACCTGCCAATGCAGGGGACATGGGTTCGAGCCCTGGTCTGGGAAGATCCCACATGCCACGGAGCAACTAAGTCCGGGTCCCACAACTACTGAAGCCCACACACCTAGAGTCCATATTCAGCAACAAGAGAAGCCAGTGCAATAGAAGCTCGCATACTGCAATAAAGAGTAGCCCCCACTCTCTGCAACTACAGAAAGCATGCACACAGCAATGAAGACCCAATGCAGCCAATTGAAAAAGAAAAAACTTGATTACATTAAAAACAAAAACAACTATCTAATTCTTCTTGATTCAGTTTTCATGGGATGTATGTTTCTAGAAACTTGTGTATTTCTTCTGTGTTGTCCAATTTGTTGGCATATAATTGTTCATAGTATTCTCTTGTGGTTTTTGTATTTCTGCAGTATCTGTTGTTATTTCTCCTCCTTCATTTCTTATTGTGTTTGTTTGGATCCTCTCTCTCTTCTTCTTGGTGAGCCTGGCCTGAGGGTTGTAAATTTTGTTTACCCTTCAAAGAATCAGTTCTTGATTTTTGATTTTTTTCTATTGTTCTTTAAATCTCTATTTCCTCTCTGATCTTTATTATGTCCTTCCGTCTGCTGACTTTAGGTTTTATTTATTTTTCTTTTTCTAATTCTTTTAGGTGGTAGGTTAGGTTGTTTGTTTGAGATTTTTCTTGTTTTTTGAGGAAGACTTATATTGCAATGAGCTTCCCTCTAAGGACTGCTTTTGCTGCATCCCATAGATTTTGTATGGTTGCATTTTCATTGTCATTTGTCTCGGTATTTTTTAATTTCCTCTTTGATTTCATCATTGACCCATTGGTTTTTTAGTAACATGGTGTTTATTCTCCATGTAATCAGTTTTTTCTTATTTCTCTTTCTGTGGTTGATTTCTAGTTTCATGCTGGTGTGGCCAGAAAAGATGCCTGAAATAACTTCTATTCTCTTAAATTTGTTGAGGTTTCTTTTGTGTCCTAGTATGTAGAAGTATGACCATATCTTAATTAATTACATCTGCAATAACCTCATTTCCAAGTAAGGTCACATAATGGGGTACTGGGGATTAGGACTTCAACATTTAAATTTTTAGGGGACATAATTCAGTTCATAATACTAGGCTTTTAAATTGGAAAATTTTAGAGGTTAGCATAACCTTCTTTTTGTGTCAGTTTTGGTAGATTGTGGGTAGATGTCCTATTGTTTTGGGAAATTTTCAGGCATCATCTCTTCAGACATTACTCTCCATTCTTTCTCTCTTCCCCCTGGGACTCTACATATGTGTATTTTTTACTTTACCCCCACATATACCATTTCCTCTATCTATTCTCTTTTTCTCTTTGTAAGTTTGGATATTTTCTAGTGACCTTTCAGTTCACTAATCCTTTCTTCTGACTTGTTTAATTGGCTCTTAAACCCATCTATTGAATTTTTAGTTTCAGTTAATTGTATTTTTCCATTCAAGATAATCAGTTTGATTCTTTTTATAGAATTCAGTTCTCTGGGAGATCTCTGTATTATCTTCCATGTTTCTCCATTTCCCCCTGCATTTTGCTTAATATAGCAATCATATGTATTTTAAAGTCCTTTTTTGCTATCTCCCATCTTTGAGTCACTTCTAGGTTTATTTCTGTCATCTTATTTGTCCTCTTGGTTTTCAGTCATATAGTCCTGTCTTTTGAAATTCCTAGGAGTTTCTAATTGACAGATTGAGTATTAAAAAACTGTAGAGGTTCTGGGTGATGTTATCTTCCTATAGAAAGATAGAGTCCAGCAGATAAAGTGGGGCTGATTATGTTCAACCCTTGGGGCAGAGCTAAGGCAGGTCCAGGTTGTGGCTTTAGTAAGGCTCTGTTAAGGTTCCTAGGTGGAACCCTGCAGGCTGCTAGTTGAGAGCCTGGGGTTTCGCCGGGGCTCCTTCCTCTGGTAGGTCCTAAATGCTAACTCTTGTTTCCTCAGCACAGCCTCTCTAAATCCCACAGCTGTACCTCTTCCCTCACAGCCACTGGGTCTCTCTTCACATTTATTTTTTCACATTCCGGCTCAGTTATGTATATTTACAAGTTTAAAAGTATCTTATCTGGCAATTTTATGTGTTAAGAGCAGAAATTAGGATCCCGCATCAGTGCATCCACCATCCGGACTGGAAGTCCTCTGAAGGAGTTTAAGCAGGGACGTGCCATCATCTCTTTGTCTGTGGTGCTGAGGATGGGTTGGGTCTTCTCAGAGATGGTTGTAGCCTTGACTCGAGAGAAGGGCATAGGTGAGAGAGGCACTTGGAAGATACACCCCCAAATGCCCCGGGGTCATGATAGCAGTTGGGGTGGAGAGAAGGATTCTGAACCTGGTGCTGGAGCCCTCCCAGAACCGAGAAGCTGCTGGATAACAGTGAGAAGCAGCCCAGAGTGGGATAAATGAGAGGAGAGGCGCGGGCTTCAAAGAAGCAAGTTGCTGCACAAGCGCCCAAAAGTTTGGAAGGGAGGAGATGTGGATGATCTTGTGAACTGGGTCCAGGGGGATGAGGCCCTGTGGGGAGAAGAGGCCTTCTTTAGTAGTGACAATGGGAGTTGAGAAGTTGCGGGAGTGTGTGTGTGGTGGAGGTTGTTTGCATTTGGGGCATTCTGAAATGTCTCCAGTGCCTGACAAGCCTACAACAAAGAAGACACTCAGGAACACAGAACGTTTGGTGGCAGACGGGCCAAGCCATGCTGCTTCCTGTGGTGCAGTGTCTGCACCCGATGGGGAAGGGCTGCCTCGGGAGCTACAGCACCGGGACCAGGCCTGCCATCAGTGCCTCCCCTTCCAAACACCCCCTGCTCCCCAGGCCAGGCCCTGCCTGCTGCCCCATCACTGTGGTCCTCGCAGATTTTTCCTGCCTTTACTCAAACCACTTCCGAGCTATTCACTCGAAGTTTCCAGTGGTTCATCACTGCCTGCAAAATACAGTTCAGACTGGAGCTTTACATCCACAGCTGTCACACCTGACCTTGACCCCCTCAACTCTCCCACATCCTCTTTCTTCCACCTGTCTCCCTGAAATGTGCCTCCACGCATTTCCTGGGCTGTTAGTCTTGCTGCTGGCCCTCCTGAAAGGCCTCCTGCGGATGCCCATGCTAAGCTGGAGTCCAGCAGTCTGCTGCGTTCTCTGCCCTGCTCCTGGGCCAGCTGGTGCCTGTGTGGCTCGTGCCACATGGCGTCCGTCCGCCCCGTGGCCGACACCAGGGGCACATCCACTCTGGCCTGGGTGTGGAAATGCACGGGTCGCAGTCCCTGTCCCGAAGGCACTTCCAGCTGCCAGATGCTGACGGTGGCCCTGCTTAGCAGGGCGGGTGGCACAGCGCCTGCGGGAGTGCTGAGCAAGCTGGGGTCCTGCACTGGCTTCTCACTGTGGTTTTCAATGGGCATCAACAGTGTTGCTTTTCAGGGCAGGGAATGGGATAGAGACTTTGTGTCGTTTAATCTTGAAAACAAGAATGGATTTAGTGATTACTTATGTAAATAAACATTAAAAATTTTTTTTCTTTAATTTTGGCTGCTTTGGGTCTTCATTGCTGCGCGCGAGCTTTCTCTAGAGTGAGCAGGGGCTACTCTTCGTTGCAGTGCGCGGGCTTCTCAGTGAGGTGGCTTCTCTTGTTGAGGAGCACGGGCTCTAGGCACATGGGCTTCAGTTGTTGCAGCCTGTGGGCTCAGTAGTTGTGCCACGTGGGCTTAGTTGCTTTGTGGCATGTGGGATCTTCCCAGACCAGGGATAGAACCCGTGTGCCCTGCATTGGCAGGTGGATTCTTAACCACTGTGCCAGCAGGGAAGTCCCTAAATAAACATTTTTGATTGAAGAATAAATTAGTCCTCCTCATACAGTGGCCCTAGTATAGCGAGTTGTGTTGAGGCTCCAGAGGAAGCCCACTGGACACCCTGTGGCTGAACAGGTCAGGCTTACTGCTCACCGCGGCAAGGCAGGGGGGGACCGCAGGAAGGGGGCCGGGCAGGAGGGGGAGTCATCCTGTGACTGGGTATCTCAACACCTCTTCTTTGGAAGGAGGACAGACTAGGGGCCAGCTAAAGCTGCCCATTTTGAAGAGCCGGCCGCTGCTCAGATTTGGGAGGACAGGACACATGCACTAGGTCTTCTTTATGGCTTGGACAATGCCCGCATCTGGTCTGTGTTCAGACGTGACTACGGAGGAGTCTTCTCTTGACTCAGTCTGGCACAGAGGGGACTTGTCTGAGGCTGGTCTGGTGTGAAACTGCATATTCTATTTTATTTATTTTTATTTTTAAAAATAAACTATTTATTTATTTTTGGCTGCACTGGGTCTTTGTTGCTGCATGAGGGCTTTCTCTAGTTGTGGTGAGCAGGGGCTATGCTTCATTGAGGTGCGCAGGCTTCTCAGTGCAGTGGCTACTCTTGTTGCAGAGCCACGGGCTCTAGGCATGTGGGCATCAGTAGTTACAGCACACGGGCATCAGTATTTGTGGTGCACGGGCTTTGTTGCTCCACAGCATGTGGGATCTTCCTGGACCAGGGCTTGGACCCGTGTCCCCTGCATTGGCAGGTGGATTCTTAACCACTGCACTACCAGGGAAGCCCCCAAACTGCATATTCTAATCAGGAGACCACCAAGGCCTCTATCTGAGAGCACCAGGCTGGCCCCTATAACACCAGGGCCTCGCTGATGGGACCAGGCCAGCTCCTGGATGTTGGGGGCCGTTTCTTTCCTCACCTGGACAGTCTCCCCAGCTGACCTCACAACCACTGTGGCTCCTTCTACACACTTATCCACCTGGTCACATCACAAGCTGCCCCCTTTCTCCTTCCCTGAGGGGGACACAACAGACAGCAGGCCAAACTCCACTGGCAGAAATGCCCTGCCCGCCTCGACTGGGCCCATCCTGGCCCGTCTGTGGCACTGCCAGCTGCCGCAGCCCCGAGCCCCACTGGATCTGCTCCTCTCTGCTTTCTTCACCTGTGCGTACTCACCCCTTCTCCTGGACATTCTCTTGCTGGATTCATCTTCCTGCACACACACCCAGCTGTGGGCCCTGCCAGAGTCCCCTTCCCAGGCAGGACAGGTCCAGGCCCTCCTCTGTGTGCGGCTCTGGCCTCCCCTCCCGCAGCGGCCTCCGCTCTGCAGCCCCTGGCTCCTTGGCCCCGTCCCAGCTCACACCTCCAGCCCCTGGTTGTCCCCGGGGAGCCTCCCAAAGGATGAGCTCAGACAAGAGCTTGTCTTCCTTGAGGTCCCTGCACATTCGCTTGGCATTTGTTCCTGAGCTGCTCCTGCCTCTGCTGGTGCTCTCAACCACGCGAACGTTCTCGTTCCTCCCCAGCGTGAAAGCCTGATGGGTCTGCGAGCTGCCATGGAGCAGGTTCCCGCGCACTTGGAGCAGCTGTGGGCAGGATGCCCCGGGCGAGAGGCCGCACCTGCTCGAAGAGAGGTGGGCGGGGGCAGAGGAGCCATGAACAAAGCAGAGTGACTAAGGGTAGCGGTGCAGGGTGAGGTGGCCTCCAGGAAGGGCCTAGGTGGCTGGAAAGGCCGTGCGCGGCCTGCCCCGCAGAATGGGGCACGCCTGTGGTTCAGGCCCAGCAAGGTCAGGCCTTGGGTTGATGGGCGCGGGGGCGGGGGAAAGGCCAGCTCAAGCATCCATCAGAGAAGGTGGACTTCATCCCACCGCAGCCATCGGGCGGGTGGTGTGGTGAGTGTGTGGGAAGCACACCTGGCAGCCCGGCAGAGGTTTGGTGGAGGTGAGCTGACAGGTGGGCATGAGGAGGCCTCAGGAGGCAGGGGAGAGTCGGGGAGGGGGGCAGGACGAACGAGGGCAGAGAGAACGGACCCGTTTCTGGCCTGGGGGCCGGGTGGACACTGACGGAGCTCCCACAGGAGCAGCAGTTGCAGGACAGGCCATCGCTGAGGTGCCCGAGGGCACGGGGGCGCTGGCTCGCAGTGGGGGGGGTCCCTTCCGAGGATGCCGGGGTGCTGGCACCCGTTATAGGAGCGGGTTGGCGGGGAGGTGGTGGGGAGCCTCTGGAGAGCGGGCCCCATGGGGGCAGGCCCCAGGCAGGAGTGTCCGCTGGGACTAGGAGCTCAGCAGAGCTCAGGGCAGGGAGGTGCTCAGAGACGGGACCCCGGGCAGCAGAGGGACCCCTCTGCGGGGAGGACGAGGGTAAGGACAGCTGGCTGACCTCCGAGGGCACGTCCCAGCGCCGGGTGGGGGTGGGGAGGGCTCAGGCGTGGAGGCGGCAAGAGCCCCGGGGGAGGGCGTGCAGACACAGCGGAGGCTGAGGGCCGTGGCGTGCGGGGCCTGGGGCCACCCGTGAAGGGGCCAGAGGCAGGCCAGGAGCCCTCAGGGTCTGCGTCCAGCTCTCCCCTGGGGGCCTCCGTGTGCAGGTCTCCTGGGGGAGGGGGAGCGTGGCAGAGGGCCTTCGCCTGGGCCAGGCCCGGGTCACGGCGTGTCGCGTGCCCGCGGGTGGGCTCCCTGGGAGCCTTTCAGGGCCAGAGGAGCAGAACAGGTCTGCCTGTGAGGGGAGGTCAGTGAGCCATGCCCCTGCCCCTCAGGCCGCGGCGGGATGATGAGGGTCTCACGGGACCCCCGCCCCGCCCCGTCACGCGGAGCAGTTCCCAGGCACGCGCGGCAGACGTCGTGTGACCCAGGCACCACACTTAACCTCCGGGAGCCTCAGGGTCCCCGTCCATGAGCTGGGAGTCCTGGCACACAGCCCCCGACACGGCTGGGAGGATGGCAGGAAAGGAGGTGGGAGCACGGAGAGAGGAAGATTAGCTGCTCTTGTTAACCTCCACCCCCAGCCAAGCCCCGGCGTCAACGCCTGGCCCTGCCCGCCGCCTCTCGCCGGCGATGCCCAGACCCCTCCCGACCTCGTGGAGGAAGTGGCCGCGACAAGAGAGTGATGACGGGAACACAGAGAGCAGAAGGTCCCGTTTATTGGAATTTTAAAGACAGCACATGAGAGGCAGACGTTCTCCTGCCCTGAAATATTCCCATTCTCTCTGCCCTCGGGGCTCAGCACAGGGGCAAGACCCTCACCCCGCAGGTTCCCCAGAGGGCAGCGCTGCAGCGTGGGGGCGGGGAGGGACAGGGATACTCTATGCCAGGCAGCGGAGCTGGGACAGGAGCGGAGACGTGCGCCCTCACCTCTTGGCTCCATCCCTCTCCCCTGGGACCTGGTGTTGCCCCCAGACCCCAGGGTGGGCTGGCAGACAGGGCTCATGCAACACTGAGTGGGCAGGAGGTGGCACGGAAACCCGGCCCCGCCGCCCTTTGGCGGGGTGGGAGGGCTAGAAGGGGCCATGCTGGCCACAGCAGGTCCGAACAGGAGTTTCTGCAGTGTACACACGGGAAGGTCGGAGCGGGGCTCCCTCTGCCCCCGGCTGCGCATGGGGATGAGAGAGGGGAGGTGCACAGGAACTGCCACGCCGGGGGGCAGGGTCCAGGCCGGCCACACCACCGCAGTGGGGCCCTGCGTGTGCCGGGGCGCCAGCTACTCCTTGGCCCGGCCAATGATGGTGAGCATGTAGAGGAAGATGTTGATGATGTCTGTGTACAGGTTCAGCGCGGCAAACACGTACTCCTCCGGGCTCAGGGACAGCTGCTTGTTCCCCAGCAGTAGCTGGGTGTCCACTGCCAGGAACTGGGGGGGACAGCACCGGTGTGGGGCGGGACCAGCCCCCCCGCCCCGCGCCCCGCCCACGCCGCCCACGCCCTCACTCACGCAGGTGAAGAGCAGCGCGCCGAGTGAGGCGTACACGATCTCCAGGATGCGGCTGCGGACGAAGATGCAGAGGACGGCGAAGACGACCAGGACCACCATGCTCACCAGCAGCACGCCCACGCACGAGGTGAAGTCGTAGCGCGTCTGGGCACGGGGACACACACAGGGCCCTGGGTGCCGCGGCCCCTGAGGCCCCTGGGCCCTCGGGGCCGGCAGCCCTGCTGGGGGGGGGGGCCCTCACCTGCATGGAGAAGATGACCACCGTGAAGCAGACGGTCGTGGTGATGCCCACGGCCATGATGACCGCCTCGGTGTTGTAGAAGCTGGCGATCATGCCCACCATGTAGGACAGGCTGACGGTCAGGATCGACTGCGGGAGACGGGCCTTGAGCATGGGGAGCCGCTGCCTCCCTCCCGCCCCAGCCCGTCCCCCGCTGTCGCTCCGAAGTGTGAGCTGCAGGCTGCGAAGGCTGGGCCCTGGGGGCCAGGGGCTCGGGGTCTGGAGGTTACCAGCGCAACGAGGTTCCAGGGGTGCTTTCGCCGGAAGTCCCCACAGCAGCTGAGCACGACGAGGGAGATGAAGAAGACGGCGTAGGAGACGTAGTAGGCCCAGACGTTCTCCTGGACAAAGCCCTTCACCTTCCCAACGAAGGTGAACACGGCCACGGTGGCCAGAGTCACAGACAGCTGCAGGGTCAGCACCAGGAACACCTGCGGAGGGAGGCGGCTCGGGGCTCTGGCCGGCACAGCGCCCACGCCCTCCTCAGCCCCCGCGGCCCACCTTCCGGATGAAGGCCTGCCGGATGCTCTTGTCATCCCAGTTGGTGGCGGGGAAGTCCTGGTTGTCGTAGTAGGACGGGGGCCCCTCCTCGTAGTAGTTCCCGTGCTGAGGTGCTGAGCAGCGCGATGGGCTGGGTCAGCACCCCTCGCGGCCGCCAGGAGCCCCTGCCTCGCCCTCCCCCTGCCCCACTACTCACAGCCGGGGTCCTGTGCCGGGAAGGCCTGTGGTTGTCCGTAGGGGTTGGGGGGAAAGGGGCTCTGCGGGTACGGCCCCTGAGGGTAGCCCCCTTGGGGGTAGGGGCCCTGGGGGTAGCCCCCTGGTGGATAGGGGCCCTGGGGGTAGCCCCCTGGGGGGTAGGGGCCCTGAGGGTAGCCCCCCTGGGGGTAGGAGCTGGGGCCCTGGGGATACCCTGGCTGGCCATAGGGGGAAGGCTGGAACGGGGGCGGTGGGTAAGGGGCCCCTGGGTAGGGAGGCACGGAGGGCTGGGGTCCCCCAGGATATCCAGGATTGGGGGGAGGGTAGCTGTCCCCGGACACCAAGAAACTCTTTTCATGGGACATGGCCTCGGGTTCTGTGGTCTCCCCCTAGAGGACAGAGAGAGAACGGTTAGCCCTGCGAGGACACGAACCAGCCGGGGCCGCCCCACCTGCTGCCGGGAAACGGGAGGAAAGGAGGCGGATTCATGGCCTCTGCCCGAGGGCTGTCCGCAGCCCCGAGCGGGGGGCCGGGAGAGGCGGGTGGGGATGGGGTGGCTGGGCGTGCGGCTTCCGGAGGGGCCGCTACAGGCCGACCCCAAAGGTGGAGGACGGGATGGAGGAGGGGATGGGCGAGGGGATGACTCTGTCGGCGTCGGGCCTTTTGGCAACCGGAGGAGGCTTCCTACCGCTGCTGGCCTCTCCGGGTCAGAGCGGAGCCCGGGTCGGGGTTGGGGGCGCGGCCGGCGAGGTGTGGGGGTGTGCCCGGACCCTCCCCTTCACATCCCGCCCCTTAAGCAGCTTTAAGGGGCCAGAGTCGGCGGCTATTTCTATCCCAGGAAATCCCCGCGCCATCTGTGACCAGCCAGAGCCCTGACCCCTCGCCAAGAGCGGGGCCCGGCCGCCCCTCGCTCCCGGGGCGGGGGCAGCAGGCCCGGACCGGCTGCCGGGGTGCCTGCCCGTGGGGTACGCCAGGAACCGCGGGCTGCGGGGGCGCGTGGGGGATGGAAGCCACCAGAGGGCGTGCGGGGGAACAAAGCGGACGAGCGGCGAGGCGGGGGGGGGGGGGCGGCGGCCGCGGAACCCGCACCGAGGGCGGGGTGGGCCCTCCTGCCCGTGCGGGGGGCGCTCGGGCCGCCGGTCCCGCTGTCGCCGCGGCGCGCAGCCCCCGCCCGCCGGCCGGAGCCCTCGGGCGCCCCGTCCCCGCCGCCGCCGCCGCCGCCCCCCCCCCCCCCCGGCCCCTGCGGGCCGCGCGCCCGGCCGGACCGACCGACGGACCCACCGCGACGCCTCTCGGCTTCGCAGGGCCGGCGCGGGGGCGAGGGCGGCGGCGGCGGCCGGCTGAGCGAGTAGACAGGCTGCTGGGCTCGGGCCGGGGACTCACCAGTCGCGCGGCGCCTCAGGACGTGCGCCCAGGGTCCGCTGCGCGGCCGCGCGGTCGATGGCCGCGGCGCCCGCACCCGCAACCCGCAACCCGCTCTGCGGCCGGCTAGGCTGGGCCTGCGCCTGCGGCCCTGGAGACGCAGCGCGGCCTTGTGACGGGGCGGGGCGGGGCCGGGGCGGGGCCGGGGGCGGGGCCGCGGGCTGGACGCCGCGGGGAATGCGGGGCTTTTCCCCTCGGTGGACCCGACCCGGTTTGGCAGCCTTGCCGGCTTCTTTCCGAGTCCCCGGTCCGAGCCCCGCGTCCCGTACTGTCTGCCGAGGGGTGGGCTTGGGCCGTGAGAGCTCTAGACCTCCGGAGGCTGAGATCTAGCCTCTCCGATGTGGGTCAGGGAGTTGAGAAATTTATTCCTAAATCTGGGGTTTGCTGAATCTGACAAGCACTCTCCATCCCTCCTTGGCCTTAAAACCCCACTTTCCCTTTCATCCAAGTCTATCCCAGATCAAAAGACTTAACTGTTTAGTTGCTCTAACCTCTCTGTCAAACTAGTCCAGGTCCCTCCTAGGCCATGTATCCTCACTTGTGTTTATCGCAAATCCACAAGCTGTAAGGTGGCGTTCTTAGCCCTGTTTTACTGCTAAGGGGCTGAGGCTTAGAGATGCCCCGGGACTGGAGGCCAAGTCAACTTGCATTGGCTTCAGCGGTCCTCAGGAAGTGCTGCCTGCCACCGCCAGGGAGCCCCTGCAGGAGCACCTCTCCGCCTCAGGCCTAGGGATCTGACTGTACTTCCCTGGCTCTTGGTTGGTGGCGGCTCCCAGGCCGGGCAGTGGTTGGGAAGAGGCTCTGTCCTGTGCAGGTGGTGTGTTGGTTCAACGTTGAGGGGAAGCCCTGATCTGTGCCTTTGCACGCATCCTTGGTATACATACCGCATCGTGGCTGATGTCAGGCGACCACCAGTTTAACAGCTGATTCACAGAGATTCCTGAAAACTGAACAACGTGGTCATGATGTGAGTTGCTCCAGCACACTGCCGCCTGTGGTGGGCCCTCGGCATCGGGGATTGGTATGATAAGTAAATTATACAGTATGTTAGGAGGTGATGAGATGCACGAGAAGAGAAAACATAGAGCAGGTAGGGATGACTTCAGGTTTTGTAGAACTAGAGGCTCATACAATTTGAGGGGACTTTTTATAAAGAAAAATAATTAAAAACGATAAGTGTGAAGTTGAGGCCAGGGCCAGGGCCTTAGGAGGGGCCTGTGCAGGTCACGGGTCCTTGAAGAATTTTATGTTCAACTTGAATCTGACACTGAGAGTCTGGTAAGGTGAGTCGCGGAGGGGCTGGCCAGGTGGCTCTGCAGGAAAGGCTGGTCTGGGAAGAGGGAAGGGCCAGTGCAAGGGCACTGGGGAGGGAGGGTCTGCTGTGCTGGACGATGGAGCATGGGGGATGCAGTAGAAGGGATGGGGCGGTCAGTGCAGCCTGGCAGGTCCTCTAAAGGACTCCGGGTTCGCCGTGGCCCAGCTGTAGCAGCGGTTGGTGCCACTTACAAGGCTCGGCCCACCCTGCGTCGAGGATGGACCGTGTGAGTGGGCAGGAGTAGCGAGAGAGATCAGGTAAGTGGTCAGAGTGGGGATCCAGGTGAGAGGTGATGGAGGCTCAGACCAGGGTGGGGGCAGCCAGGGTGCTGGGTGTACAGCTCGGGGTACAGGCTGGACAGGTCCTCAACCCCTTGGAGAAGTAGCATGTGTGGAGGCTGGGTTTCAGTGACTCAGGGATAAGTGGGAGATGGGAGATGGAGAGCAGCGGGGGGCACGACGGCTGGAGACGCTGGAAGCCGATGGAGCACGGGCAAGGCGGGGGACTCTAAAGTGCAGCCGGGCCTGAGGCTCGGCACTGCCCTGGGCCCCGTGTGCACCTCCACGTCCCCTTCTGTGATGGGGTGGGCGGCAGCAGGCCCGTTGGCGTCAGCGCGGTGCCTGCGCCTTCTGGGGTTGGCCTTGGTGGCCACCGCTGGCTGTGTAGGGTGGGAGGCGGCAGGTGCGCCCTGTGGCCAGGGGTGGGGGGGGCGGGGCAAGGGAGGCCGCGCGGACGAAGCTCTGTAGGTCCGGAGCGGGAGCCGCTTGCCCCCGCAGGGTGGGAGGTCGGTGCCCTGCAGGTTGTTTAAGGGTGAGTGCGGGAGCAGTGGCCGAGGTGGCAGTTGCCGAGGTGGCTGGGGAGAGTTGAAAGCCAGCCTCAGCCAGGGCTGCGGGAGACCGCAGGTGCTCGTGCAGTGGGGGAGGGTGACGTGGAGGCTTGGGGTCTCGAGTGGGGGGCAATGCCTCAAGGCCCTGCTGGATAGACTGGGAGGGCAACTAGCCAGCTCGAGGTTCACAGGGAAGGGCCCGTGGGAGCAGGGCCACTGCCAGGGGCCACTCCCCCCGTGGGCTGGGGTGCCTCAGATGGAGTGGGTGGGCTGGGTGGAGGGCTGAGGAGCTGGGGGTGGAGCTAGAAAGTTCTGTAGGAGGGGCCTGAGAAAGGAAGCACCTGAGAGACAGCCACTCAGCTCCAGCACTGCCTGCCCCTCCCTGCCTCCGCTTTCACTTTTGTTTTCCAGTCCCAGCCTTTTGGCTTCGGGGTGGGAGGGAGGGAGGGAGGGAGACCCGCCTTCAGGCTGCGGCGGCCCAGGCAGCTGGGGGAGCGTAAGTGTGGGACGGGGGCCACCCTCATAATGAAGGCGGGTGCCAGGGAACGCTGCCGAGGGGCCTGGGAGGGGTGAGGCGGGACTGTGGGGCTGCTACCCTACCCACTCTTCCGGCCCCAGGGTTGCGATGGGGGAGGCGGAGGCGGAGGTGGGGGCAGCAGTGGAACTCAGCGGGCTGCCCCCCGACGTCCCGGACGAGCTGCTCACGCTCTACTTCGAGAACCGCCGGAGCTCTGGGGGTGGACCTCTGCGGAGTTGGCAGAGGCTTGGACGCGGGGGCATCCTCACTTTTCGGAAAGCTGCAGGTGAGGGGACCGATGGAAGGGCAGAATGGGCCCCCGCCAGCCGCCACCCCTGACAGCCCCTCCCCGTGCCTGCAGACGCAGTGAGGGTCTTGGCCCAGGAGGAGCACACGCTACACGGCACGCGGCTGAGCCTGCGGCCGGCCCCGCCACGCGCCCCTGCCCGCCTGCTGCTCCAAGGGCTGCCTCCTGGCACAGCACCGCAGCGCCTGGAGCAGTATGTCCAAGCCCTGCTTTGTGCTGCAGGGCACCCAGAGCGGCCCTGCCGTGCCCTGGCCAGTCCCCGGCCAGACCGGGCCCTGGTGCAGCTGCCCGAGCCCCTCTCAGAGGCAGGTGAGCGGCGGGATTGGGGCAGACGTGCCTGTTCGGGGAGAGGCCCTGAGCTGACGTGCACCCTCCCCACAGAAGCCCGCATCCTGGAGGAGCACGCCCGGGCCCTGGGCCTGGAGGGGGCTGAGGTCTCCCTGACCTGGGTGCCCCAGGCCCGGGCGGTGCGTGTCTTGGGGGACAGCCCCCTCGCAGACCTGCTGCTGTTGGAGCTGTACCTGGAGAATGAGCGCCGCAGTGGCGGGGGGCCCCTGGAGGGCGTGCGCCGCCTGCCTGGGCACCTGGGCACGGTCGTGTCCTTCCAGCAGTGGCAGGGTGAGTGCAGCTGGACAGGGCAGCCCACCCCCTCTCTGTGGCACGGGCCGTCGGGGGGCAGCCCGCTGAGTTCCACTGCTGCCCCCACCTCCGCCTCCGCCTCCCCCGTCGCAACCCTGGGCCCTCTGTGTGTGGGAGCCCTGAGGCCCTTCTGTTCTTTGCTTTCTTCCAAGTGGCTGAACGGGTGCTGCAGCGGGACCACCGGCTGCAGGGCTCAGAGCTGAGCCTCGTACCCCACTACGACGTCCTGGAGCCCGAGGAGCTCACGGAGCACGCCCGTGGAGGGAACCGCCCGGCTGCGTTGGGGCCTGGGGCCCCCGAGCATGCTCTACTGGACACTGGAGGGCCAGCGAGGGCACAGAATTGTGCTGGGAATGTGACATTGGGCCCTGAGGAGACACCGGGGCAAACAGGAGCCTCTCTGAGGACAGGTCCTCTCTGGGACCGGTCCTTGCTGGGCCAGGCCGGGCCAGGCAGCTCAGGGCCCGTGGGGTCTTCAGAACAGGAAGGGCCGGCGAGCCTGAGGACCGTGGGGTCTCCAGGCCCGGTGGAGACCGCCCCGGGGTCGGCGGGGCAGGGAGGCGTGGTGGAGACGGTGCTGTCGATGGAGCCGGGAGCCATGCGCTTCATTCAGCTCCACCACGAGGACCTTCTTGCTGGCCTGGGAGACGTCGCCCTCTTCCCGCTCGAGGGGTCAGATGTGACTGGCTTTCGGGTGAGTGGCCCCTGAGGATTCCTCACCTTTGACCCTCTCTGCTACTGGAGGCTCTGGGTACCTTTCCTGAGCCCTGAACCTGCCAACGGCCCCTCCTCACCCCACCCGTGGTCCTGCAGATCTGTGGAGCCCCGGCCCCGTGCCGGGCAGCCGAGGAGTTCCTGCAGAGTCTGCTGGGCAGTGTTAGCTGCCACGTGCTGAGCCTGAAGCACCCGGGCAGCGCCAGCTTCCTGCTGAGCCCAGAGGGGCAGCACCTCCTGCGGGGGCTGGAGGCTCAGTTCCAGTGTGTCTTTGGGACAGAGCATCTGGTCAGGGCCGCCCTGGACGCAGACCTGGGGAAGGTAGACGTGCAGCCCGCTCCTGCCCTCCCCTCTTTCATCTCAGCCCCCCGCACCTCCTCCACCCTTGCTCAGAGTCCCAGGGGGGGTGTGCGTCTGGGGGCCCTGACATTCTTTCCCAGCAGGTGGACCCCACGGAGGCCCTGCAGGCCCCCCCCGGCCACTCCCACATCCTGTGGCCTCCAGACAGTACGGACGGTGACCAGGAGAACGTGAGCCTGGGTAGGTCTCCCTGGGGACCGCGGCTCATCCTGCGGCCCTCTCTTGACCTCCCCTCCTGTGCTGCTCTGTGCTCCCCTGCTTGTGACCACACATCCTCTAAACCCCCCCCCCCCCCCCCACCTTCCACCCATCCCCTGACTCATCCTGGCCTTCAACCTCATCCTGGCTGGACTTGACCCCTGCCCTGGTGCCCCTCCCTGCCCCCAGAGGAGGTCCGAGAGCTGCTGGCCACCCTGGAGGGCCTGGATGGGGAAGACTGGCTGCCGCTGGAGCTGGGGGAGGAGGAGCCTGAGGGCCAGCCCGAGGAGGAGGCGACTCTCAGGGCTGGGGAGGGGCCCATAGCGCCCAGCACCGGGGCGCCTGGGCGGCTGGAGGAGGAGGCTGAGCTGCAGCTGGCTCTCTACCGGTCCCTGGAGCCGCAGGGCCAGGTGGCCGAGCAGGAGGAGGCTGCGGCGCTGCAGCGGGCCCTGGCCCTCTCCCTGCTGGAGCCGCCCCCGCTGGAGGAAGGGCAAGAGCTCCAGGGCAGGGGGCCCGGCGGCTGGGCCCGGCTGGAGGTGCACGCTGCCTTTGAGCAGGATATGGAGGAGCTGGAGCAGGCCCTGGAGGCGGCCTTGGAGGTGCACCTCCGCGAGGAGACGGTGGGGCCCCAAGGCTGCGTGCTGCCCTCGGAGCTGTGCGCCCACCTGGAGCGGCGCCACGGCGTGAGCGTTGCCCTTCGTGGCGACCGCACCGTCCTGCGTGGCTTTGGGGCCCAGCCCACCCGTGTGGCCCGCCACTTAGCAGCGCTCCTGGCTGGCCCCCGGGATCAGAGCCTGCCCTTTCCCTTGGTGACGTCCGTCCCCACTCGTGAGTCTGCAGCCCGGACGGGGGAGGGCAGGGTGGGCCGGTGCCCCAGGCTCGGCCCGCACCACCCCCTCCCTGTGTGTCAGTGCCCGAGCAGAGGCCGAGGGGGCCCTTGGGCCGGCTGGAGCGCCTGGCTGAGAGCAGCAGTGAGTTCCAGACAGTGGTGCAGGCCTTCTACGACACGCTGGATGCCGCCTGCGGCAGGGTCTGTGTTGTCCGGGTGAGTCCACGCTCGGTCTTGCCAGCCTCTGGCCTTCTGGGCTCCTGGCACCATTTTCACCTTGCAGAGCCCGTGGGCTGTCACTCTTGCCTATGTCAGGATCAGCTGGCTGGCCAGAAGCTGCCAGCAGGCTGAACGCCACGGGGGGCAGGGGAGCACCGGGGCTCCGCAGCCCGGTTCCCTGCCTGAAGGGAGTTCACAAGGTTGGGACAGGGACACAGAAGGCTGCAGAGGTTGGGAGCTCTAGCACAGGTCTGCGCTTTGCCAGTTACTGCCAGATGACTGCCACCGTTTCCTCCTCTAGAGCATGGGGTGGTGATGCCATCTCGTGGTTACTGTGAGGATTACTCTTTCCACAAATCATACCTAGTGCTGCTCTGGGGGCCCATCTGCCTCCCGCAGGGTCTGCTCCAGCAAGAAGAGGGCTGGCTGCAGCGAGGCAGCCTCCTGCTACATTTTCACTTGTAAAATGTGGCACCTCTGAGCACGGTTGTGTCGTAGAAAAGGCTGGGAACAGCAGGTGGGGGGGGGCCAGAATGAAGCTCTGGGAGCCCAAGGAGCCCCGGCCGTCCAGGAGGCAGGAAGAAGAGGCTGACGAGGAGGGGCTTGCGAGGCAGTGGATGGGGGTGTGCTGGAGGCAGCGAGGTCCACAGGGCCTGCAGGGCCAGAAAGCAGGACGGAGGAGGAGGCTGTGCCGGGCTGGTCGGCCGGCGAGTGTGAGGGCAGTGCTCAGAGACAGAGGGAGACTGGGAGGTGAGAGCTGGGCCATGCGGAAATAAGCTGGCTGTGGAAGTGCTAGAGCAGAGGGCAGGGCTGAGTGCTCACAGCTGAGGGGAAGGCGTCTCGGGGGTGGTGGAGAGTTGGGTTCATGGTGCCTGTGAAGCCAGGAGGCCCTCTGGACTCTTGATGCACCAAATTGTGGGGGATGGGCCTGCGGGGCGGGGGATGGGTAGCAGCATCAGCGACCTGGATCTGGTCAGAAACACAGAACCTCAGGCCTTTCCCAGACCTGGCCCAGTCAACCACCACCACCACCACCGCTTTCCTGGGAATGAGCACTGTAACTCTGGCAGGAGGACTCTCCCTGCGTTTCTGGACTTAGCAGCTGTCACCTGTGCACTTGGAGAGAGGAGGGCGCCCTGCATTCGTGTGCGTGCTCCTCCCGGGTTCTGCTGGTCACATGTGCTTGATTCTTCTAGCAGGACCTTTGTGGCTTTACGTGGTACGCGCGAGTCTTGTTTCCACTTACCAGTTTTCGCAACGGTCTCTTGCCTCCCTGCACGCAAGATACAGAGAATTGCCTTCTCTCCCCACCCCCCTTCACCTCCTCCATCCTCTTCCATCTCACAGTGTGGGTAGTGACATTATTTTTATGTTGGCAAGGTTGACAAACAAATGTGATGTCTTCTATTCTGCAACTGTTGTGAAGCTCCATGCTTGGGCCATAGCTTGATTGATATATAATGAAAATGAAAAAATATTTACCCCTGGACCAGAGAGGAAAGGGGAAATGAGAAACCTAGTTATTAAAACCACATTGCATGAAAGAGAATATTCTAGGGTTCAAGGACTAATGGCTCTTAATTTTGTTTACTTTCTTTATTTTTCTGTGTGGTACTTAGCTGTTGGGTTACTCTTAAAGACCCTGTCACCCTCTTCCATAGATTCCTTTTCTGTGTAGTAGAAGTTTCTCCTTGAGTGAGTAGTAAACATCTTAGACTTTTAAGTTTATTTTGGTTGCTACAATTAGAAGTAGTTTGCAACTATAATTTGATATTGGTATTTTTTTCAAGCAAAAGATGCTATGTGTTTATTAAGACATTTCTTTAACGTAAGCACAGCTGGTTCTTGCGTACCTTAATGTGTCCTTATTTTGTCCTCAACACTAATAGTTTGGCTGGATATAGGGTTCAGGATCAAAATAGGTTTTCTTTCAGATCTGTGAAAGACAACTCTTTTTCTTTCCTCCTTAAAATTTTTAGTTCTTGGAAAGGTAAGAAAAGAAAAATCCTTCTGTGGTCTCTTAGCAGTATTGGTGGTGAGGACCACAGTATGAGAATGTGAGATGTTTTCCACGGCTGTATAGCGACTTTGGCGGGGGGCGGGGGGGCGGTGTGTGCGCGCGTGTGTGTGGACGCTTGTAGAGTTTTCTTTCACTTTCAAGGGTGAAGTTTTCCCAGCAGGTAGGTGCCAGGAGTGTGCCTTTCCCCACTGTCCTTGGCGTTTTATGGCAAGATCCTTCGCATCTGAAGATGCTACCTTCAGCTCAGGGAAACTGTCTTCCATGAAGTCCTCGCTTGCTCCCATCACCTGTCCAGAGTCTTCTTGTGGAGTTCCTACTACTCAGATCTTAGACCTCCCCTGCCCTCTTCCTCATCTGTCCTCTCACAGTTCCCAACTCTTTTCTTTAGCTCTGCACTCTGAGTCACTTCCTGAACTCCACCTACCCCCTACCTGCTGGATACAGCTCAGCAATTCCATTCTTAACGTAAGAACTCTCTAATTTTCACACCAGTTTTTCTTCACAGTAGGTAGTCTTGTTTCATGGATAGAATATTCTTTTGCATCCCTCTGAAGTGACTAGCTAGAATTTCTTTAGAAACTTTTCTGGTCCCTGAGCTGACTTCTCCCCGGTTGACTGCTGGGTTGGTCACCTTGGTCTCCCATTGCTGAGTGGTCCGGGGCACCTCCTGGCATTGGGAGTGAAGCCCTGTGGGCAGTGCAGGCGCTGGGCTCAGCTCTTCTTTGCAGAAGCCTGGCTGTGAGTGCTGGGCTCTAGCGAATGGACGGCTTGCCCACCTGCAGGCCCCCAGAAGCCCTCCAATGCCACTGGGGGCCCCGTGGAGGTGGTGAAAGTCCGCCTAATGTCTGCTACTGGGCACAGCATGACGGGAGCTGTGAGATTTCCCCAGGCCCTGAACTCCTCCAAGAGAGGGCTCTTGATGTCTCGGCTCAGCCCTGCCCTACAGCCCTGGCTCTGACCGAGGCCGCCCGCAGGTGGAGCGTGTGTTGCACCCGTTGCTACAACAGCAGTACGAGCTGCACCGGGAGCGCCTGGAGCAGTGCTGTGACCGGCGGCCAGCCGAGCAGGTCCTGTACCACGGCACCTCGGTAGCCACCGTCCGGGACATCTGCGCACACGGCTTCAACCGCAGTTTCTGCGGCCGCAATGGTGAGGCCTGGGGCCCTGCAGGGGGGTGGACCCTGCCGAATGGAACCACCCTGACCCCTGCGCCTCCCCCGCAGGCACGCTCTACGGACAGGGCGTGTACTTCGCCAAGCGCGCCTCCCTGTCGGTGCTGGACCGGTACTCGCCCCCCGACGCCGAGGGCCACAAGGCGGTGTTCGTGGCGCGGGTGCTGACCGGCGACTACGGGCAGGGCTGCCCCGGGCTGCGGGCACCCCCTCCGCGGCCCCCCGGCCACGCACTCCTGCGCTACGACAGCGCGGTGGACTGCCTCCCCCAGCCCAGCATCTTCGTCATCTTTCACGACACCCAGGCGCTGCCCACCCACCTCATCACTTGCAAGCACGTGTCCCGGTCTCCCTCCGGAGACCCCCCTGGGCTCTTGAGCAACTCCCCAGCCACCTACCCCTAGAGGCCCCGCCTGCTCGGCCCAGCCGCTGACCTCCTGCTCCCCAGGCTCCCCGGCCTGCGCAGCCCTACCGTCCCCTCTGCCCCCGGGGGCGCCCCTGCTTCCTGCTGTGGGGCCCGCATGTCCTGGCAGCCGGACGAGGAGGGCTGGGGCTGCGTCCCCGCCTGCGCAGGGATCCCCGCCCCGGCCGGCCCAACCACCAGAGGTCAGCAGAGCCCACGAGGGGGGTCCGGCCCGACACCGCCCGCCTCGGCCAGGCCTCGCCCGAGCGCGACTGTGTCGTTTGAATAAACGTGTACGTGAAACCCGGCAGGGGCCCTGCTGCAGCTCCGGGTCCGACCTCTGTCTGGGGGGACTGGAGGCGGGGGCCGGGGCACAGAGTCCGCTGCTACTTTGGGGCGGCCCTGGGCAGCCGGCGAGGCCGGACCCGGCGCGCACGCGAGCGACCCCCGCCTCGCCTTCGTGTCGCGCACGCCCCGCTCCCTTAACGGCGTCTCCACGCCCTCGGCGCGCGGGGCGGGGGCCGTGCCGGGCGGTGGGCGTGCGCGCGGGGGGCGCTGCCCGGGAGAAGCCGCGCTCGCGCCCCGGCCCCGCCGCCTCGGTGAGCCCCCGGCCTCGCGCGCACTCGGGCGCCGGGACGGCACGGGCGGCGCTCGCTCCGGGGCCGGGGCGGGGCTCCGGGCTCGCCCCGCCCGCGCAGCCTGCGCAGCTCTCCGGACTCCGGCAGTCCGGCCGCACCGGCAGAGCCCAGCGGAGCCGAGCCACCGGGCACGTGAGACCGGGGCCGGGACCGAGAGGCGCGCGGCGGGCGGGAGCCGCGGGGTGGGGTCGGGTGGGGGCTCTCCCGCCGCAGGCGTCCCGGAACCAGGGGCTGCGTCGCGGCCCATCCTCCCTCGGGAGGACGCCACCTCCGCGCGCGGAGACTGCGGAACAGGACGGGCGGTGCCGGGTGTGGGCAGGAAACGCTGCCCGGGAGGTGCGGCTGGCGGCGGGGCGGCGGGCGGGGGCTGGAGCGGAGGCGGCCTGCGGAGGGGCGGTGGGGGCGGGGCGGGGCGGCCCCCAGCCCGTAGCCTGGGGGCGGAGGCACAGAGCCCACATTGTGCCCCCGCGCCAGCCCGGCCCCGCGGCGACAGAGCCCCATTCACCTCCTGCACGCCAGCGCTTGGGGGGGGCCCGGGAGCTGAGGGGCGTGCACGCGTGGGTGTGGGTGCGCTTCGGCATCCAGGCGGCGCGGCGTGCGTGCCGTGCAGGGTGGGCTGCTGGAGGGGCGGCCCAGGCTCCCTCCCAGCCTTGCCGCAGCGAAGCTCCCGCGGCCCACGCTGATGCGGCGCTGGCTATTTATAGGCCTTCACTGCGGAGACCGAGGTGGGACTGAGCTGGGGCTGGGCTGGGGTAAGGCGACGGGGAGCCCTCGGACCGCTTGGAGGTAGAGCCAGTGTCCGCGACCCGGGGTCTGGGTCCTTCCCCGAAGGCCGGTGAGGGGAGGGCAGCAGCCAGTGGTTCCCCGTGGCCGGGCCTGCTTGCTGATCCGAGGGTTAGCGGAGACAGGGTCCAGGTTTGGGATGGAGGGGGCGGCGGGCAGTGTCCGAGTGCCCTGGTGAAGGCTGGGATCAGTGTCCTCTGATGGGCAGACCCTCTGGGTGACAGCGTGGAGGGGTCAGTGTTTGGATGACTAAGAGAGGGACGTGGCAGTGAGTGTTGGGGGGGTGAGGGAGCGACAGTGTTCCAGTGATAGACTGGAGGGAGTGAGGTCAGTGTCTTGGGGGGGTCACTGTGTGGGTATGGGAAGAATGAGTGGAGGTGGTGAGGCCGGTTGCGGATGGTGGGAAGGGGTCGACGGTGTCTGCGTTGAGTGGGTGGGGGGTTCAGTACTTGGATGAGGTGGCACACAGGAGCGGTGTGGGTGTCCGTGTCCAGATGATAGGGTGGGTGAGGTGGGGTCCGTGTTTAGGTTAAGAACGTGGTGGGCCAGTGTGCAGTACCCCCCATACACAGAGCTGTGACCCTCTCCTGCTCGTCTCCAGGAGGCCATGTCGGGCGAGGACCAGGAGGCCCGGGCAGTGGCTGAGGACAGCTCGCCCAGCCCGGGGGACACACTGCCCTGGAACCTGGAGAAGACCCAGCGCAGCCGGCGCGGCAGAGGTGGCCCTGGGGGGAACGGCAGTGTCTTGGACCCTGCCGAGAGAGCGGTCATCCGCATCGCAGGTAATGCTGAAGAGCTCCACCGGTACTGAGCGTGTGCTGTGCGCGGTGCGCAGGTATCAGCACTGGGGTGAGCGGCCTGAGGGTGACCTGCGGGTCAGGGGGCCCCTCCTGTCCCCGGTGACTGCAGGCCGCACAGCGCCACCTGCTGGCTCCACCCACTCAGCAGCTCGAGGCCTCAGCGGTGCTTGCTGCGGTGGCACCATCACTGTCTCAGGACCAGGGTCCAGTGCCCAGATGTGATGATGACACTTTCTTGAATTCCTGGGGCAAAGCCACCTTCGAGGCGCTTGATCTTGGCTGCTCTCATGGGGGAGGATGGGTACAAGCATGTAGGAGCAGGACAGGAGGGGCCACCTGGTTGGCGGAACCCTGCGCTCCCTGAGCCAGAGTCCGGCCTTGCCCTCTAGTAGCTGCCATTCTGGGGGGGAGGATGGGGAAGGCCCAGCTTGAAGCCCCCGACAGAATCAGGCTGGCAGCTGGATGGTGGCTCCTCCCTTTGGGAAGTATGTGGCCCAGGGCTTGAGGCTCTCATGGAGGATGTGCTGGGAAGGGAGGAGCCAGCTAGGGTCGCTGGATCAGTCTGCAGAGTATTGACCCTGTTCCGTCGGCCAGGACAGCATGACTGTGAGGGGTGTGGGGGGCGGGCTGGCCCTGCAGGAGGCCAGGAGGGTGGGCCCAGGCGTGTGGGAAGAGGCCCGGAAGCCCAGTGCTGGGGGGGCACGGTGCCTCGGGCAGTAGGAACTTGGCGGGTGGAAACACAAGTAAGAGCTTGTGGGGAGCAGGGCAGCAGGACCGCGTGAAGGGAAACCTCACGATCGGCCCCACCCCCGGGGCAGGGTGGACGTGGGGCAGGACCGCGGGTCTTCTTCACGTGCCACATGTGGATGTTAGACAGCGAGGCCCTTTTCACCTGGTGAAAGTGAAGGCCGAGTGTCCTCGCGCAGCCCTGGGCCCGGTTCGCTGCCGGCCCCTGCGGATGCTCTGCGTGTGCGCCTGGCGACCTTCTCAGTCCCGAGCCCTGGAAGTGGGGCTTCTGGCCACAGGGTTTGCGGCATTTCCAGCACTGGGAGACCCGGGCTTGCCAGTCTAATGATGGCAAAGACTGTCTTTTTTTTTCTTAAGCAACCAACCAGTCCTGTTTTCTTCTGTAAACTCCCTGTTTCAGCCCTTTTAACGTAGTTAACGGTGCGTGTGCGTAAGGGGTTCCTCTGGAAGACAGCCACCCTACCCCCCAGGTCGCAGTGGCAGCATCCTAGGTGGGGCGGCGGCGGCGGCGGCGGCGGGCGCGGGAGGGGCGCCCCCCGGCGGCCAGGTGAGGTCGCTGGGGCCGGCCGGGCGCGGGAGGGGCGGCGGCCGCCGGGACGAGCGCGGCCGGGCCCCGGAGCCGCGGAGCCTGCGAGCCCCGCCCGCCCGTGGGGCGCCCTGGGGGCGGGGCGGGGCGGGGCGGGGCGTGGCCCGCCCCTTTCGGCGGCGCGCGCGGCCGCGGGCACGGAGCGCCCGCCGGAGCCAGGAGGCCGCTGTTCGCCGCAGCGCCCGCCGCCCGCATGGCCGCCCCGCGGCCGCCCGGCCCGCCGCCCGACGAGCAGGACTTCATCCAGGCCTACGAGGAGGTGCGGGAGAAGTACAAAGGTACGGCGCCGCCGCCCCGCCCGGCCGCGCTGACAGGTCCCCCGGCCGGACAGGCGGGCCTCCGGCACCGCGTCCGCGCTGGCCGTCCGCGCGCCGCGCAGCCCCGCAGCCCCGCAGCCCCGCAGCCCCGCCGCCGGCCTCGCTCGACCCCCGCGGCCGCCGGCGCCGGCGGGAGAGGCCGCGCGCTCCGCGGAGCCCGGTGGCCATGCCCTTAATAGGGCATCGCGCCGCGCGGGAGGGTGGGGCGGCCCGGCCCGGCCGGCGTCCGGGGTCCCGAGTCTGTGCACCGCGGGCACGTGGGTCAGGGCTGAGCTGGCCCCGGCTCCTCGGCTGCGTGCTTCCCCCAGGGCTGGGGGGGAGCTGCCACTGCCTGGCGGCGGGTCGCATAGTTGCCGCCTCTCCTCACCTCCCCAAACGGGTGAGCACTCGGGCCGCCACCCGCCTTGGCAGGGACCCCGGTCGTGCCCCTTTACTGTCCCCTGGGGACCAGCCGTGGGCTGGGGAAGTCAGGGCAGCCCCTCCTCCTCTGTAGAGGAGCCCTCTCGGTGGCTTTGGCAGACCCCTTGGCCCTGCCCCACACCCCCTGGAGCCTCTGGACCGGCCCAGGCCTCAGTGCTGTCAGCTGCCCGCAGCCCGTCTGCCTGGGGCACCGGGCCCTGAGCAGGCGTGGACACAGCCCTGGCTCCTGGCCCGCAGAGGCTTAGAGAGGGTCGAGGTGGGGCCCTGGGCGGAGCTGACCCAGCGCCGCCCCCAGCTCCCCGTGGCTGCCTGTGCGGGCGCTGCCCCCAAGGGCAGCTCAGGGAGAGAGGTCTTGCTGGGACCTTGCCTGGAGCCTGGGCAGCCGCTCTCCACCGCAGACCTCGCCCCGGCAGGCGGGGAGGATTCGCGGGCCCAGGGCTCGCCTCTGCCAGGCGGTCCCGCTCTCTCAGCTCTCCTGGGCCCCGGGCTGGTGGGTGTGCGGCATGCTTCTTGTTGGCACTGTGGCCGACCCGTCCGTCTCTGTGACCGGGTCGCCTGGGCTGGGTAGACGTGCTCAGGTGACAGGGGCCTCCGGAGCCCGGCCACCGCACCTGCAGGGAGGGAGGGCCCGCCTGTGGAGGCTGGCCCAGCCTGGTAGGGCCCAGCCGGACAGGCCCAGGGCAGGGAAGCAGCTGCCCACCGGGCCAGAGCTCTCCTGGTCGTTCCCAGGACGGACCTGCTCATGAGCTGGCCACGCTAGTGAAAGCGGGGACACCTGCACAGGACAGTACTTTGTTCCAGCATCTTCCTTGGTCTGATCATGTCGCGGGGCTGTGCGTGGTTCCAGAGCCTATCAGGGCCTCAAGCGGAAGCGTCCTGCCCTGAGGAGCTGTGTCCCTCTACTCCTCCAGGGTGGCGGCCCACCTCTCAGGATTGAGGCCTGGTAGGACCCTGTGGGCTTCCAGGGTTGCTGTGGGGCACACTGGGCTGCCTTGGCCTGTGCCTTCTCCCTGGCTGGCCTAGTTCTTGCTGGGGGTGCCGGGGCACCTGCCCAAGGTGGACTGGCCTGTGCCATGCTACCGCTCCCCTAGTGCGTGGCACTGGCCTGCGGGCAGCTGAGTGCAGCGAAGTGCAGAGAGCAGATGCTGGGGACTGCCGTGCGGGGCCGGGGTGGGGGAGGCTTCTGGGTGCCCTGTCTCGCCTCCTGGCTTGAGGCAAGGGAATCGGTGGGGGGCTCGGCTGTGCCTGTGATTGGGCCGGGGTGCTGCCAAGGCCCAGGAACGGCCTACAGGAGGCAGAGTGGCCAGGCTGAGGGCCGCGGGCCCGACTGTTGTCAGCCCCTTGGGCCTACTGGAGGCCTGAGGCCCTGGCCCCTCCTGCCCCTGGAGTGGAGGGCCGCCCCCAGTGGGGGAGGAAGCCTGGATTCCACCCCGCTGGGTGACTGCTGGGCCTGGGGTTAGGGAGCGGGCGGGAGTTCCCCTCCCCTAGGGAGCTGCCCTCAGGGACCCCTGCCCAGCTCTGCACACCCACTCCCGGTCCGTCATGGGGCCCACGAAGGGCTCTGGCTTCTGTCTCCTGGTTTCTCCCCCCACCCTTGCCCTGCTCTCACTCGCTAGATGCAGCTTCCCTGTCTGCCTCCAGAATCCAGCCTCTTCGCCCCCACCCCAGTGACCTTAATGCCCTGCCCCAAGCCCACAGCACCTCAGGCCCTGCCCTGGACTCTCCAGCCCGCCCTCTGGAAATCCCCAGTCCTCCCCACAGGGTCCTGCTCCTCCCAGAACATTCTCTGCTTCCGAGCCCCTCGCCCCTCCCTCCCTGCCTTCGCTCCAGGGCAGATTCCTGTGGGGCTGAGGCCCGCTGGGCCTGTGGCTGGAGAGCTCTGGGTGCCCTGTGGGTGGGGCTGGACCGGCTGGTTGGGGGTCTCCGGAGCCTGGCCCGGGACGGTTATAGAGGTTGGGCCGGGAAGCCTGGAGGGGCCTGTGGTCAGGTGTGGGAGGGCAGGGATGAGGGTGGGGGGACAGTTCAGGTGATGCAGAAGGGTGGGGCGGGGAAGGGTGTGTGGCAGAGGGGCCCCCAAGACCCCAGGCTGCGCTTTGCACATGGGGCCAGAGGCCTGTCGGGGGTCGGGGCATAAAGTACAGGGCAAGGCGTGGGGGGGGCCTGCCGGGAGGGTCTGGGCAGCCCGTGCAGAGACTTCCTGGTTGTTCCATCAGGGTTGGGAGGGGAGTGCGTGTGGATGTGAGGGTGGGGGCGGAGTGCTTGAGGGTGCTGACAAAGCTGCTGTGGTTGTCCTGGAGGGGGCCGAGGGTGTGGAGGGGGAGGGCAGACGTGAGGAGGAGGGTGGTGGGGCAGGTCCTCTAGGCAGGGGCTGGGGCAGGGAGCCTGCAGGAGTCACCTGCCTGGGAGACCCACCTGGGAGACCTGCCTTGGTCTGTAGAAGCTGGGGCTGGAGAGGCGGGCGGGTCTGCAGGGCCGTGCTGAGCACCAGTCCTGTGCTTTCTTCAAGGCTCAGCTGGAGGGGTTCCCCAACCTCCCTGTCTAGACCCGGGCCTGCCTGGTGCCGTTGTGTCTGGCGTCCTCCGCACGTGTCCGGCCCTCTCCCGTCCTGGACTCTGAGCTTGGTTATGTGTGTCCCTGGCACCAGCCCCAGGCCCTCAGCCAGCCTTTGCAGGGTGCTTGCATGGGTGAGTGGATGAGAGCATGGGTGTCATCTTTGGTGGTCAGAGCTCAACTGGCAGGATCAGAGGCTGGCAATTATTTGGGGCTCTTCAAAGAGGGCTTTTGGTCTGTGTTTATGGTCAAAGGCGGAATGTGCTGGGACTGCCTGGGGTTCCAGTGGCTAAGACTCTGTGCTGCCAATGCAGGGCGCCCGGGTTCCATCCCTGGTCAGGGAACTAGCGTCCGCATGCCTCGGCTAAAGATCCCTCATGCCACAACGAAGACCTGGCGCAGCCAAACAAATAAGTGTTGAAAAAGCAAAAGCAAAATGTCTGAGAACAAACAAGCACTATGGAAGCATATAAAGAAAAAAGGTGAAAGTTACACCTTGGGCCCCTAATCTCACTCACAGGGGTGAGCATAGCGTGTGTGTTTGTGTGTGTGTGTGGCAGGGGGGAGAGGGAGGCAGGGAGGGAGAGAGTTCAGTGGTTTTTAGGATGTTAATGGACTCGTGAAACCATCAGCACAGTCCATTTCAGAACACTGACATCCCTCCGCCCCTCACACACGCTGATCCGCCTCAGGTCTCTGTGACTTTGCCTGTACCGGACATTTCATACACATGGTTGTGTGTCTGGGTTCTTTCGCGTAGCATAACGTTTCATCCATGTCACAGCGTGCATCAGTCAGTTCTTCATTCCTTTCTACGGTGGAACGGTATCCCGTGGTATGGATAGCGTACATTTTGTTTCTCTCTGCAGAGGGTGGTGGATGTTTGGGTTGTTTTTCCACCTTTTGGCTATCACAGGTGTGCTGCTGTGAACAGCTGTGTGCCAGGTTTCACGTGGATGTGTGTTTTCATCTCTCTTGGGTGTCTTCCAGGGCATGGAATTGCTGGAATGTGTGGTAACTCTGTATGTAACTGTTTGAAGGGCTGCCAGGCTGCTTGCCACAGTGGCCGCACCGTTCTGCGGTCCCGTGAGCAGCGTATGAGGTTTCCAATCTCTTCACATCCTCACCGGCACTTATTATTATCTGCCTTTTTTTTTTTTTTTTTTTTAAGTTTTTTATTCACTTTCCAAGGGAGGAAAGGGGCCAGACACATAGAGTGGCATCGGCCCTGAAGGGTGGGGGTTTGAGTCTTTTACTGTTTGTTTTTTTTGGCACATGGGCTTAGTTGCTCCACGGCATGTGGGATCTTCCTGAAGCTGGGATCAAACCCGTGACTTCTGCATTGGCAGGCGGATTCTTAACCACTGCGCCACCTAGGAAGCCCCTATTATCTGCCTTTTTGATTATAAACCTTCAACCCTAGTGGGTGTGAAATGGTCTCTCTTGATTTCGATTTGCATTTCGTGGTGACTAATGGTGCTGAGCATCTTTTCTTCTGCATGTTGGGTATTTCTGTATCTTCTTTTGAGGGAGGTTTACCCAGAGGCTTTGTCCATGTTTAAATTGGGTTTTTATCTTTTTATTATTGAGTTGTAAGTGTTCTTCATGTATTCTAGATATGTCCCTTTTCAGATAGATGATTTGCAAAAATATGCTGATTCTGTGGGTTGTCTTCTTATTTTTTTGATGGTGTCGTTTGAAGCACAAAAGATTTCAATGGTGTCTCCAATTTATCTATTTTTTCCATGGTTGCTTGTGCTTTTGGTGTCATATCTGAGAAGCTATTGCCTGTTCCAAAGGCATGAATATTTATACCTATGTTTTCTTGCAAGAGTTTTATGGTTTTAGCTTTTATGTTTAGGTCTTTGACCTATTTTGAATTAATTTTGGAATGTGGTGTGAGGTAGGGGTCCAACTTTTTTATTTTTTATTTTTTTTTGGCCAGGCCACGCAGCTTGTGGGATCTTAGTTTCCCAACCAGGGATTGAACCCAGGCCCCAGCAGTAAGAGCACCAAGTCCCAACCCCTGGACCGCTAGGGAAGTCCCCCAACTTTATTCTTCTGCTCGAGAATACCCAGTTGTCCCAGCACCATTTATTGAAAAGATTATGCTTTCCCCATTGAATGGTCTTGGCACCCTCACGCTTTTTAATGGGTACTAAGTATTCCATTACATGGAAGTACCTCAGCTCATTTATCTGGTCCCTTTACCTGGACATTTGGGTTTATTGTTAAAAATGCTTGTATTTCTAAATAGCCCTTTGGCATAGATGAGGCAGCAGGTACAAGGCAGACTCGTTCCGCTCCCTTGCCACTTGGTGGATGAGAAAATCCTAACTTGTGTTAATTTGCATTCTTTGATTACTAATTAAGGTGACCGTCATGTCACAGTTATTGACTATTTTTTCTCTTTTGAGTTTCCTATTGAAAAGCATTGTTCGTCTCTCTATGAGGTGTTTTCTTTCGAGTTGTGAGTTCTTTGTTTATCGTGCATGTTAGCTTCCTTGTCTGTTACCCATGTTTCTCATTTTTCCTTCAGTTTGTTAGTTTTTTAAAGGAAACTTTTAATTGAAGTATAACATTCCTACAGAAATTATACACATACCGCTTAGTTAAAATTCAGAGTTGCCCGGTGGCCCGTGCCCAGATCACAGAACAGCTCTTTCGCCTCTTAAAAGTTTCCCTGTGTCGCTTGTCATTTAATTCTGTCTGTGGTGCTGTACTAACTTTTAAAATCACCCGTCTCTCATTTTATGACCTCTGGATTTTATGTCATTCTTAGAATGGCCTTCTGTAGAAACACGTGCTGCCCGTCTCCTCCAGTTCAGGTGCATGTCTTTGTCTCCGCGCGTCTTCGTCTGTAATCCTCCTGGAGTGTGTTTTGGGCTGAGGTGTGGGGGACCCTCGGGGTGTCGTGCTCCAGGTCTGGACATGGGTTCGTGGGTGACAAAGGGTTTTAAATATCTCCTCTCCCACCTGACTCAGCTTCCTGAGGGCAGGGTCCGTGTCCTGCTGCCTCCGCTATGTGGTTTGAAAATGAGCTGGTGGATGGGAGGGAGAGCGGACCCCGAGCCAGACTCCTGCGGAAACGCAGACCTGGCGTGAAGCCCCCAGGGGGGTGTGGCGTGGCGCCTCTGCAGCAGCTGGCGGCGAGGACAGACGCTCAGCTTGGGGGCAAATAAACCTGTATGATTGTGAGCCAGGCAGCACGGGAAGCCCCCTAGAAGCTGGGGGCACCAGGCTGGGCGCCGAGCGGGGGCCTCACTAGGAAGAGATGAGCCTGTGCGCTGAGTCTGGGTCACTGGGAAGCAGTGGGGGGAGAGGCGGAGCTTTACCCAGGGGGTGGTCCGGGCCACCCAGTGAACAGGAAGGGGCCACGGCCCAGAAGCCGGCTGCCCGGGCAAGAGGGCTCGAGCAGGCCGAGGCCCTTAGAGTGCCTGGCATGGTCATAAAGGGGTACCTGGACCTTGGCGAGACCTGCTTAGGGACAGATTGGAGGTCAGATTGGAGGCACTGAGGGGTGTGTGGAGGGTGAGAAGGGAGGTGGAGACGGTGAGGGGTCCAGGGGTGTGAGAGGGGGAGTCTGCCGTGCAGGATGCAGCAGTGACACAAGGCTGCCGTCAGCAGAATGCATCCTGGCAGAGCACTGGCGGGTGTGGGTGACCTCTCTCATTTGCCCAACTGCAGGTGCTGGGGGTGGTCCCGGCAGCCCCTTGCCACGCAGGGCCCTGTGGTTCGGAAGGGGTAGAGGCGTCCCCAAGGTGGGGCCGTTGGGCCCCAGGGGGGTGGGAAGGTGTGGGCGATGATGCCTCCTTGCCTCAGTTTCCCCAGTGAAGCCTGCAAGGAGCTGGCAGCGGGGGGCCAGGATCTGGGCACCTTGGGAAGGGTCACAACAACGCTGGAGAGGGGGGATGCCGTGTGGGGCCGGGTACCCCCGCGTGGCACGGGGCCAAGGGCAGTGGCCAGCAGCAGCCCCACGGTGGACGGGGAGACGCAGAGCTGGGACAGCCGGTGCTGTGGGTGCCAGGCAGGGCTGTGGCTGGTGAAGTTGGGGACCCAGGCGGGGGCGTAGGCGGGGTCATCTGGTGGTGGGCCCGGGGGAGGGGGGCCCCGGGGGGAGGGGGGTCAGCAGCCCCTTCCCGGGTGGTGGGAGGCGGGCGCCCACTCGGAGGGCCTGCTCCCCTCCTCCCTCCCTCCCCTCCTCCTCTGGGGGGGCTTGGGTCGTGGTTCCGCTGTGGAAGGGTCTTCCCGGCAGGGTGCTCAGCTCTTGGCAGGGACCTCTCCCGCTCCCCTGGGGCCAGGAAGAGGAGGGGGCATCGGCCGCCCGCGCTGGTGCCTGGGGTGGGGGCAGGCCCGGGGCCAGTGCTGCCGGGAAGGAAGACGGTCATCCGCTGTGGCTCCCTGGAGTCTGGGAGATGCCGGGCGGGCGGGCGAGGGGGCAGGCGGACTGCGGGCTGCGCGGCTGCGCGGGTGCCCGGTGCAGCGGGCTGGGGGAGGCCCCCACGGGAGGCACGGTCGGGGAGCTGGAGGCACAGGACTGCGTCGTGCAGGGCCGAGGCCATCGGCAGAAAGCCGGAAGGAGGTGTCCTCGTCAGGTGTCTTAGGTGGGTGTGTGCTTTCGTGGTCTTTGTTCAGGTCCTTGTATTTTGAACTTTTGAAATGTATCCTTCTGCTCCTTTGCTGTGAAGTGCGTGGCTCCGCGGGAAGCTTGTAGGACAGGACCGGCACAGGGTTAAGCCTCGAGGGGCAGGACTCCACCCCAGGACCTCATGGATGCTCTCAGAACACAAGTAGCTCCCAAGTACACGCCCCCCTTTGGGTTCCTGTGGCCGCCATAACAGATTGCCACAACCTGGGTGGCTTAAAACAGCAGAGATGTATTCTCTCACAGTTTCGGAGCCAGAAGTCTGAGATCAAGGGGTCGGGAGGGCCGAGCGCCCCCAGAGGCTTTGGGCAGCTCCCGCTTCTCGCCCCTCCCGGCTTCCCGTGGCCGTCACGTCCCTTGGTGTGTGGCTGCCCCCGTGCAGCCCCGGCCCTCCTTCGGCACGGCCTCTCCCGCCTCTCCTCCTCCGCCGCTTGTGAGGACACTTATGATTGCACTTAGGGCCTTCCTCACCGTCCAGGGGGATCGCATCTCGATGCTAAACGAAGTTACAGCTATAAAGACCCTGTTTCCGAAAAAGGTAGCTTTCACAGACTCTAGGGCCTTGGATGCAGACATGTATCTTGGGGGCCGCCATTCAGCCACTGTAGTCTGCCCCCTAAAAACTCATGTCTCTCACATGCAGCATACATTTGCCCCATCCCAGCATCCCCCAAAGTCTTAGAGCAAAAACACTTAGTCCAGAATCTCATCTATATCTCATCAGTGCAAAAGCCCTGTGTCTCCTCTGAATTCTCTAAATCAGGTATAGGTAAGGTTTTGGGTATGGTCCACCCTGGGGCAAAATTGCTCTGCATTTGTGGGCCCGTGAAACTAGAAAGCAAGTTGTATATTCCCAAAATACAACGGTGAGCCAGGTGTACACTGGACATCCCCTCTTCCCAGAGGGAGATGGAGAGGGAGGAAGGAAGGGCTCCTCAGTCCTGAGCACGAGTGAACTGCGGCAGGGCAGCTCTGTAGATTTGAAGGCCTGAGAATACTCTGTGGCTTATGCTTTGCTCTCTACACCTTCAGCCCTGCTGGCCTCTGCCTCTGTGCCTGAGGCCCTGCCCTTGGAGTCATTTTTCCTTTTTCTTGACGGACAGCATATGTTTGAAGCTGAGTAGCTCTGTCACCCCATTTCCTGCCTGTCAAATCCCCGAACTCCAACAGCTCTCCTTCCTTTCATCCTGTCTCTGTCTTCTTGCATTCAAGCTGGCAGTGTTTCTGCCGACGCAGCGTTCTTATACACCTTGTGGCCTCCCACGTATGCCACGGGCATCCATGCCAGGCAGGAGGCTTCTGCACAGCTTTCCTGGGTGACCCTCCCTGTCCCCAGCTTGTGCTGAGAAGGTTAGATGTCTCTGTGAGTCAGACATCAACTCTCTTCAGCGGAAAGTTCTCCAGTCGCATCCTTGGCTTTCTCTCCAGAGCACCCTCTCCTAACAGTGAGTCTCCCCACATTAGCACCTTCTGCAGTCTGAACAGGCTGTGCATTTCCCAATCACCGGTGCTGGTTCTTTTTTTGCTTAACAGTTCCTTCCACAATTTATGTCTTTCCTCCTGCACGTTCCTGTAAGGAATAGGTAAAAACCAGGTCACACCTTCCACACTTCGCTTGGAAATCTCCCCAGCTAAAGATCCAAGTTCCTCACTTATAAGTTCTGCTTTCCACCAACAGTGGAGCACAGTTCAGCCACGTTTTTTGCACTGTTTAATAAGCACTACCTTCCTCCAGCTTCTGGCAGCGTGCGCACTGTTTCCTCCTGAGTCCTCACCAGCCGCGTCTTTAACATCCGTATTTCTAGCAACAGCCGCTCAAGGCGATCTGGACTTTTCCTGTCATGCTCCTCAGAACGCTCCGGCCGGTGTCCGTTGCTCAAAACCAGTGCCACGCTTTTATAGGTATTTGTCACTCCCGGTAAAATGTCTTCATTAGTTTCCTGTGTCTGCCATGACAGGCGACCACAAACAGGTGGTCTAAAATAGCAGAAGTCTATTCTGTCACACTTCTGGGGACCAGAAGGCCAAAATCAAGGTGTTGGCACAGCCGTAGTTTCTCTGAAGGCTCTAGAGAAGACCCTTCCTGCCTCTTCCAGCTTCTTGTGGCTGTTGCCGTGGCGGTCCTCGGTTCATGGCTGCACCATTCCAGTCTCTGCCCCACCTTCACGTGGCTTCTCCTCTGTGTGTCTCTCTTCTGTCTCTTATAAGGACACTTGTCATTAGACTTAGGTCCCCCCAGATGATCCAGGGTGATCTCGTCGTGACATCCTTAATTTAATCACATCTGCAAAGATCCTATTTCCAAATAAGGTCACAGTCATGGGTATCCGGGATTCAGACGTGAACATGTCTTCCGGGGGCCGCTGTGCCATGCTCTCCCTCCAGGTTGCCCTGCTGTGGTTGACTGGTATTTTGTAAAACCTCCACATCTTTTTGTTTTATGCTTGTTGTTTTAAAAATATGTGCACAGTATTTTATAGTACAATTTATTTATGAATTTGTAATCTAATATGAAGTATTTTAGACACAACTTATTTTTACTTAATATTACAACAAATATATCTTTCTTTGACATTAATTTACAATATAATATTCTTTTGTATGGTAATCATATCCTATTTGTCGCATGGAACAATTAGGGTTAGTTTAGTTTAGTCTTGTTTTTGGTGTTGGAAACTGCTGCACAGAAGAGCTGTGTGGCTGGATCATTGCGTGTCTGTGGCTGTTGTTAGGAATAGAATTTCTGGGTCAAATAGTATGCAAAATTTAAGCTCTAGCTGCACCAAGGTGCTGTGTTTTCACCTATGAGATTGGCAAAAATCCAGAAACCCCGATTTCTGGATTGTGTTGGTGAAACAGTGGAAACCAGGCCAGAGAAAGTGTCCATCAGGCCTAAGAACTCAGTGTGTGTGTAAGAGCAGAGGAGGGCAGATGCGGCGGTGCAGCAGGGAGGCCTCCCAGGTGTGGGGTCAGACGGCGCAGGCGAGGGGTCACTTTTCTTTTTGTGTTAAAAGGAGGAAAACCAAGAATCATGTGTGTGTATGCGTGATTTTCTACATAAAGAAGTTTCCGAGGAATAAAGAGGACACCAGTCTGGACAGTGATTTCCACACTGCGCGTGGGGCGGGGAGGGGGCAGGCTGGGGGAGACGTCCATGCACGGCCCGTGTGTGCGTCCAGGGAATATTCCTGTCCAAACACAATATTTTTTAAAAGTTTCTAGGGGGTTTGCTGGGTATTCCAGCAGCGCCTGAAAGGGCTTGCTCCCTGCACCTGTGCAGCAGCCAGTGTCAGGGTTTCAAACAAACAACAGAAGCTCGCGGATGCGGATCTGATGTAAAATCACGTGGGTGAGCGAAGGAGGCAATTATTAACAGAGTGGCGGAGGGGCCGCCGGGGCCGTCAGCAGCGCAGTTCCCGCTCCGGGTGCGGGTCGGACCTCTGCATTGGCCGTGCGCGTCTCCCCGTGGCTCTGGGTCTCGCTCTGTGCTTTCTGAACTTAAGTTCTAAGTGCTGATTTTTATTTATCTTGTGCCAGAGTGGTTTATACCCTGCAGTGCTAATGAAGGGTTTTTCCACCCTCTTTTTCTGACTCCTTTTCTTAGCCTGTAAGACATCTCTTGGGTTAGTTGCATGCCGGCCACTCTAGTGAGCGCCTTACTGGTTCTGGTCAGTGGTGCTGGTTTAGGTGTGGAGGAGGCGTGGGCTCCGGACACCCTGCGTCAGGAGCTGCGGGCCAGGCCACAGGCCTGCAGCCTCCTTTCACCTCTCGCGCCCCAGATGAACCTCGTGGGCTGCTGAGCCCGAAGGCTGGCCCTGGCCGCCTCTCGGCCTGGCCTTGAGGGTGTCCCGGCCACCGTGCTGAGCCTTGCAGCCTGGCTGCTCCTGCTTCCAGTACTAGGGACGTCTGTTCTTGTGTTACTGGTCCGCAACTGGGGATTTAAGTAACCTTAGATCAAAAGTACTATGGGGGAGAGGGTTCCAGAAATTTACAAAAAACAAAACTTGCATTTGCTGTGGGTGCTCAAAGACAGCTATTTATGTAACATGTACATTGTATTTACAACTCTTTACATAGCATTTGCACTGTATTAGGTTATATGCAAATACTACTCCAGCTTTTCTGAGGGGCTTGAGCATCCTAGGATGTTGGTATTGGCGGCGGGATTGGAAGCAATCCCCCTCTTATACCGAGGGACACCTGGACCTCCTTCCCCAGTTTACTAGGCCACCTTGTAAAAATCAGAAACCCTGGCAGTTTTTGTCAAATGAGTTGTCAGCAATTTTGAGATCAATATACAGGTTTTCTCTTTTAATCTATTAATGAAGTAACCCCTACTAATAGAGTTCTCAGGCAGTACCTCATCCTTGAACTGCAAGAATCCACTTCTTTGCTTCCTGTGGATGCCTCTGTCCAGACCTGCGGTGCAGGGGTGCTGAGACGGTGCTCCTGTGTCCCAGACAAGCGTCTCTGGGTGAGAGCACTGTCCCCGCTGTCCCTGCTGGAGGAAACTGCAGAGGGGTCAGCGCAGCAGGACGGGGAGGACCGGGAGCCTCTCTGCAGCCCTGAGACGGAGCAGGGGTAGCAGTGGGGCTGTGGCCCCTGTCTGCAGAGTCCCTGGAGGTGGAGGGCAGTGCGGCGGCCAGGGCTGTCCCCAAGGGGAGGAGGGTGGCTGTGGAGACAGCGGGACGAAGGCAGGTTTGAGAGACGTTTGGGAGCCGCACGATGGGACCTCCCAGTGGATGGAACATGGGGTGGGAACCAGGATTCCTGCCCGAGGTCTCTGGCAGGTACCTGGTAACGGTGCTATTTTTGAACTGGGCCGCAGGGAGAGAGAGCTGGGTGGGGCCCAGATGGGTAAGCTCTGTGCCTCCCGGGCCTTCACCAGGACCCCCAGGGGCCCTGGCGTGCACCCCCCGCAGTGCTGCGGACCTGGCCTTCCGGGCTGCAGCCACACAGGGTGGCTGGATGCAGGTGTGAGGCTGGGAGCCCTGGCGGGGAGCACAGACTGGAAGGCAGACGGGGCCTCGGGAGCAGCGGGACGGTCTGAGTGCAGGTGGGGGTGTGGGGGCGGGCAGGGGCCGCTCGTTGGCCCTGGCCCGGGGCCACCCCTGCCAGGGTCTCAGGAGACTTGTGAGGAGGGGGACTTTATCCCAGACAGAGGGACTGGGAAGGAGGGGGCCCTGGCTGTGGTGTGGGGGCTCCGCTTGGGTTCCGGGGACCACAGGAGTGTGAGTTGCTTCCTGGAATTTGCAGTAAAGCTTCAAGAGGGCTCAGCCTTGCCCATGTGTGAGTCCCGGGCACAGGCTGCCCAACAGGACAGGACCCTCGCTGGGTGTGGGGAGGCTGTGCTGGCCAGGCCAGCTGCCCTGCCCAGGACCCCGGGACCAGACCTCCTGGGCAGTGAGACGGCAGTGAGGACTGTCGGGTGGGCCAGGGCCGCTGCTTCTCACCCGCCGGAGCCCCGCTGCCCCACCTCCTCCCCCCAGCCCTCGCCCACTGCAGTCTGAGGGGCCTTGCTGGCTTAGGGGAGCCCTGTCCTGCCACCGTCCCCGCGTGCTCTGGGGTTGGCTGGACCCATTTTCTCTCAACGTCAGGCCTCTGTGTGTGCGTTTCTCTTCCTGTGCTGGCTGCAGCCTGCCCTGAGAAGAAACCAAGGAGCGGGTTCAGAGTGTCCTGTGGAGTCTGTCCAGGGGCCGTGGCCACACCCCACTTCCCAGGCCGTGCCTCGTGGCTGCCGTTTGGGACAGACTGGGCCGGGGCAGGCCGAAGGCCTCTTCACGGGGCCTTCCGACTGCCACCCCTTCTCTGGGAGCCCCTGTTTGCAAGGGGCTGCAGGTGACCGCAGTGGCAACTCTCAGGTGGGCAGCCCAGCTTGAGGGGACATTCCTTCTCTGTCCACATGGTTCTAAAAGTTGGGAAAAGCCACCCAGTTGCGCCTGATCCTTGTGTTATCCCATTACTTGCTTTCTGCCCTCACCTTTCAGTAGCTTAAAATTATAATCCTATAAAATTCAGTTATATGCAGTTTTGTCTTGTTTTGTTTTTTGGCTGTGCTGCTAGGCTTGCGGGATCTTAGTTCCCGAAACAGGGATTGAATCAGGGACTACAGCAGTGAAAATGCTGAGTCCCAGCCACTAGACAGCCAAGGAATTCCCAGTTATATGCAGTTTTAAAACTATAACCAGCGCTGATTTTGTGTGTGTGTGTGTGTGTGAGTTTTTCTGTAGCTTTTAGATATTTGTTTAAGTATCTATCAATTTCATTTGAGATTTAGGAATTTAGGGGTAAGAAATCACAGAATCCTCTGTTTATTTCTCCTATTACTGTTTACCCCAGGTCTACTGCTGTTTGTCCTGAGACCAGCCGGTGCTCTGGACTGGCTGAGCCCTGTGAAGGGCAGGGGTGGGGGTGTGAGGGACCCTAGAACTCCGGGCCTCGAGCCGGTGTGGGGCTGCACCCGCTTCTGTGCCCATCAGCCCGTACCTGTGGGGGCCTCCAGCTCCACCCTGTGCCGTCCTCACGTGCTGCCCCCAGTCCTGACGCCACACACACACGGCAGGCCTGCCTGCAGCAAAGGTGGGTGCCTGAAGCTGGTGGCCTGGCTGGGCAGAGTGTGGGCCCCAAGGGGCCGGGGGGGGGGCCTTGGGGTGAGGATGGAGGGAGGGTTTGGATGTGGGCCTGGCAGGAGACTGAGGCTGTCTCTGTCCCACATGGCCCAGCACAGAGGACCAGGGTGGAGCGGGAGGGCCCATTCCTGGGGCGACGTGTGCCCGAGGTGTGGGCAAGGCTCGAGCATTTGTTTCCAGCTTCCTGCTGCACCGTGAGGGAGGCAGCGCTGACCCCACCCTGGCAGTGCCAGTGCTGACATTCTCCCCAGGGGGCAGGCAGTGACAGTTTGTGTCCAGGAGGCTGATCCTGCCAGTGCAAGGAGATGTGCTGGGGCCAGACAGTTGGTGGCAGGTGGACAGACTGGAAGGTGGAGCCACCAGGATGTGTGGGGCTGACGACCCCGGGGTGTTGGCCTGACCGCCTGGGTGGTAGACGGTGGTGCATCCGCGGGGCTGGCCAGACAGGAGCATCCAAGACAAACCTGGTGGGGGCTGGCTGGGGGGGTGGGATAGGCAGAGGCTGGATCCCTCTCCGTGGGAGTCCGGGTGTCACGGGACGGCGGAGGAGGGCCCCCAGCCGAGGGGAGAAGGCAGAGGGCATGGAAGGGGGGGGAGTGGATGGTGGTGACTAAGGAGCCTCCAGCCTCTGCCCCCGGGGGGGTGGTCACTGGGAGGTCCAGACCGGTGGGTGTCTCCTGCAGGGAACGAGTGGCTATGACTTCGAGGCCAGGAAGGCCGCGTGCAGGAGCGGCTGGGGGGCATTCTGAAGGTGGCCAGCGGCGGAGGCCCGGGGACTGTGGGGTGGGGTGGGCCGGCAGGCACACCTGGGTCCAGCCTGGTGGCCTGGCCGTCCGGCTGGAGTTATCGGGGTCAGGCGACTGAGAGCTGGGGGCTGGAAGGGTGGAGCATGCGCCGGACGTGCATTGATCAGTCCAGGCCCCGCCCCGGCTGGCAAGCTCCGCCCCGCGCCCCCTGGCTCCTCCCCCAGGCTGCGGCTCTGGCCTGGGCAGTGCAGTGCGGGGCTGGACTCGGCGTGGCAGCCCTCAGCCCCGCCAGAGACATGGACCCCTCGCGAGCCATCCAGCATGAGATCAGCTCCCTCAAAGGTGCGGGCCGGGGACAGGGACCGAGCCGGGGGGTGTGGGGGTGTAGACCAGGCAGTGACCTCCGTCTGGGTGCAGCCCCCGCAGGGCAGCGGTCGGGGTCTGCCGCCCTGAGGGCAGGCTTCGGGAATGGGGAGCTGGAGCCGCAGGAGACCCCAGGTCACCCCAGGTCCATGCCCTGCCGGGACTCCACCTGGTGGGAGGTCCGTCCGGATCTGGCTGGGGTGCGGGGGGGGGGGGGGTGCGGTGACTCCAGCCCTGCAGCCTTGCAGCCCTGCAGCCCTGCAGCGAGCGGCCGGGGGGCGGGGCGGGCTATGCGGCGGCGGGGGCGGGGCAGGGGTGGGAGCTGGCCTCTGCAACCGGTCGCGTCGGCACTTTCTCTCCTCCCGCACTCTGCAGAGTCCCCGCCCCGCTTGCCGGTCTGTCCCCCAGCGTCCGAGGGGACCGGGCAGGGCCTTGGGGATCACTGCGGGGAGGCGCCAGGCTGGCTGGCCCCGGGCGAGTCCACACTGCGGTTCTTTGTTCTGGGCTGGGGGGCTGGGGGCTGCCCAGGGGCCCCGACCGGTTGCCCTGGAGACCCGGAGGGGCCTGGAGTGGGGGGGACGGGGGCCGCCCTGTCTGCCCGCCCGGGCCCTCCCTGTGCTGAATCAGCAACTGCGGCTGCGGTTCCCGCAGGGTGGGGGCAGGGCAAAAAGGGGCGTTCTCCCAGCCCTGGGACCTGGGGGGCGCGGAGATGGCGGTGGGGCAGAGGGAGGTGTGCCGGAGCGGGGGCCAGGCCTGGAACATCTTGCTCCAGGCTCCTCCCTGCTCCTCCCCTCCTCCCCCAAGGGCAGGGCTGGTGGGAGGGAGGGGGATTCCCCCATCGTGCCCCGCCCCCTTTCTTGGGCGTCCCAAATTGCTGCCCTCTCCTGCGGGGATGGCGTGGGGGGTGACTGGGCTGAGGGGTTTGGCCAGAGACCCATGCAAGGAGGAGAGACCCATGGGAGGAGGAGACACCTTAGGTCTGGAGGCCTTGGGTGTGGCTTGGAATCATTTGGGGAGGGGCATGCTTTGGGGTTGGTTTGGTGGGGGGCTTGGGGATTGCGGAGTTAGGTCGGGCAATCAAACCAGGAAAATGTGCGTGGGGTGAATGGGTGGCGAGGAGGGAGAGGAGGTCAGTGTGGGGCTGTGGGATGGGCAGGGGGCGCGCAGGAGGTCTGGGGGAGGGCTGAGGGTCGGGCCTGGAGTGGGCCCTCTGTGGGCACAGGGCCGGGCCCCTGGCCTGAGTGCTGGCCTGAAACCACAGCTGCTGTCGGTTCCCCAAGCACAGCCCGGGTGGCCTGCAGGGTCCGCAGGCGCCGCTGGGCTGGGGGGCGTGGCCGCTGCCCCCTCGCGCCTGCGGGGCGTCCTCCCCCCCAGCCGGCGCCCCGCCCTCCGCAGCCGGGGTTCCGCGGGGCTGGCCGGCTTCCCGCCGGCGGAGGGGGAGGCGGAGGGCGAGCGGCGCCGCAGGACCGCGGCAGGGCCGTGGGGACAGTTGGCCGGGCCTGCCGTTTCCGCCGCCACCACCGTGTGTGCGTGCGCGCGCGCGCGCGCGCGTTGGGGGCGGGCTCCGCGCTGCCATGGCAACGGCCTGGTTAAACCCGGCCCCGCGCGCCGGAGCCTCCCACCTCGGGATCCCCCACCTCCGCCCTATTTATAATCGGTTCCCGCGTTAGCGGCGCTTGGTGGGAATGGGTGTGTCCGCCGGGGGGAGGGCCAGGCGCGGGTCCGGGTGAGAGGGGTGCCGCGGCAGCGGGAGAGCGGGGTGTCCGTGGTTGGAGCCTCGCTGTGGGGGCCTCGGGGCGACGGCGGGGTGTGGCCAGGCCAGGTTCAGGGTCCTCTCGTGGCGCGTGCAGCCCCTTCCCCTTTCCCTGGGGCCCTGAGCCTCCTCTCGCGGGGTGCTGCTCTCCCCTGCGTGTGTGCAGCTGGCTCAGGAGGCGCTCAGGCCGCCCAGGGTGCGCTGTCTTGGGGCGGCGGGGGCGCCGGCCGGCTTTGATTCCCTGTGGCAGCTGAGAGCTTCTGGCCTCCGACAGCTGCGGAGCCCCCACCCTGTGCCCTGCTGGCACTGTTCGGGGCCGGCCCTGGACCTGCCGGGCATGGCAAGTGTGAAGCGGGGTGGCCTGGGTCTGGCTCTGACACTTGGGGGTGGGGGCTCTGTCCCTTTGCCCGCTCGGTGGACAGCAGCCGGCGGTGCCTGCAGCCGCCCGCCCGTGGCTGCAGCAGCCGCTGCGCCTGCCGTCGCCCCCTCGAGACCCCAGCTCTCCTCCCTTAGACCCGGCGCCCCCCCCCCCCCCCCCGCCCCAGCCCGGGCGGCCCAGCGCCCCCTCAGCTGCTTGGGAGTCTGGGAGGCACCGAGACCGCAGCCCCGAGTGGGGTCCGGCCCGAGGGCTGTGGCCCTCCCTGCTCGCTTCCCTCCTGCCACCCTCTGAGATTCTGGGTCCGCGGCCGCTCCGTCCCGCTCCGCTTGGTCTCAGGAACCTTGGAGGAAGTGTTTAGAAACTGATGTCATTTCTGACGTGGAGCTGCGGGCCTGGGAGGGGACGGGGCCTGCCCTGGGGGTGGCCGCCGCCGCGAGGCGCCCCCCGCTCTGTCGGCTGAGGGTGGGAGGGGCCGCCCTTGCCGCTGAGTCAGAGGGGGCCGGCCTGGGCGTCCCGAAGGGCGGGCGGCTCGCGCGGGCGGTGGGCAGGCCGCAGTGCCGGCAGGAATCGCTGCTCGCTCGGAGCCAGAGGGCCCGCCGCCGGCAGCCGCAAGCCCGGAGCCCGCGCCCTCGAGCTCAGCGCCGCGTCCCGCCTGCCCCGCGGCCCCGGCTGCACCTTGTGCCGAGGGCGTCTCCTGGGCCTCCTCCCCGGGCCGCGCCCGCCGTCCTCGCCTCACCCGTGCCCTCGACTCGCGGGCGCCGGCAGCCATGGTGGCCGGCATGCTCATGCCGCTGGACCAGCTGCGGGCCATCTACGAGGTGCTCTTCCGCGAGGGCGTGATGGTAGCCAAGAAGGACCGGCGACCCCGCAGCCTGCACCCCCACGTGCCCGGCGTCACCAACCTGCAGGTCACGCGTGCCATGGCCTCCCTGCGGGCGCGGGGCCTGGTACGGGAGACCTTCGCCTGGCGCCACTTTTACTGGTACCTCACCAACGAGGGCATTGCCCACCTGCGCCAGTACCTGCACCTGCCGCCGGAGATTGTGCCCGCCTCTCTGCAGCGGGTGCGCCGCCCTGTCGCCATGGTGATGCCTGCGCGTCGCACCCCCCACGTGCAGGCCGTGCAGGGTCCCCTGGGCTGCCCGCCCAAGCGGGGGCCTCTGCCAGCCGAGGACCCTGCCCGTGAGGAGCGGTGGGTCTACCGCCGGAAGGAGCCTGAGGAGGGGGCCCCTGAGCCCCCTGTGGTGCCCGTCGCCACCCCGGGGACCCTGGCGAGGCCTGGCCCGGGGCCTGCCCCAGCCACAGGTAGCTGCGTCCTGGCCCCAGCGTGGGGGACGGGAGGGGGTGCTGGGGCCTGGGCCTGGTGGGCTGGGGTGGGCAGCAAGGGTGCGAAAGCTTTGCTCCCACCGGCAGGTGGCACTGTCTCTGCCTGGGCGCTCTCGTGGGTGGACCCACAGGGCTCCTCCTCCTCCTTGAGGACCTTGGGGTGCGCAGGCCAAGGAGCAGGCTGTGGTTACTGGCGGCCCATCCCCAGGCGCACCCCGGAGCTAGGGGTGGGGCTTGCGGATCTTGGATTGGCAGGACCAGCTGTTAGCACAGCCCTGGCTGGCACCCTCTGCCCTCTCCCCAGCGTAGCCCTCGTACTGTGCCCTGCTCACCCCTCTCACCACCCCAGTGACTTGTCTGCACGGAGGCCCTGTGTGCAGGAAGTGGGGGCATGCAGAGGAGGTGCTGGGATGGGACAGGGGTGTAGCTACTCTCCAGCAGTGTGGGTGACTATCTGACCTTTGTGAGCCTTGAGTTTGTCCAGTGGGGGTGATACCTGCCCCTGTGGTTGTGTGGCACAGATGTGATATTGTGGCGGGGTGCTTGGTTGGCTTGGGGCTGGTGATGGCCTAGTGGGCAGCCCTGGGTCAAGGCAAGAAGAGCAGACCCTAGGTAGGAACGTCTGCTGCTGGGCCAGAGGCCAAGGCGTGGCGGGTTCAGAGCCCAGCCTGGGGTCTCGGCAGATCCTTCCCAGCGGGAGCCAGGTCCCAGAGGATGGAACAGGTCCTGTTGTCCCCGGGTGGCCAGCAAGCCCTCTCTGCGTCCTCACTCTGTGGTGTTCCTCTGTCCCTAATCACCTGTGCTGCAGGACCCCGGTGGGCAGAGGGTTCCATGCAGCTCAGGGCTCACACATGCGTGTCGGGAGCTCATCGGCCTCGGGGTTGAGGTGAGGCAGCCTGTCCCCAGCACAGCAGGCTCAGTCCCTGCCTCCGTCTCCATGTCTCACTGCCTGGGGAGGCGCTTGGTCTCTGAGGGGTGGGCCAGCAGGGTGGGTAGGAGTTCGCCAGGTGAACGCATGGGGCTCAGGTGCGCCAGGCGCAGGCCCAGGTGCGCCGTGGGAGCCCTAGCGCTGTCCTGGTCTGGGTTGGACCCACCAACTAGGGCCAAGGCTTGGGAGCCCATCTGGGAGAATCAGTGGGGCCGTGGGCAGCGGGGTGGCCTCAGGCTCGCCACGTGGCCTCTCTGGCCCCTGTCAGTGGGGTGAGGGTATCTCCCCCAGAGAGACGGGAGCGCTTGGCTGGGTGCTCAGTCGGCTCTGCCCAGCACCCAGTAGCCGGCTCTCGGCCCGGTGCTGGCAGACCAGCCCTCTCCCCATTCTTGGGTCTTGGGTGTGGTGAGCGTGAGCCTCTCCCTCCTTTTCACTCCTTCCTTCCTTGTCGGTGGCCCGGCTGGGCTGGGCGGGCCCTTGGCCACAGGCCAGGAGGGGGGACTGGGTGTGGCTGCAGTGGGCAGAGCAGGGGGCACCCCCAGCCCTGATGGAGGTGACTCAGTCTTCCCTTCCCGGCCGCAGCCGCTGGTGGCAGCTCAGAGTTTCCAACAGGAAATGAGCTCCAGCTCCAGGCTGAGTCAGGGCCGGCGGGGGTGGGCTCCCCCTTCCCCTCGGTCCCTCAGGCCACGCATGGGATCAGAGTGCCGCTCTGGGCCCAGGAGGACGTCCGGGCGCTTTGGGTGCTGGGTGTGGCACAGGGCTGCTTCTGGGTCTGCAGGGGTCGTGCTGGCTCCGCCCTCGGGCTGGGAAGGTTCTGAGGGCATTTAGATCCACGGACTCCTCAGAGTTTTAGAAACCGTCACGCGATGAGCCACACAGCCCCTTTCCTTCCTCACAGCACCGTCCTCCGGGCGGTTTGCAGCAGGGCCAGGCCAGCTTCACGTGGGGCCTCGGTCCACTGGGCTGCCTCTGCCCGTGCAGCCCCGGCCGGGGAGCCACGGACACTGCGGGGCCGTCCCTGGGCCTGCTGCTCCTCGGTCCCCACTCTGCCCTGGTGGTCTGCTCCTCCGCGTGGAAAGGCGTCCACTCGGTTGTTCGGCTGCTTACCAGCCAGGCCCGAGCCGAGCTCCTGGCTGGGAGCCCTCAACGTCTGGGGTGGGGACCGGGTGAAGAACGAGCCCTGTGGGAGGGGCCCCAGGCCGAGCCCTGATGGGCGAGTACCACCGCCCGCCCGGCCAGAAGGAGGGACAGGGAGGCCAGCTGGCGGGAGGGGAGGAATTTGGGATTCATTTGTGTTCTGGAAACTTGGTGGAATGGGTGTTTGCATACGAATTTCATTTATGTTTCAAGTAGTGATGTTTGGCCTGGCTCAAAATTCAGAAAGAGCTGGAGCTTTTGTAGAGAAGAGGTGCTGTCTGAATGCCCTTAGCACCTGTGCTCCAGCAGGCTTTTATGCGGCAGATGCAGGTGGCCTTCGGGCTCTTGCTTCTCCTGGCCCCGCCGTGCACCTGGCTTTCCCACGGGTTGTCCGCAGGGGCCGCGGAGTCAGCGCACAGTGCCGCCCTGCTCCTTTGCAGGGCGCGTGGCGCCCTGGCCAGCACTCTGTGCGCCTCCAGCTCTGCATTTGGGTTGTCTGTGGGGAACCTGCAGAGCTCTGGGGGGTTTTCTAAGCAGGTTACGGCAGGGTTAGATTTGTCTTTTACCAGGTTGGGTCCTGCGGCGGCTGGTGGGTGGGCGGGCAGCGCCCAGGCAGGAGTGCAGAGGCTGGGACTCAGTTAAGAGATGTGCCTTTGTCAGGGCTGGCTGCCCCTGAGCTGGCGGCGGGCGTCCAGGAGGGGCCGGGGAGGTGCAGGCTGGTGGGGCCTGTGCAGGGAGGGGGAGGCAGCGGGGGAGGCTGGGCCTGGTGGCCCCTCCGGCCCCGCCCGAGGGCACGGGGATTGCAGGCAGGCTGGTCCAGCCTGTCGATCCACTGGGCTTCTGCTCTGCTGCCTTGCTGACTAAGGGGAGGCTGTGAGGAGGAGCCAGGGCCGCCAGGGCTGGATGGGGAGGCCGGGGCGCCTGGGAGCCCTCCCTCTGCCTCCCACCCTTTGCCTCCTTCCTGTCTTCCCTCCCTTTCCTCTCTGCCGGCTCCTGGAGCGGCCTGGCCCATGGTCGGCGGCCATGGACAGGTACAGCATGGAGGAGCTGATTCAGCTGGGCCAAGGTAGGGCAGGGCGGGTGGGGGCTGCAGGCCTTCGGGGGAGGAGCCCAGGCCTCTCCGTCACAGCCTGTGGCTGGGGCCCTGGAGGGGCAGGACCTGGGAAGCCCTCTCAGAAGTGCCTGGGGGGGCTCTGGTGTGGGATGGAGGCTCTGGTGTTGGATGGGGGCTCTGGGAGCCACGGGGGGGGGGGGCCTGTGGGCGCTGCCCGCCACCCTCCAGGGAGAGACACCCTTGCCTCCAGGGCTGGCCCCTGCAGGCCAGATTCCTTCAGAAGTGAGTTTCTGAAGCCTGGGGCTGACGGGCAGGAGGCATGGGTGGTCTGGCCCCTCACCCCTCCAGCCCTCTCCTCTTTGCCCCTGGCCTCCCCACGTGGACGGGGGTCGGGGGGGGGGGGGCCCTACCCCGGCGGCCAGAGGCCAAGTGTGGTTTGCTGTGCTTTGCGGCAGACTGACCGGGCACTCCAGGCAGGCCGCTGGGGCTGACGTCACAGCCCTGTGTGACGGAGGGTGAGCTCCTCACCCTTCTTGTGCCTCAGTTTCTTCATCTGTGTGATGCAGTCGTACACAGGGCTTACTCCATGGCATCCTCTGAGGGCGCAGGGGAAGCACCCCAACATGGGGAAGAACCCCAGTACTGTCTGCTCAGGCCTGAGGGGAGGGGGCAGGCCCTTGACCCCCACGTCCTGTTTCCTGAGCGCACTGTGGCCCAAGTCAGTCCAGGATATAACGTGGGCCTGCACCTCGGCCCCAAGCGTCCTGCGGACCAGTGGCTGCTGGGGTCTGGGTGGGGCCAGGGCAGGCACCAGGGCTGTCCGGGGGTGGGGAGGCAGGCCTGAGCTGGGGGGCGGGCGCTCACGTGGCCCGGCCGCTTTGGCCAGAGATGTCACCTTGGGGAGACTGTCCCCTCCCTCTGAGCCAGGTGTTGTGTTCCGTCACTTGCGTGGGGGTGGGGGGCCTTGCCTGTGTGGCCTTTCCACGTGCTCCCCCAGTGCCGTCCATACCGCAGGAGGCCGGCGGGGCGGGACGTGGGCCTCCGAGGCACAGGCCGGCTGGGCGCTGCTCTCAGGGCCTGATGTCCAAGCGTCGTCTTGTCATGAGAGTTGTGTGGGAGCCCGGGGGCCGTGCCGGGTGGCGCCGCCCAGTCACCCTGGGCTCCGGCGGGGCCGCGGGCCCCGGTGCCCTCGCGCTGCACGTCATGTTCTAAGTCTGGACGGATGACGGGCCTCGCCGGCCCTCCTCGGGTATTTATATCCCCGGGCCCCCTGCCCACCCCTCCCCTCCCCCACGCACGCAGGCACGGCTGCTGACAGCGGCACGGCCGTGCCCTCCTCCACGCACCCCTGCCACCGCCGGGCTCGCTGCCGCCTCTGAGGGGCCTGTGACCCTCCCCGCACCCCGCACCCACTTCCTGTCGGACCCCTGGGCTCCCGCTGCTGTCCCCAAGCCGCTGTCCCCAATGAAGATCGTGCCGGGTAGGTGGGGCGGCCTTCAGAAGCCCAGCGGGGGCTGAGGGCCGGGGGCTCTGTCCTCCCTTCCCTGCACACCGTCTGCCCTCCGGGCCGTGCCCTGTCTGTTGTCCTACGTGGGGTGTCAGGACTCCGGCCTTTTGTCTTTGAGGGTGGCTGGGACAGGTGCCAGCCTCAGAGGCCATCGAGGGCTGGGGCGCTGGCAGCTGTCACCAGAGGGCACCCTTGGAGGCAGAACGGGGTGCTCGGGCACTGTGGGCGCCCTCCTGGTGGGGGTCGGGAGGCCTGCGCTGAGGCCGCCCAGGGCCCCGGCTGTGTTGGGGGGGGCTGCGGCTCGGCCTGGCTTCCCCGCAGGCCCCTCCTCCTGGCGGGTGTGGCCGTGGGTGAGCAGGGGTTAAGGCTCCGCTAACCTTGAGCGTGAGAGTGGCGCTGGGACAGCTGAGCGGGGAGGGTGGGAGGGTGGGGAGCCGGAGAGGCCGGGAGGGGGAGGGGGAGGGGGCGGGCGGGACCACAGTTGCGGCGGCGGCGGCGGCGGCGGCGGCGGCGGCGGCACTGGGGCTGGTCTCTGGGCGCCAGGCGGACTGTGGTGGGGCGGTCCCCGGTCCCGGGGCTCCCCCCCGCCGTCCTCCGCTCGGCTCGGGGAAGGGAGGGGGCCGCCCGGCCTGCAGCAGCCCTTCCGAAGGGCAGCTCCGCCTGCCGTGCTCGCAGAGCCATGGAGCCCTCGGGCAGCCTGTTTCCTTCCCTGGTGGTCGTGGGCCACGTTGTCACCCTGGCCGCTGTGTGGCACTGGCGCAGGGGGCGCCGGCGGGTGCAGGATGAGCAAGGTAAGGCCGCTGGCTACCGCCTGGGCTGCTGTCACCAGCCGCCACCCGTCCGGGGGCTGAGGGCGGGGCGGGCAAGGGGCCGCCTCCCTCCCGCCCCTACATTTCCCTACGCCCTCCCCTTCCTGTCCCTGAGGGACACACCGGCAGGAGGTCGGAAACGGTGTTGCCCCCCCTGCCTGCTTCTCTGGGCAGGGCCGGAGCGCTGTGGCTTCGTCAGCCTGGAGCCCCCTCCCGGGCAGGGGGGTGACGGGGAGGCGGGGAGGGGGCGGGTGGAAGCAGTGCAGCAGGGCCGTTCCGGGCGGGGGGCCCCTCCCTGGCAGTCGGGGGTGGGGGAGCACAGGTGGTTGTCCACACACAAACCTTCGCTGGCAGGTGTAGGCGGGCGTCCCGGGGCAGGTCTTGGGGACTGAGCGCGGCCGGGCCGGGCAGAGCCTCCCTGCTCCCTGCAGGAGGTGGGGCTGCGGGAGGTGAGGCAGGTGCCTGAGCGCCCTTGGCCAGGGCCCAGGAATGCCTCTGGACGAAGCCAGGCTGTGCTCTGCCCTCCCCCGGCTCCAGGTCGCCGGCTCCGGCTGTAGCCCTTGGCAGCTGCGCCCAGCCCAGGACGGGTGGCGCCTGCCTCCACTGGAGTGAGTGGGCTGGAGGGAGCAGCGTGGAGATTGGGGTTCTGCCCAGAGGGACGGTCCCACGGGATCCTGCAAGTCTGCACCGGGCATAGCCTAGGTGTGGGGGCTCACCCTCAGCGGGGGTGGCCAGGGCCGCCCCCTGGCAGGCCTGCTCCGTCGCAGACTGGGTGCCGGCCCACCGGGCCAGAGTCTGAGTCCGGATGGGGCTTCTAGGCGTGGCTTTGGGGGCTGGGAGCCGCTGGTGACTCAGCTGCAGGGACGGTCAGTAAAACGGTTCAATAAACGCCTGGCCGCGGCTGCTCCCCCGGGGTCGGCCCGCCCTTCCTCCCTCCCTCCTCCGGCTTTTGTCCCCGTCCCCGTGTGGGGAAGGGGCTCCTCTTCGGCCGCTGTCCTGCCCCCTGTCCCCGCTGCCCGCGGTGCCCCTTGAGGCTTTGGTGCTTCTGCTCTGTTCCCGGCTGTTCTCAACCCCCTGCTCCTGGTGCCGCCCGCCGCTCCCGCGAATCCTGCGGGGAGCGGAGCCTCGACCCGGGAGCATCCGTCCTGGGGAGTTCCCAGGCCTCCCCATCCTCAAGGGCAGCCTCCCCGCCCGCAGCGCCCCGGGCCCCGCCGGCTCTTCTCCCTCCAAGTAGGGGCGCGGCTTCCAGGCCCGCACGGGGCGGGGCGCCCGCCAGGGGCAGGTTCTCGGCGCCTGGCCCGCGGCGCCGGGGAGGGTGTGGAGAGCAGAGCCGCGGCCTCGCGGGTGGGCTGGGAAGCGGACGCCGCACTGTCCTGTTTGCTGTCCCCAGGGTGCTCGAGCTCATGGCTGCGCCCGGCACGCGGGGGGCGGGAGTCGCTTTTGCCGCGGAGAAGGTGGTGCTGGAGCCGCCGTGCTGGCTGGACGGGGGCTGCGAGCAGGCCCGCAGGGGCCACCTCTACGGGCAGCTGTGCTGCGTAGGTGGGTGCGGCTGGAGGGGGCGCCCGTCTCCGGCGCCCTGCGCGCCTCTGCTGGGAAAAGCCGCCGGGGCGGGGAAGGGGGTGAGGCCCAGCCCAGGTGCAGCCCCGCCCCCACGCTCTGTTCCGGAAACACCTGGGGAGGAAGGCGGAGCGAGGTCCCCATGGCCCCTTTGTTCCCTCTGGGGAAGGGGGGTGGGGAGGTGGGCAGGGCTGGCTTGGGCTTTGGCCTGGGTTTCTGGGCAGCAGGCAGTTGGCCGTCGTGCCACGTGAGGGGAGAGGGAGGGGTTGGGGGCGGGGCTGCTGGGCCTTCGGTCTCCAGGGCTCTTCTAGTACCCTTCTCTCGCTGCGGGCTTCTTTTCCCAGGAGTGGCTTCGCCAGTCGTGGGGCCTCCAGCTTTGGTTTCCATATCTATGAGAGGGGGCCACGGTGCCTTTCAGAGACCACAGGCTGCTCTAGGGGCCCTGGGCTGGTGGGCAGCACAGGGGTGGGGCAGATGTGCTGGGGACGGGCCCGGGGAGGGCCAGCTGAGATGTGCAGCGGTGGGCGGCCTGGGAAGGGGTGGTCTCTGGGTTTGAGGGCCTGGATAGGATGGATGGGGGGGAGCATCTACGGCCAGGGCTGAGGGGCCGGCAGGCAGGGCTGGAGGGAGGGGAGGACGGGCTCTGAGACCCTGGGGGGAGCTCAGAGGCAGGAGGGTGTCCGGGGGGGCCGGGCGCTGGAGCCAGGCTTGGGAGGAGGAGGTGGAACTCCATCCTAGACTGTGAGACAGCATCCTTGGAGGCCCCTAAGTGGCAGACAGAAAGCTGGAGAGGGGCTGGGGGCTCCCCCAAGTCTGACATCGGGCCCTGGTGCCTGCGGGTCCCACGCGTCCTGGATTCCCTGCTCCGGCTCCTGACTCCTGCCCGGGGGCCTCGTGTGTGTGCCCGTCCCCAGAGTGACACCCCTACCTCTGCAGACAGAGACCCTACCTCCCTGTCACTGCTGGACGAGCCCCGAGCCTGCATACAGCTGGTGCTCAACACGGGCTGGGATGAGGGGCCCTCGGAAGGAGGCGTTTCTGCATGCTCCCAACCTGGGGAGGGGCAGTGAGTGTGAGCCGCCGGGGGTCAGAATTGGGACGCCGCTGAAGGCTGGAGCGCTGGTGTCCGCGGGGCCTCTGCAGGCCCTGCACGGGAGGGAGGCCGGCGGGTGCCGCAGGTTCAGCGTCTGGGCTGGGGGCCCGAGGGGTCCCTTTGCAGAGCCTGGAAGTCTGGCTGTGCCCCTCGGGTGGGGGGCGGGGGGGGGGGGCGTAAGCCGCTCCGCCGGGCGGGGTTCGGGCGCCCTCCCGTGGCCGCAGAAGGGCAGCGGGGACGGGGTGGGGAGAGCGTTTCCCGGAACCCACACGGGAGGCGCTGTGGGGGTGGGGGCACGGCTCCCAGCTGGATCGCGTGAAGCCAGATCCTCGGACTGGAATTCTGTGGCCGGAGTGGTGCATTCTTTGCTGCCGTGGCCGGGCAGCCCGGGCAGCCCGGGTACAGCCGGGGCCGTGGGAGACCAGACCAGAGGCCGCAGGCAGCGCCCCCGCGCCCTTTGTCCTTCCACCTTTACAACCCGAATAGCTGCTGTCTGCGCCCCGCCCAACTGCAAACAGCCCCCCACCCGTCCTGCCCCCGCTGCCCCCAGGTGTGGCTCCCTTCCCTGTGAGTCACCGTGCCTGGGCCCCCTCCCCATCCCTGACTCACCGGCTGGCAGCCCCCACCCCCACCCCGTGCTCCCCTCGGGCCCCACGGCCCCCCTCCCAACCAGGGGCAGAGTTCCTGCAGCTCCGGGCTGGGCGGTCCTGCCTGTGAGTCAGCGCTCAGCTATGCGCCCCCTCCTGCCCTGCCTTCACAGGGGGCACTGCTCCAGGACGTGCCTGGTGGGCAGCTCAGGCAGGGCCCGCCTGGCACTGGACCGCCGTGGCCCTGGAGCCAGGGGCACCGTGGAGCCTGGTCCCCAGCCCGCACAGGGCGTGTAGGCCTATGAGAAGGGGTGATTTAGGGGGGCTGCAAGCAGAGGATGGGCAGTTGTCCCCGCAAGCCAGGTGTCCCTCAGCTGGGGCCCCTCCAGCAGGCGGTGTGGGCAGGCAGGGGCGGCCGCGGGCCAGAGCCTGAGCTGGTCCTCTCCCTAGAGGCGTGACCTGTGGGCTCCCTGGGCCTGGCCGTGCACAGGTACCCTCCCTGAGGGGCCGTGAGGACCACCTGCGGTTCCCTGTGGCCGCGCCGCTCAGCGCAGCCAGACGCCAGATCGCGATCTGGCCTCGCCCCCGGGTCCCCCCAGGGGCTGCCGCAGGCAGGGTGACGGAGGAAACCCCTGGGTTTCCTGTTTCTGTCGGGCTACGGGTGTGGCCGCGGGGGAGGGGCGGCCTTCCTCCTTCCCGCCGGGACACTCCCTCTCTGGGGGGCGTGCAGGGCGGGTGGGGCACCGGGGGCGGGGCCAGCGGCTGGGGAGCGCGGCGGGCAGGGAGCGGCTGCACGGCTGGGCCTCCAGGCGGAGCTGAGCGGAGCCCACGGAGCGCGCGCTGCCCCCTGTGCGGCACCTTCGCGGCTGTGTGCCACGCAGCCACCAGAGCACAGCGCCGGGGGACCGGGGGACCGAGCGCCGGAGGGGCGGGCGCGGCACCATGTCTCAGCACCGGCTCCGCGTGCCTGAGCCGGAGGGCCTGGGTCGCAAGAGAACCGGCTCGGAGGACAATCTCTACCTGGCTGTGCTCAGGGCCTCAGAGGGCAAGAAAGGTAGCGGGCTCTCCTTGCCCGGAAGGGCCCCGTTCCTGCCGAAGGAAACCTGGCACTGGGCGGGGTGGGGCCCAGACTCGGAGGGTCTGAATCTGGGGGACAGGCCCTGAGACAGGCGCTGGCGCCACAGGGAGGGTGCTGTGTTCCGGCCCAGGTCGCGGCGGCGGGGTGGGGGGGGTGGGGGGCGGCCTCCCATGCCTCACACAGAGAGCCTGGCGGTGGCCTGTGGGGCTCTCTGTGCCCCGGGAAAGGCCCACGGCCCTGTGCGGTGGACAGAGCCTCCCCCTCGCCACGTCCCTGCCCAGCCCTGGGTCCTGGCCGCTCGGGTCCTGGGAGGCGCCTGTGTGGGGGCGAGGCAGGCCGGGACCGGTGTGCTCTGGCTCCAGGAGCGGCTGCCAGCTCCAGACCCTCCCATCTGGGGAGGGAGACATCAGGGCGATCCCGCAGTGGGCACCGCGTGCCTGGCCCCTGCCCTCCTGGCCAGGGCTGAGCGGGGCCTCCCTGGGCAGAAGGGAGGCTGGGTCGCCGTGTGAGTCTGAGGCCCTCTTCAGGCACCAGCCGCTGTTTCTGCAAGGTGGTCACCTCCGGGGGGCTCCTCCCAGGCCCCAGGTAACCTGGCCTTGTCTCTCCCAGATGAGCGGGACCGTGTGCAGAAGAAAACTTTCACCAAGTGGGTCAACAAGCACCTCATCAAGGTTGGTGGTCCGTGCACACGTGAGCATGTGCGTGGTTGCAGGGGCTGAGGAGATGGTGGGTGGGGGTGAGGGAGGGTGCCCTGGCCTTCCAGCCTGGACAAGGGCCCGTGCCCCTGCTGCCACCTCCCTGCTTGGGGCCATCCCTCTCCCTGCTGGGAGCTCACTGCCCACCTCTGAACCTGTCCTCTTCTGTCTGCTTCCTCCCCTCGCTCGCTCCTGCTTCCTGTCTCTGTCCTCCTCCTCCTCCTCCTCTCTCCTGGTCTCTCTGTAGCACTGGAGGGCAGAGGTAGGTGCCTCCTCGGGGTGGGTGTCTTCTGTTGGCCCTGCCTCTTGCCCTCTGGGCCTGTTGGTGGCTCTGGGCACCTGCCGCCAGCCCAGCCCTCTGTCCCTGCAGGCCCAGAGGGCACATCAGTGACCTGTATGAAGACCTCCGTGACGGCCACAACCTCATCTCCCTCCTGGAGGTGCTCTCGGGGGACAGCCTGGTACGTGCGCCTGCCGCCCCTCCTCGGCCCCGCCTGCCTTCCCTCCGGGGGTCTTTCCCCCGAGCCCACTCCCGTCCAGCCTGGCCTCGTCCCCCACTGCGCCTCGGGCCCAGAGCGTGGAGCCTGGCCTGGAGCGGCCGACCCCTGTGCCGCGGTGCACGGCCCTGCTGCCCTCCGTGCCGGAGCTCCACGCTGTAACCTCACGCTCTGCTCTGCTTTGGTTTCTCTGCTGCTTGGACTCTGAACTTTGACCTCTGCCCTTTACCCTTTGCCCTGCTCTGGCCGGGCAGCCAAGAGAGCGGGATGTAATCAGGAGCTCGCGCCTGGTGAGTGATTGTGCCCGCTGGCCACGGCGGCACACGGGCTCCCTGAGACCAGGAGCCCAGCTCACTCGGGCCGGCGGCCCTGCGTCGAGCTGCCCGCCATCCTGCCTGCCGCGCTGCCCGGGGCCCGGCCGAGCCCCGCCCGGGCTGCCACCCCCGGGCAGGAGGACCCCTCCCCCAGAGCCACGGCCCTCCACCCGTGGCTTCCTGGCTATTGTCTCCTCCCCACCCCCTCCTTCCTTCCCGCGGCCTGGCCGTCGGACGTCCCAAAGCCCTGCCGGGCCTGGCCCCTGGGCCGGCAGCCCCCTTCCCAGCTGGGGCGGGTGGACTGGGGTCAGGGAAGGGCCGCTGCCCCACCGGGGAGGACCCTTGCTGTGGGGCCGTGAGGGTCCTGAGGGCGGGCAGGCACCGCAGCCGTAGGACGGGCTGCGCCGGGCCCCGGGGCTGCTGACAGGAGTGCTTCCCTCCCAGCCGCGGGAGAAGGGCAGGATGCGCTTCCACAAGCTGCAGAACGTGCAGATTGCCCTGGACTACCTGCGGCACCGCCAGGTGAGGCTGCCCACCGGGCTGCGTCCCCCCCGCCCGCCCCGCTGGCGTGGGGCATGACTGAAGGCAGCTTGCTCGCAGGTGAAGCTGGTGAACATCAGGAACGATGACATCGCCGACGGCAACCCCAAGCTGACCCTCGGCCTGATCTGGACCATCATCCTGCACTTCCAGGTAGCGCGGCCCCACCCCTGCCGGCCCCCGCAGCCCCCGGGCCGGCCTGGCACCCGGTGAGGCGTGGGGCCTGGGAGCTGGGGCCCTCGGCATCCTGGCACTTGGAGCCTTCCTCCCAGCCCACGCCCCATGCGAGCCCGTGGCCTGAAGGCCCAGGCCTCTCTCCAAGGCCTGCCTATCCCGTGCCCTCTGGCCCTGGCTGGGCAGGGCCTGAGAGCCTCCCTGCAGAGGAATGCGTTCTCCGCTCTTGGTGTGGCCTCCTGTCCCGGGGAAGGTTCTAGAGAAGCACCCGTTGCACAGGCTGACTCACCCACGGCCTGCCCAGCCACACAGGAAGCCGCAAATCTGAGAGCTGGGCAGGCAGAGCCTGGCTGGCACGGCAGCTGAGTCACACAGGCAGGCAGGCCGACAGACTCAACTAGGGACAGGCAGCGGGGGTGCAGACGGGCTGGCAGACCTGGGCCTGAAGGGTGGGACCGAGGGCAGAGCCAGGCCCGTGCCGCGCACGCCTAGGCCTGCAGCCAGGGAGGCCCCATGACGGCCTTTTCTAGGCCTGGGGCTTCTGGGCGAGCTCCTTGCACCCCACCCTCCGGCAGCTCTGATCCATGCCTGCCCTGAGGGCAGCAGGGTGCATCCCAGGCCGGGGGAGCCCAGGGCACCCACCGCGTGGCAGCGGCAAGGGCTGGGGGCCCGATGCTCTGCGGCAGCTGCCGGCTGGAGCGGCCTGAGCGTGGGACACTGAGGTGTGGGGGGTCCCAGAGGCTCCCTTGATGTGGGAAGGGCCCCCACGGCCCCGCTCCGCCTCAGCTGGCCAGGTGGCTCTCGTGCACCCTGAGCGGGTGCCGGGCGGGGTCGGTGGCCGTGGCTGAGCTCCTGGCCCCGCCTGCTCTGTGGACAGATCAATCGGACATCCAGGTGAGCGGGCAGTCCGAGGACATGACGGCCAAGGAGAAGCTGCTGCTGTGGTCTCAGCGCATGGTGGAGGGTTACCAGGGCCTGCGCTGTGACAACTTCACCTCCAGCTGGCGCGACGGCCGCCTCTTCAATGCCATCATCCACCGGCACAGGCACGCGGCCCAGGGCCGGGGGGGCTGTGGGCTGGGGCGTTCCTGCAGCCCCTCAGCTGGGCAGCCCGAGACAAGCTGGGGCAGAGACGACGGCGAGAAGGTGTCTGCCGCGGACGGGAACCTGCCGCCCGCGGGGACCGGGGACGGGGACCGTGCCAGCCCGCCTCCTCGGGAGGGTGCAGGCGAGGCGGCCCAGCCCTGCCCGCCGCCTTCCCCGCTGCCTCCTGGGCCCTTCCAGAGGCAGTGCTGGCTTCCCCGAGGCCAGAGGCCAGCGGGCTGCTGGTTCTCACAGCCACGAGCACGGGCCTCACGTGGACGCCCCAGAAGGGGACTGGGCGGGCTTGGCCCTCGGGGGAGCCTCAGCCCCCACCCAGGGCCCGGTGGGCAGGGGGGTCGCAGGGACCGCAGGCTGACCAGCAGCCCCTCCTGGGTGGGGCCCCCCACGTGCGCAGCATCTGCAGGCGGCGGCCCAGTGCGGGGGGGCGCTCTCCGGGGCGGGTGTGTGCTGGGGGGTCTGTGCTGCCCTGCCCAGCGGGGCTCCCTGCTCCCGTGTCCCCGCCTGCCTGCCTTAGTGGCTCCTCGCCCGCAGGCCGGCGCTCATCGACATGAACCAAGTGTATCGTCAGACCAACCTGGAGAACCTGGACCAGGCCTTCTCCGTGGCGGAGCGCGACCTGGGCGTGACCCGGCTCCTGGACCCCGAGGGTGCGTGCCGCGGCCCCCCCTCCCCTCCCCCCCCCCCCCCCCCCCCCCCCGCAGCGTGCTGGGGCCCTTCTGATGCTCCTCCCCCGCAGACGTGGACGTCCCTCAGCCCGACGAGAAGTCCATCATCACCTACGTCTCCTCCTTGTACGATGCCATGCCCCGCGTGCCCGACGTGCAGGACGGGGTGAAGGCCAATGTGAGTGCCTGCCGGCAGGCCCCGGGCAGGCGGGCGGGCGGGGTGGGTGGGCCCCCACGGCCCTGATGCCCCCTGCCCCCCCAGGAGCTGCAGCTGCGCTGGCAGGAGTACCGGGAGCTGGTGCTGCTGCTGCTGCAGTGGGTGCGGGCACACACGGCCACCTTCGAGGAGCACCGCTTCCCCTCCAGCTTCGAGGAGATCGAGGTGGGTTTCTCTGCTTGGCCGGGGGTCCCGTGCCTGCTGCGGGGGCCCAGGTTTGGCCACTGACAGCTCTTGTCCCCAGATCCTGTGGTGCCAGTTCTTGAAGTTTAAGGAGACGGAGCTTCCAGCCAAGGAGGCGGACAAGAACCGGTCCAAGGGCATCTACCAGTCCTTGGAGGTGAGGGGGGTCCTGGAAGGAGGTGAGGGGGGATCGGCGGGGCATTCTGGAGGTGAATGACGCTGCCAGGAGCCCGGGGCCTGGGGGGGTCCCCTCCAGCAGGCTTGGCTCAGCCTGACCGCTGAGCTGGGACAGGGCTGTTTCAGGTCGGATGGGCCAGGGGCCTAGATAGCTTGGGACCCTAAGCCTCTGCTGGCCCAGGCCTGAGCTAGGCCCCTGCCCACAGGCGGCGGTGCAGGCAGCCAGCTCAAGGTACCCCCTGGCTACCACCCACTGGACGTGGAGAAGGAGTGGGGCAAGATGCACGTGGCCATCCTGGAGCGGGAGAAGCAGCTGCGCAGCGAGTTTGAGAGGTAGGCAGGCGGGCGGGGCCCTGCTGTGGCAGGGAAGCCACCCGAGGGTGAGTCATGGCCTGGGGAGGAAATCCCCCCAGGCTAGGAAAGCCACACTTGGGCCAGCTCAACTGTGGGCCGCAGGCCGGGAGCAGGAGGGAGCTGCGCTGCGTGGTGGGGCGCCGCGCTGCGTGGTGGGGAGCCTGGTGGGCTAACGCCACTTACGGCCGGCCCCGTGGCTGCTCTGGCTGCAGACTGGAGCGCCTTCAGCGAATCGTGAGCAAACTGCAGATGGAGGCCGGGCTGTGCGAGGAGCAGTTGAAACCAGGCCGACGCCCTGCTGCAGTCGGTGAGGGGCGGGGACAAGGGTGGGGCCTGGGCAGGGAGGCAGGGAGGAGGGAGGCAGGAGGAGCCCCGAGCCTGCCGCCCCTGCAGCCAGCGCTCCTCCCTCCTGGTGTGGGGCCAGCTCTGACCGCTAGCTCTGGGTAGAGCTGGATTCTGGGTAGCAGGCCCGCCCTGAGCTGCTAGCTGTGGGGAAGGGGGAAGGGGGAAGGGGGGAGGGGGGAGGGGGAAGGGGGAAGGGGGGAGGGAGGGACTCAGACCCATGGGGTCCAGCAGAGGCAGGACTGTGCGGGCCTGGGCAGGGGCTCTCAGGGAGAACTTTCCAGGAGTGGGAGATGGAGGACGAGGCCACGAGCCATTTGTCTCCTGGGACCTGGTGGAGGCCTTTGCGCTTGATCGCGGTTCCCCGAAGAGCTGGGGGCGGGGAGTTTCGCCACAAGCATCAGGAAGACGTGCCGTGTGGGACGGGGAGGACGGGAAAGGATGGGGTGGGCCTGGAGGCAGCGGGGCAGCCCTGTGCGGGGAGGCGGGAGGTGGGGCGGCTGGGCTCTGAGTCGGGGCAACGGCCTTGCAGGACGTCCGGCTGCTGGCCGCAGGCAAGGCGCCGCAGCGGGCGGGCGAGGTGGAGCGGGACCTGGACAAGGCGGACGGCATGATCCGGCTGCTGTTCAACGATGTGCAGGCCCTCAAGGACGGGCGGCACCCACAGGGCGAGCAGATGTACCGCAGGTGGGCCGCCCCCCCTCCCCCCACCCGGGGCCTGGGCAGGGCAGCCCAGTTCCGCACACCCCTCCTGACCCCTGCCCCGCCGCGCCCCGCCCACAGGGTGTACCGCCTGCACGAGCGCCTGGTGGCCATCCGCACCGAGTACAACCTGCGTCTGCGGGGCGCCCCGAGGCCCCCCGAGCCGGAGGACTCCACCCTGCGCTACCTGCAGGACCTGCTGGCCTGGGTGGAGGAGAACCAGCGCCGGGTGGACGGCGCCGAGTGGGGCGTGGACCTGCCCAGCGTGGAGGCGCAGCTGGGCAGTCACCGTGGCCTGCACCAGGCGGTCGAGGAGTTCCGGGCCAAGATCGAGCGGGCGCGCGCCGACGAGGTGAGGGGCCGTGGGCCGGCCGCGTGCAGGCGCCAGGTCCCGGCCCCCGCGGGCCTCACCGCTGCTCGTCCCCCCCAGGGCCAGCTCTCCCCCGCTGCCCGTGGCGCCTACCGAGACTGTCTGGGCCGGCTGGACCTGCAGTACGCCAAGCTGCTGGTGAGTGGGCGCCGGGCGGGCGGCCCACGGGGGTGCGTGCAGGGTGCGGGGCTGACCACGTGCCCACCTGCCCGCAGAACTCCTCCAAGGCCCGCCTCCGGTCCCTGGAGAGCCTGCATGGCTTCGTGGCGGCTGCCACCAAGGAGCTGATGTGGCTGAGCGAGAGGGAGGAGGAGGAGGTGGGCTTCGACTGGAGCGACCGCAACACCAACATGGCCGCCAAGAAGGAGGGGTACTCGGTGAGGCAGGCGGCCGGCCTTGGGCCTCCCCCACGATGCGGCGCCCCTCCCCCACTGCCCTCCCCCGGGTGGGAGCCCCTCGGGTAGCCGCGCGGGCCCAGCCCCGGGTCCCGGGTCGTGCTTGGTGGGAGACGGTTGGAGCCCGACGTGGCCCTGGCACTGCCCCTGAGCTCTCCTGCCCCCGCGTCAGGCCCTGATGCGTGAGCTAGAGCTGAAGGAGAAGAAAATCAAAGAGATTCAGAGCAGCGGTGACCGCCTGCTTCGGGACGACCACCCTGCGCGGCCCACAGTAGAGGTGGGGCGGGCTGCAGGGACGGCACCCCCAGGCCCCTGGGGTGGGGCGGGGTGGGAGGAGCCCCTGGCGGGGTGGGCGGGGCGTGTGGGGGCAGGCCCGCGAGGCCGCGTGCTGTGCTGCAGTCCTTCCAGGCGGCCCTGCAGACCCAGTGGAGCTGGATGCTACAGCTGTGCTGCTGTGTCGAGGCGCACCTGAAGGAGAACACCGCCTACTTCCAGGTGAGCATGGGCTCCCCCACCCCCGGCTCCGCGGCAGTGACCTCGCGGGGCCCCTCTCTGCGTCCACGCAGATGTGGATGATCGACCCCACGCCCTGTTCCTCTGACCTCGCGTCCGCATCCTTGCCGGTCGTCGGGCTTGGCCCCTCACTGGGGCAGCTCTCGCTGGGGGTTCTGGGCTCTTGGCTTAGGGTGACCCCTTCCTGTCACCCCAGTTCTTCTCAGACGTGCGGGAGGCTGAGGAGCAGCTGCGGAAGCTGCAGGAGACGCTACGCAGGAAGTATACCTGCGACCGCTCCGTCACCGTCACTCGGCTTGAGGACCTGCTGCAGGACGCCCAGGTGAGCCAACCCCCTGGGCCCCCGCTGGGCCCGAGGCTGTGCGGCCCCCGTGAGCGGCAGATGCTGGGGCCCGGCCTCACGGCCTGTGGCGCGGCAGGCGTAGAGGTGGTGGGTCCAGGGCCGGGGGAGCACAGGGAGAGGCTGGCCTGGCATCTGGGCCGCGTCGACGCTCCGGAAAGGTCCTGGAGGTGGAGGGTGGTGACTGGAGAGGCCGGCGAGGGTCAGGGGAGGCGCCACGGGCTGGACGTCATCACGGGGGCGCACCGAGCGCTTAGCGGCAGGGGCCTGGCGTGGGGGCAGGCGGCCAGCCGGCGCGGGTGTAAGCCCCCCAGCCACGGAGCTGCTGGAGCGAGTGGAGGCCTGCGTCAGCCGCCCTGTCGCTCGCCCTGTCGCCGTGCGCAGGTCCACCAGCGTCTCGGGTCTGACCGTCTGGGGCAGGTGCCGTCGGAAGGGCCGAGGGGGGGGGACAGAGGTAGCCGAGCGTGCCCCTCAGGGACCCGGGACAGGGAGAGACGGGGGGGGAGAGGAGGCTGGCAGGCGCTGCTGGCTGGGGTCCTGCGGTCAGGAGTGGGGGTCCGCGGAGCCTGGGGTCCAGGTGGCCCCCTCCGCGGCAGCAGCAGCCTGGCAGGGGGCGGCAGAGGAGCCGGCCGCCTCCAGGTGGACCCCGACCCGCGGCCTCAGACGCTCCTCTGTCCCTCCGTGCGGCTGGGTGGGAGCAGGTGGGCGGCCTTCCGCAGCAGCGTGGGGGAGAGGACGCCGCGGGGCTTCTCGGGAAGGACACCGCGTGTACCGGGGGCCGGGGAAGGCCACTCCGTCTTGATTGGGAAGGAAGGAGGGTCGGTGGAAGCCGGGGGGGGCCTGTCCTGGCTGATTGCCCGGCCCCACAGCTTTCTGGGAGCAGTGGGAAGGACCCCTGACCTCAGGGTGTTGGGGGGGCCGGCGTGCTCGTGCAGTGCCCGGGGCGGGCACGTGGGTCCTGGCGCTCGGTGTCCAACACCAAACGTTGGTCTCTGAGCTGCCCCGCCCCCCCTCCCCCCAGGACGAGAAGGAGCAGCTGAGCGAGTACAGGGGCCACCTCTCAGGCCTGGCCAAGAGGGCCAAGGCCATCGTGCAGCTGAAGCCCCGCAACCCGGCACAGCCCGTGCGGGGCCGCGTGCCGCTGCTGGCCGTGTGCGACTACAGGCAGCTGGAGGTGGGCCTGGCCGGGCGGGGTGGCCGGGGAGGTGGGGCGTGGGCGTGGGCCTGGCTGCGCCGTGACCTCTGGCTGCCCCAGGTGACCGTGCACAAGGGGGACGCGTGCCAGGTGGTGGGCCCTGCGCAGCCGTCCCACTGGAGGGTGCTCAGCAGCTCCGGCAGCGAGGCCGCCGTGCCCTCCGTGTGCTTCCTCGTGCCCCCGCCCAACCAGGAGGCCCAGGAGGCCGTCGCCAGGTGTGTGGTCCTGCGGGGGGCGGCCGGCACGGGGGGTGTTTGGCAGGTGCCCGGACGCTCTGACTGTGCCCCGCCCTGCCAGGCTGGAGGCCCAGCACCAGGCCTTGGGTGCCCTGTGGCACCAGCTGCACACGGACATGAAGAGCCTCCTGGCGTGGCAGAGCCTCAGCCGTGACGTGCAGCTCATCCGCTCCTGGTCTCTGGTCACGGTATGATGGCCTGGCTGGGCTCGCGGGGCGGGGCGGGGGCGGGCGGGGTCCGCCTGTGGCCGCACTCAGCCCTGTGCCGCCTGCAGTTCCGCACGCTGAAGCCAGAGGAGCAGCGCCAAGCACTGCGCAGCCTGGAGCTGCACTACCAGGCCTTCCTGCGGGACAGCCAGGACGCTGGCGGCTTCGGGCCCGAGGACCGGCTGCAGGCTGAGCGCGAGTATGGCTCCTGCAGCCGCCACTACCAGCAGCTGCTACAGAGCCTGGAGCAGGGTAGGCGGGGCAGCCCGGTGGGGGTGGGCGGGCGTGGCGGGGCAGCCTGTGAGTGGCGTGTGTTCCCCAGGCGAGCAGGAGGAGTCCCGCTGCCAGCGCTGCATCTCAGAGCTCAAAGACATCCGGCTGCAGCTGGAGGCCTGCGAGACGCGCACCGTGCACCGCCTGCGGCTGCCGCTAGACAAGGAGCCTGCGCGGGAGTGCGCGCAGCGCATCGCAGAGCAGCAGGCAGGCCCCCCCCCCCCCCACCCCGGGCCTTCCTCGGGTCCCGTGTGCTGGGCTCGCGCGCTCAGCTTGCGGCCTCTGTCTCTCCCCAGAAAGCGCAGGCTGAGGTGGAGGGCCTGGGCAAGGGGGTTGCCCGGCTGTCTGCCGAGGCCGAGAAGGTCCTGGCCCTGCCCGAGCCGGCACCCGCCGCCCCCATCCTGCGCTCGGAGCTGGAGCTGACCCTGGGCAAGCTGGAGCAGGTCCGCAGCCTGTCTGCCATCTACCTGGAGAAGTGAGTGCGCCTGACCGCCGCCAGGGCGTGTGACCCACGGGGCTCCTGAGCGGCGCGGGAGCGTGTGGCGGACAGGCTGATGGGCAGGGCGGCATCTGGCTGAGGGGTGGCCAGGGTGGACCACGGTGGGGGTGGCAGAGGCGGCCGGGGCAGGGTTCAGTCCTGGTGTGCCTTGGAGGTAGGGCTTCCTGAGGACCGGAGGTGGGGTGAGAGGGGACTTAGGGCCCCCTGCCCACAGGACGCCACGAGGTGAGGAGGTAGGGGAGGGTCACGAAGGTGTGGAAGGCACGTGGGGAGAGGCAGGGGGCCAGGGCGCGTGGTGGGGAGGTCAGGACCCTCCCCTCCTCCAGCCTCAGGCCCCCCGTGACCTGCCTTCCGTGGGCCTGGCCCTCGTCTCCGTCGCGTCCCAGCTTCTCCGCACGCGCTGCTTGTGAGGCGCGTCCCCGTCAGGCGCGGGTGGGGGCTGGAAGGCCGGCGGGGGCTCCCCTGACCAGCACGGCCTCCCGCTAGGAGCCAGGCTGGCGCTGGAGCACCCCCGTGTCTGAGGCCCCCGGACACATGCTGCCTACGTCTCTGTTCTCTCTGAAGCCCTTGACCGCGGGGGTCAGCTGGCCACCAGGGCTGGGGTTCCACGGTGGGGGCCCCTCCCAGCGCCGCTCTGTGCCCTGCTCTCCCCCAGGCTCAAGACCATCAGCCTGGTGATCCGCAGCACGCAGGGGGCCGAGGAGGTGCTCAGGGCCCACGAGGAGCAGCTCACAGAGGCCCAGGCTGTGCCCGCCACCCTCCCAGAGCTGGAGGCCACCAAGGCTGCGCTGAAGGTACTGCCGCCAGGCCCGCGCCCTGCCACGAGGGCCCGGAGACCCTGGGGACCAGCGGCGGGGGCCTCGGGCTGCAACCGCTCCCTCTCCTCTGGCCCCAACAGAAGCTGCGGGCCCAGGCGGAGGCGCAGCAGCCCACCTTCGACGCCCTGCGGGACGAGCTGCAGGGGGCGCAGGAGGTGGGCGAGCGGCTGCAGCAGCGGCACGGGGAGCGGGACGTGGAGGTGGAGCGCTGGCGCGAGCGTGTCGCCCAGCTGCTGGAGCGCTGGCAGGCCGTGCTGGCCCAGACCGACGTGCGGCAGCGCGAGCTCGAGCAGCTGGGCCGCCAGCTGCGTTACTACCGGGAGAGCGCGGACCCGCTGGGCGCCTGGCTGCAGGACGCCAAGCGGCGGCAGGAGCGGATCCAGGCTGTGCCGCTGGCCAACAGCGAGGCCGTGCGAGAGCAGCTGCGGCAGGAGAAGGTGGGCCCGGGCCGGGGGGCGGGAGTTGGGGTGGCGGGGGGGGGGGGGGGTGGTAGGCCGGGGGGGGTGGTAGGCCTGGGGCCGCTGACCACCCTGCCCTCCCAGGCGCTGCTGGAAGAGATCGAGCGCCACGGGGAGAAGGTGGAGGAGTGCCAGAAGTTCGCGAGGCAGTACATCAACGCCATCAAGGTGAGGCTGCGCGGCCCGGGGCCTCGGGGGGCCCGGCCCGGCCCTGCTGGGGCAGGCTTGTGCGCAGGCTCAGGGGCAGGGCGGGGAGGGCAGAGCCGGTGGCCAGCTGTGTGTCCCCGCAGGACTATGAACTTCAGCTGGTCACCTACAAGGCACAGTTGGAGCCGGTGGCCTCCCCGGCCAAGAAGCCCAAGGTCCAGTCCGGGTCCGAAAGCGTCATCCAAGAGGTGAGGCTGAGGGGCAGGGCCGGCAGGAGAGCTGAGCCTGGTAGGCCCTTGGCAGGGGCAGGGCTGACGCGGGGTGCCTCCTCCCTCCCGCCCCCCAGTACGTGGATCTGCGCACCCGCTACAGCGAGCTGACCACGCTCACAAGCCAGTACATCAAGTTCATCAGCGAGACTCTGCGGCGTATGGAGGAGGAGGAGGTATGACCCGCCAGGTGGAGGTCACCCTGCTGCCCACCCCACCCCGCACGTAGCCCCTGGGAACCCACCTGAGACCACCTAGCACAGCTCTCCCCACGCCCCCCACCCCCCTCGGCTCGGCCTGAGCCCAGGCTCCCCTCACCCGTGGCGCACCCCGCCTTGGCCTGAGGCTGCGCTGCTCGCGCTCTCTGGCGGCTGGCACCTCCTCTCTCTCTCCTGCATTGGCACGTGCTCCTCTACTGGGCGTCCCACCGGTGCTCTCGTGGGTGCTCCCCCGCAGGGCTCTGTGTGGGCCTCTTCACTTGGCCGCCTCCTCTGGAGGAACTTGGGGTTGTTCGGTCACGAAGGCTGGGGAGGGCACCCCGAGGGGCTTGGGTGACGCCGCGTACCAACCTGTCCTGTTCCTTCTGCTCCCCGGGGAACCCCTCTGTCTGGCCTACGTGCAGCTTCCTCTCTGCTCAGAACCGCAGGCTGCCGAGTCCCCCTTCCGAGCTGGCTCGCACCTGCACGGCTGTCCCACGCTGGCCGCTCTGCCCTGCGGGGTCAGGGAGAGGGCCCCGTGGCCGCGGCCGGAGCCAGGCCGCTGGGCATTCCGCGGTGCTCAGGCAGGGCTGTGTGCTGGGCGTGGCTCCCAGGCCCCGCAGACCTCCTGCTTTGCTCTCTCTCTCTCTGCCCCTGTCTGTCTCCGGCACCTGTCTGCGGGAAGAGGGGAGCACGCCTGGGTCTCCTTCCCCGGGCTGGTGAGCACTGTGGGGCCAGGCTGCGCTCGCTCCCTGAGGGCCCTGGGCGGGTGCACGCTGCCTCCCTCGCCGGGTCGTGACCTCTGTCCTGCCCCACCCCCGCACCGCGCTGTCCCAGCGAGCCGTGGCGGTGCCGCGCCGGCGCTGCCTGCTCACCGCGCTCTCTGCTTCTCTCCCTCTCTCTGCTGCGGCCGCAGAGGCTGGCCGAGCAGCAGCGGGCGGAGGAGCGGGAGCGACTGGCGGAGGTGGAGGCCGCGCTGGAGAAGCAGCGGCAGCTGGCCGAGGCGCACGCACAGGCGAAGGCGCAGGCAGAGCGCGAGGCTCAGGAGCTGCAGCGGCGCATGCAGGAGGAGGTGGCACGCCGCGAGGAGGTGGCGGTAGACGCGCAGCAGCAGAAGCGCAGCATCCAGGAGGAGCTGCAGCACGTGCGGCAGAGCTCAGAGGCAGAGATCCAGGCCAAGGCGCGGCAGGTGGAGGTGGCTGAGCGCAGCCGGCTGCGGATAGAAGAGGAAATCCGCGTGGTGCGCCTGCAGTTGGAGGCCACCGAGCGCCAGCGCGGCGGGGCCGAGGGCGAGCTGCAGGCACTGCGCGCACGGGCGGAGGAGGCCGAGGCGCAGAAGCGGCAGGCCCAGGAGGAGGCGGAGCGCTTGCGGCGGCAGGTGCAGGAGGAGACGCAGCGCAAGCGGCAGGCGGAGGCCGAGCTGGCCCTGCGCGTGCAGGCGGAGGCCGAGGCAGCCCGTGAAAAGCAGCGCGCCCTGCAGGCCCTGGAGGAGTTGCGGCTGCAGGCCGAGGAGGCGGAGCGGCGCCTGCGGCAGGCAGAGGCCGAGCGGGCGCGCCAGGTGCAGGTGGCCCTGGAGACGGCGCAGCGCAGCGCCCAGGCGGAGCTGCAGAGCAAGCACGCCTCCTTCGCGGAGAAGACGGCACAGCTGGAACGCACCCTCGAGGAGGAGCACGTGACCGTGGTGCAGCTGCGGGAGGAGGCCGTGCGGCTGGCGCAGCAGCAGGCCGAGGCCGAGCACGCCCGCGAGGAGGCCGAGCGGGAGCTGGAGCGCTGGCAGCTGAAGGCCAACGAGGCGCTGCGGCTGCGGCTGCAGGCGGAGGAGGTGGCGCAGCAGAAGAACCTGGCCCAGGCCGAGGCGGAGAAGCAGAAGGAGGAGGCTGAGCGGGAGGCGCGGCGGCGCGGCAAGGCGGAGGAGCAGGCCGTGCGGCAGCGGGAGCTGGCCGAGCAGGAGCTGGAGAAGCAGCGGCAGCTGGCAGAGGGCACCGCGCAGCAGCGCCTGGCGGCGGAGCAGGAGCTGATCCGGCTGCGGGCCGAGACGGAGCAGGGGGAGCAGCAGCGGCAGCTGCTGGAAGAGGAGCTGGCGCGCCTACAGCGGGAGGCGGCTGCGGCCGCGCAGAAGCGCCAGGAGCTGGAGGCCGAGCTGGCCAGGGTGCGGGCTGAGATGGAGGTGCTGCTGGCCAGCAAGGCGCGGGCCGAGGAGGAGTCACGCTCCACCAGCGAGAAGTCCAAGCAGAGGCTGGAGGCCGAAGCCGGCCGGTTCCGCGAGCTGGCAGAGGAGGCCGCCCGCCTGCGCGCCCTGGCGGAGGAGGCCAAGCGGCAGCGGCAGCTGGCAGAGGAGGACGCGGCGCGGCAGCGGGCGGAGGCAGAGCGGGTGCTGGCCGAGAAGCTGGCCGCCATCGGCGAGGCTGCGCGGCTCAAGACGGAGGCGGAGATCGCGCTCAAGGAGAAGGAGGCGGAGAACGAGCGCCTGCGGCGGCTGGCGGAGGACGAGGCCTTCCAGCGGCGGCGGCTGGAGGAGCAGGCGGCGCAGCACAAGGCTGACATCGAGGAGCGGCTGGCGCAGCTGCGCAAGGCGTCGGAGGGCGAGCTGGAGCGGCAGAAGGGGCTGGTGGAGGACACGCTGCGGCAGCGGCGGCAGGTGGAGGAGGAGATCCTGGTCCTCAAGGCGAGCTTCGAGAAGGCGGCCGCCGGCAAGGCGGAGCTGGAGCTGGAGCTGGGGCGCATCCGCGGCAACGCCGAGGACACGCTGCGCAGCAAGGAGCAGGCGGAGCAGGAGGCCGCGCGGCAGCGGCAGCTGGCGGCGGAGGAGGAGCGGCGGCGCCGCGAGGCTGAGGAGCGTGTGCAGAAGAGCCTGGCGGCGGAGGAGGAGGCCGCCCGGCAGCGGAGGGCTGCGCTGGAGGAGGTGGAGCGGCTCAAGGCCAAGGTGGAGGAGGCGCGGCGCCTGCGCGAGCGCGCAGAGCAGGAGTCTGCGCGGCAGCTGCAGCTGGCCCAGGAGGCCGCCCAGAAGCGGCTGCAGGCGGAGGAGAAGGCGCACGCCTTTGCGGTGCAGGAGAAGGAGCAGGAGCTGCAGCAGACCCTCCAGCAAGAGCAGAGTGTGCTGGAGCGGCTGCGCGGCGAGGCTGAGGCGGCCCGGCGGGCGGCGGAGGAGGCGGAGGAGGCGCGGGAGCGGGCCGAGCGTGAGGCGGCGCAGTCCCGGCGGCGCGTGGAGGAGGCGGAGCGCCTGAAGCAGGCGGCGGAGGAGCAGGCACAGGCCCGGGCCCAGGCGCAGGCCGCCGCGGAGAAGCTGCGCAAGGAAGCCGAGCAGGAGGCGGCTCGGCGGGCGCAGGCGGAGCAGGCGGCCCTGCGGCAGAAGCAGGTGGCCGACGCCGAGATGGAGAAGCACAAGAAGTTCGCCGAGCAGACGCTGCGGCAGAAGGCGCAGGTGGAGCAGGAGCTGACGGCGTTGCGGCTGCAGCTGGAGGAGACCGACCACCAGAAGAGCATCCTGGATGAGGAGCTGCAGCGGCTGAAGGCGGAGGTGACGGAGGCGGCCCGCCAGCGCAGCCAGGTAGAGGAAGAGCTGTTCTCGCTGCGCGTGCAGATGGAGGAGCTGGGCAAGCTCAAGGCCCGCATCGAGGCGGAGAACCGCGCCCTCATCCTGCGTGACAAGGACAACACGCAGCGCCTGCTGCAGGAGGAGGCCGAGAAGATGAAGCAGGTGGCGGAGGAGGCTGCGCGCCTGAGCGTGGCGGCCCAGGAGGCGGCGCGGCTGCGGCAGCTGGCGGAGGAAGACCTGGCTCAGCAGCGGGCCCTGGCAGAGAAGATGCTCAAGGAGAAGATGCAGGCGGTGCAGGAGGCCACGCGGCTCAAGGCAGAGGCGGAGCTGCTGCAGCAGCAGAAGGAGCTCGCCCAGGAGCAGGCGCGGCGGCTGCAGGAGGACAAGGAGCAGATGGCGCAGCAGCTGGCGCAGGAGACGCAGGGCTTCCAGAAGACGCTGGAGACGGAGCGGCAGCGGCAGCTGGAGATGAGCGCGGAGGCGGAGCGGCTCAGGCTGCGCGTGGCCGAGATGAGCCGCGCCCAGGCGCGCGCGGAGGAGGACGCCCAGCGCTTCCGGAAGCAGGCGGAGGACATAGGTGAGAGGCTGTACCGCACGGAGCTCGCCACGCAGGAGAAGGTGACGCTGGTGCAGACGCTCGAGACGCAGCGGCAGCAAAGCGACCAGGACGCCGAGCGCCTGCGGGAGGCCATCGCAGAGTTGGAGCGCGAGAAGGACAAGCTCAAGCGTGAGGCGGAGCTGCTGCAGCTCAAGTCCGAGGAGGTATCTCTGTGCGCGCGGGCGGGGATCCGGGGCGGGGTCTGCTCTCGGGCAGGCGCTCCCGGGTCCCCACCGTCCCTGACCGCCCCTTCCCCCTTCGCAGATGCAGACGGTGCAGCAGGAGCAGTTGCTGCAGGAGACGCAGGCCTTGCAGCAGAGCTTCCTCTCCGAGAAGGACAGCCTGCTGCAGCGGGAGCGCTTCATCGAGCAGGAGAAGGCCAAGCTGGAGCAGCTCTTCCAGGACGAGGTGGCCAAGGCGCAGAAGCTGCGCGAGGAGCAGAGGCAGCAGCAGCAGCAGATGGAGCAGGAGAAGCGACAGCTGGCGGCCAGCATGGAGGAGGCCCGGCGGCGGCAGCGGGAGGCCGAGGAGGGGGTGCGGCGCAAGCAGGAGGAGCTGCAGCGGCTGGAGCGGCAGCGGCTGGAGCAGGAGAGGCTGCTGGCGGAGGAGAACCAGCGGCTGCGCGAGCGGCTGCAGCACCTGGAGGAGGAGCACCGGGCCGCGCTGGCGCACTCGGAGGAGGTTGCCGCCTCCCAGGCCGCGGCCACCAGAGCCCTGCCCAACGGCCAGGACGCCGCTGACGGCCCGGCCGCGGAGGCAGAGCCCGAGCACGCCTTTGCCGGGCTGCGGCAGAAGGTGCCAGCCCAGCGGCTGCAGGAGGTCGGCATTCTGAGCGCAGAGGAGGCCCAGCAGCTGGCGCAGGGCCGCACCACGGTGGCCGAGCTCGCGCAGCGGGAGCACGTGCGCCGCTACCTGCAGGGCCGCAGCGGCGTCGCCGGACTGCTGCTGAAGCCTTCCGACGAGAAGCTGACCATCTACACGGCCCTGCAGAGGCAGCTGCTGAGCCCGGGCACGGCCCTCATCCTGCTCGAGGCCCAGGCAGCCTCGGGCTTCCTGCTGGACCCCGTGCGGAACAGGCGGCTGACTGTCAACGAGGCCGTGAAGGAGGGTGTTGTGGGCCCTGAGCTGCATCACAAGCTGCTGTCGGCCGAGCGCGCCGTCACCGGCTACAAGGACCCCTACACCGGGGAGCAGATCTCCCTCTTCCAGGCCATGAAGAAGGACCTCATCGTCCGGGACCATGGCATCCGCCTGCTGGAGGCCCAGATCGCCACGGGCGGCATCGTCGACCCCGTGCACAGCCACCGCGTGCCCGTGGACGTGGCCTACCAGCGCGGCTACTTCGACGAGGAGATGAGCCGCGTCCTGCAGGACCCCAGCGACGACACCAAGGGCTTCTTCGACCCCAACACGCACGAGAACCTCACCTACGTGCAGCTGCTGGAGCGCTGCGTGGAGGACCCCGAGACGGGCCTGCGGCTCCTGCCGCTCACAGATCAGGCTGCCAAGGGCGGGGAGCTGGTCTACACTGACTCGGAGGCCCGGGACGTGTTTGAGAAAGCCACTGTGTCCGCGCCGTTCGGTAGGTTCCAGGGCAGGACGGTGACCATCTGGGAGCTCATCAACTCCGAGTACTTCACGGCCGAGCAGCGGCGGGACCTGCTGCGGCAGTTCCGCACGGGCAGGGTCACCGTGGAGAAGGTCATCAAGATCCTCATCACTGTGATCGAGGAGCACGAGCAGAAGGGCCAGCTCTGCTTTGAAGGCTTGCGGGCTCTGGTCCCTGCTGCTGAGCTGCTCGAGAGCAAGGTCATTGATCGTGACCTGTTGCACCAGCTGCAGCGGGGTGAGCGCTCCGTGCAGGAAGTCGCTGAGGTGGAAGCCGTGCGGCGGGCCCTGCGGGGCTCTGGCGTCATCGCGGGTGTGTGGCTGGAGGAGGCAGGGCAGAGGCTGAGCATCTACGGGGCCCTAAGGAAAGATCTGCTGCAGCCTGAGGCAGCTGTGGCTTTGCTGGAGGCTCAGGCTGGCACTGGGCACATCATCGACCCTGCCACCAGCGCACGACTGACTGTGGACGAGGCGGTGCGTGCAGGCCTGGTGGGGCCCGAGTTACATGAGAAGCTGCTCTCCGCCGAGAAGGCCGTGACGGGCTACAAGGACCCATACTCAGGACAGAGTGTGTCCCTGTTCCAGGCCCTAAAGAAGGGCCTCATCCCCAGGGAGCAGGGCCTGCGTCTGCTGGATGCCCAGCTGTGCACAGGTGGCGTCGTGGACCCCAGTAAGAGCCACCGTGTGCCCCTGGACGTCGCCTGTGCCCGGGGCTACCTGGACAAGGAGACCAGCACATCCCTGTCAGCAGCCAAGGACGACGCCAAGACCTACCGCGACCCCCGTACGTGGGAGCCGGTCACCTACAGCCAGCTCCAGCAGCAGTGCCGCCCAGACCACCTGACGGGGCTGAGCCTACTGCCGCTCTCAGAGGAGGCTGCCCGGGCCCGGCAGCAGGAGCTCTACTCCGAGCTCCAGGCCCGTGAGGCCTTCCAGAAGGCCACCGTCGAGGTCCCTGTGGGCAGCTTCCAGGGCAGGACGGTGACCATCTGGGAGCTCATCAGCTCCGAGTACTTCACGGCTGAGCAGCGACAGGAGCTGCTGCGGCAGTTCCGCACGGGCAGGGTCACCGTGGAGAAGGTCATCAAGATCCTCATCACCATCGTGGAGGAGGTGGAGACCGTGCGGCGGGAGAGGCTCTCTTTCAGCGGCCTCCGTGCCCCGGTGCCGGCCAGCGAGCTCCTGGACGCCCGGGTCCTCAGCAGCACCCAGTTTGAGCAGCTCAGGGACGGCAGGACGTCAGTTAAGGACCTGTCGGAGCTGGAGTCCGTGCGGACGCTCCTCCAGGGCAGCGGCTGCCTCGCTGGCATCTACCTGGAGGACTCCAAGGAGAAGGTGACCATCTACGAGACCATGCGGCGCGGCCTGCTCAGGCCCAGCACGGCCACTCTTCTGCTCGAGGCCCAGGCAGCCACCGGCTTTCTGGTGGACCCGGTGCGGAACCAGCGCCTGTACGTGCACGAGGCCGTGAAGGCTGGCGTCGTGGGCCCTGAGCTGCACGAGAAGCTGCTGTCGGCTGAGAAGGCCGTGACAGGCTACAAGGACCCCTACTCTGGCAGCACCATCTCTCTCTTCCAGGCCATGAAGAAGGGTCTGGTCCTCAGGGAGCACGGCATCCGCCTGCTGGAGGCCCAGATCGCCACGGGCGGCGTCATCGACCCCGTGCACAGCCACCGCGTGCCCCTGGACGTGGCCTACCAGCGCGGCTACCTCGACGAGGAGGTGAGCCGCGTCCTGGAGGACCCCAGCGACGACACCAAGGGCTTCTTCGACCCCAACACGCACGAGAACCTCACCTACGTGCAGCTGCTGGAGCGCTGCGTGGAGGACCCCGAGACGGGGCTGCGGCTCCTGCCACTGAGGGGCGCGGAGAAGGCAGAGGTGGTGGAGACCACGCGGGTGTACACCGCGGAGGAGACCCGCAGGGCCTTCGAGGAGACGCAGATCGACGTCCCCGGGGACGGCAGCCACGGCGCCTCCCGCATGTCCCTGTGGGAGGTGATGCAGTCGGACCTGATCCCCGAGGAGCAGCGGGCGCAGCTGCTGGCCGACTTCCAGGCCGGCCGCGTGACCAAGGAGCGCATCATCGTCATCATCATCGAGATCATCGAGAAGACCGAGGTCGTCCGCCAGCAGCAGCTGGCCTCTTACGACTACGTCCGCCGCCGCCTCACCGCCGAGGACCTGTACGAGGCCCGGGTCATCTCCCGCGAGGCCTACGGCCTGCTCCGGGGGGGCGCCCGGAGCCTCCGCGAGGTGCTGGAGGCCGAGGCCGCCTGGCACTACCTCTATGGCACGGGCTGCGTGGCGGGCATCTACCTGCCCGGCTCCAGGCAGACGCTGACCGTCTACCAGGCCCTCAAGAAGGGGCTGCTGAGTGCTGAGGTGGCCCGCCTGCTGCTGGAGGCACAGGCGGCCACGGGCTTCCTGCTGGACCCGGTGAAGGGTGAGCGGCTGACTGTGGATGAGGCTGTGCGGAAGGGCCTCGTGGGCCCCGAGCTGCACGACCGGCTGCTGTCGGCGGAGCGGGCTGTGACTGGCTATCGCGACCCCTACACGGAGCAGACCATCTCGCTCTTCCAGGCCATGAAGAAGGACCTGATCCCCGCCGAGGAGGCCCTGCGTCTGCTGGACGCTCAGCTGGCCACGGGCGGCATCGTGGACCCGCGCCTGGGCTTCCACCTGCCGCTGGAGGTGGCCTACCAGCGCGGCTACCTCAACAAGGACACACAGGAGCAGCTGTCCGAGCCCAGCGAGGTGCGCAGCTACGTGGACCCCTCCACGGACGAGCGCCTCAGTTACACGCAGCTGCTGCGGCGGTGCCGCCGCGACGAGGCCACAGGCCTGCTGCTCCTGCCGCTGGCGGAGGCCCGCAAGCTGACCTTCCGCGGCCTGCGCAAGCAGATCACCGTGGAGGAGCTGGTGCGCTCGCAGGTCATGGACGAGGCCACGGCGCTGCGGCTGCAGGAGGGCCTGGCCTCCGTCGAGGAGGTCTCCCAGAGCCTGCAGAGGTTCCTGGAGGGCACCAGCAGCATCGCGGGCGTGCTCGTCGACGCCACCAAGGAGCGGTTGTCTGTGTACCAGGCCATGAAGAAGGGCATCATCCGCCCAGGCACCGCCTTTGAGCTCCTGGAGGCGCAGGCGGCCACCGGCTACGTCATCGACCCCATCAAGGGGCTCAAGCTGACCGTGGAGGAGGCTGTGCGCATGGGCATCGTGGGTCCCGAGTTCAAGGACAAGCTGCTGTCGGCCGAGCGCGCCGTCACCGGCTACAAGGACCCCTACTCGGGGAAGCTCATCTCCCTCTTCCAGGCCATGAAGAAGGGCCTGATCCTGAAGGACCACGGCATCCGGCTGCTGGAGGCCCAGATCGCCACGGGCGGCATCATCGACCCCGAGGAGAGCCACCGCCTGCCCGTGGACGTGGCCTACCAGCGCGGCCTCTTCGACGAGGAGATGAACGAGATCCTGACCGACCCCTCGGACGACACCAAGGGCTTCTTCGACCCCAACACGGAGGAGAACCTCACCTACCTGCAGCTGATGGAGCGCTGCGTGGAGGATCCCCAGACGGGGCTGCGGCTCCTGCCACTGAAGGAGAAGAAGCGGGAGCGGAAGACGTCCTCCAAGTCCTCGGTGCGCAAGCGGCGCGTGGTCATCGTGGACCCGGAGACCGGCAAAGAGATGTCGGTGTACGAGGCTTACCGCAAGGGCCTCATCGACCACCAGACCTACCTGGAGCTGTCGGAGCAGGAGTGCGAGTGGGAGGAGATCACCATCTCCTCCTCGGACGGCGTGGTCAAGTCCATGATCATCGACCGCCGCTCGGGCCGCCAGTACGACATCGACGAGGCCATCGCCAAGAGCCTCATCGACCGCTCGGCGCTGGACCAGTACCGTGCAGGCGCGCTCTCCATCACCGAGTTCGCGGACATGCTCTCGGGTAGCGCGGGTGGCTTCCGCTCCCGCTCGTCTTCCGTGGGGTCGTCCTCCTCCTACCCCATCAGCCCTGCCGTCTCCAGGACCCAGCCGGCCTCCTGGTCCGACCCCACCGAAGAGACGGGCCCTGTGGCCGGCATCCTGGACACGGAGACGCTGGAGAAGGTGTCCGTCACAGAGGCCATGCACCGCAACCTGGTGGACAACATCACCGGGCAGCGGCTGCTGGAGGCGCAGGCCTGCACCGGGGGCATCATCGACCCCAGCACCGGCGAGCGCTTCCCCGTTACCGACGCCGTCAACAAGGGCCTGGTGGACAAGATCATGGTGGACCGCATCAACCTGGCCCAGAAGGCCTTCTGCGGCTTCGAGGACCCGCGCACCAAGACCAAGATGTCGGCCGCCCAGGCCCTGAAGAAGGGCTGGCTCTACTACGAGGCAGGGCAGCGTTTCCTGGAGGTGCAGTACCTGACGGGCGGCCTGATTGAGCCCGACACGCCGGGCCGCGTGCCCCTGGATGAGGCCCTGCAGCGCGGCACGGTGGACGCCCGCACCGCCCAGAAGCTGCGCGACGTCAGCGCCTACTCCAAGTACCTCACCTGCCCCAAGACCAAGCTCAAGATCTCCTACAAGGACGCGCTGGACCGCAGCATGGTGGAGGAGGGCACGGGGCTGCGGCTGCTGGAGGCCGCCGCCCAGTCCAGCAAGGGCTACTACAGCCCCTACAGCGTCAGCGGCTCCGGCTCCACGGCCGGCTCGCGCTCTGGCTCGCGCACCGGCTCCCGGGCGGGCTCCCGTCGCGGCAGCTTCGACGCCACCGGCTCGGGCTTCTCCATGACCTTCTCTTCCTCGTCCTATTCCTCCTCGGGCTATGGCCGCCGCTACGCCTCGGGGCCCGCGTCCTCCCTGGGGGGCCCCGAGTCCGCGGCAGCCTGACCCTCCTGCACCCGCCTCCCGCTCTGCATGTGGCCAGGCTCCCCACCCGGGCGCTGGGGTCTCTCTTCAGTGTTTAAAGGTGTCTTCCTCCCAAGCGGTGCCTAGAGTTTAACCAAAAAGACCAGACTAACGTATTAACGTACCCCTGCTGTCCAGACAGCCCGTCTCTCGGGGGACGGGGCCCGTCCGGCCCCACGGACCACCTCGCCCCCCCACCATCTCCCTGCTCCTCTTTACCTGCCACTCACCACAGCCAGGTGCCTTGGAGGGGGCAGAGCCGGGCCCCCAGCTCAGCCCTCCCATCTCTCCAGGGGGCTTCTGTCTGGGCGAGGTTACCCTGGCCCTGTAGGCCAGCCCCGCCCAGTCCCCAGCCCCCAACCCCCAGTCCTACCTGCTGGGACAGTGGGCGTGGGCCCCGCCGGTAGCAGGGCGCTCAGGGCCAGCGTTTTCTCCTGTTTCTAGGACCGATCTGCTCGCTCAGTGGGCCTTGCTGGGGAGGGCGGGAGTCCTGGGTCAGCCGTCCCTTCTGGGCTGCTCAGGGAAGCCCCTTCCTCACGAGCAGACGCGCGTCCAGGCTGCGGCCCCAGCCGGCCCGGGCCGGGCCCCAGCCTGTTCCCGGCTGCTGCAGAGCTGCAGACGCTGTTCCCCACCGCACCCCCTTGCTCTCTCCCGAGACCCCGGGCCTCTGGCCCCAGCCTTCCAGCCTCAGCCCCCTAGTAAGTGCCTTCTGTGTCCCCCTTCGCACCCCAGGCCCGAAGGACCCAGACCTGGGGTGGGAGACGGACCCTCCTGGTGAAAGGCTCGCCACTGCCCAACTCTCGGGCGTGCCGGCCGGGCGTGGCTGGGTTTCTGCAGGCCTCTTCCCCACTGTGGGCCCAGTGTCCCCTGGAGCCTGTGGAACCCCACCGTGGGTGCTGCCTGCCTGCATCTCCAGGGGAGTCTCAGCCCCTGTGTGGGGCCTGAGGACAAGGCAGCCCAGCCCGGTGCCACCCGCCCCTGTTCCATCCAGCCCCGGGCCCTGGTGGCTTCCACCCCTGCCTCCACCCTCCGACTGAGCTTTGCATGTTCCACTAACCCAGGTAGGTGGCGGGTGGAGGTGCCAGGCTTCGGCTGCCTCTTAGGGCAGAACACTAACCCGACCATGGCGGGCCTGCAGCGCTCGCCCCAATAAAAGCAATTCCAACCTTCCCGTGGGTCCTGCTTCGCTTTTTGTCCGGAGGTCAGGTTGTGTGTTGGGGTGAGGGGGGTGCCGCAGCCCCAGGCTCTGAACTTGGCTGCCGTGTTGTGGCCTGGGGCAGAGGAGCCTTGTGAATATGCTCTCTCAGAGAGAGAAGCCCAGGCTCAGTGACCCAGAGCACAGGGCAGGCGGAAGCCAGGCCAGCCGGGGCCTGCTCCGTCCAGGTGATGACCTGTCATCGCCCCGGCCCCTCGGGCCGGGTTCGTGATTGGTACTCACATCCGAGCCGGGGGTCTCACCTGCCTCTCAGGCCGTCACCGGCTGCGTGGAGGGGGCAGCGTGACCCCCGGTGAGTTGCTCCACGGCAGCCAAAGGTCCCCTTCCAGGGAGGGATGTGGTCGTGAGCCTGGGTGAGGGGAGCAAACCGCAGCCCTGAGCCGCGGGCCCCGGAGGCCTGGCCCCGCCGTCCCCCGCTCTGCCCCGGGGGTGCTTCCTCGCCCTCGGGGGTCTGAGTCCTGCTTCCAAGCCTTGTCGGCCCCTGCCCGCGACAGTGGAAGCCGGGCGTGGGAATGCCAAGACGCTCAGGGTTATCCTGGCCAGCGTGGCCTCCGCTGGCCTGCTGGCCTGCTGCAGTGAGCAGCCCCTGGCCAGGTGGCAGCCGTGCCCCGGTGGCTGTGTCCCTTCACTGACCAGGCCCGTGAGGGTCTCCTAGCCCGAAGTTGCAGGGACAAGAAGCGCCTGTGCCCCAGCGGGCCCCCGGGCCTGTGGGGTGTGGGCTTCTGCTTCCACTCCTGGGTTCTCAGACCCGGTGGGCCGCCTTCTGGGGTCACTGACTCGAGGTCACACCCATGTCCAGAAGCTGCTTCTTACGAGGCCATGCAGCATTCTGCCAGGCCAGCAGCTTCTGGGGTGTGTGGTGTCCTGTGGGCCTGGACCCACGTGGTGCCCCTTGTTGGAAGCGGGGTCTGAGGTCCAGGGTGGTGTTTTGCAGGAACCCGTAGGCAGCCCAAGAGGTGGATGCAGCCAGGCTGAAGTGACCCGTCTCCCTCTTGGTGCTGGTTGGTCTCTGCTTGGTGTTGCCTCTGCAGTCTCTCCTCCTGGGGGCTGGGAGGGGGCATGTCGCCAGCCCGTGCTTGGCCACATGTCTGCATGGGGCCACCCCAGCTGTGAGCCCACGTACTGGTCACAGGGCCACCAGCATCCACTGGCCAAGCCCCACGGTCCGTGGGTGGCTCAGTGGCTCCTCCGCACGGTGCGCCCAGCAGATGTCAGCACGTGGTATAAGACCTCACTCCTGTGTCCACCTAGCAAGCCTTGCCCGTCTTCCAGCTCTGCTGGACTCAGGCCCTGGCCAGCCAGCCAGGCTGTGCCTCCGGGCCGCCCGGGAGCTGCCCTCCACTCTGCTCCAGGGGGTAACGGAGTGCGCTGCGCAGGCCCCGGCCAGGGCTTCCCTGGCCACAGTTGCAGCCCCGCATGGAGCTGTGCCGGCGGTGGGTAGCCTGACACCACGCTGGACCGGGCCAGGCTCCCTCCACCGCCGTCTCCTGGTTGTGGGGACCCTCTGCAAGGCCGTGGTCTGGCAGCGGTAGGGGATGGGGGCTGCGGGCCCCTTGCGTGTGTAGCCCTCTGGCTCTGCGTGAGCCCCGAGCCTGGCGTCCACTCCCCCTCACCCTAGGCCCTCGCTCAGCCTGCCAGCCTCGTGCCGGTGGGTGTGACAGCACCGGCTCCTGATGGGAGCCGTGGCTGCACGGTCACCGCTGTCCCGCGGTCAGGTGCGCAGCCCCCACCAGCCTCGGAAGCGTCCCGGGAGCGGCTCTGGGGAGTCCGCGTGTGCTCCGTCCTCACGTCAGAGCTGGGGCTCTGCCTTTGGACCTCTCCAGGGACCCAACATCACATTCTTGGTGCCGTAACGAGCGCCACAGAATAGGGGCTTACGTGACAGGAGGTTACGTCGTCTCAGTGCCTGAAGCTGGAAGTTTGCGGTCAAATCGTCAGCAGGGATAGGAACTCCCCGGTTACCCCGTGGTTAGGGCAGCACACTCTTGATGCCACGGACCCACGTTCGATCCCTGGTTGGGGCACTGACACCCCGCAGGGCGTGTGGCGCAGCCAAAAACAAAAATGTGCGCAGCGCAGGTTCCTCCGGAGGCCTCTCTCCTCGGCATGTGGCCGGCCTTCCCCTCCCAGCGCCCTCGTGCGGTCGTCCTCTCTGCACGTGTGTCCTGACCCCTTCTTGTAAGGACACCAGTGGGATTGGGTTAGGGCCAGCCTCATGTACCTTAATTACCTCTTTAAGGACGGCATCTCCAGACAGTCCCATTCTGAGGTCCGGGGGTCAGCCCTGCAGCACGTGGATTTGGGGCACAGGGTTTGGGCCATCCCACTGCCATGGTACCTGTGCCCGCTCCTGTGCACACGCGGCACGTTTTGCCACGTGGTCTGAGTGCCAGTCCTGCCCTAGGTGTCAGGACTAACCTCCCCCACCCGCCGGAGGTGAGCCGGGGGCGCGCCAACCCCAAACCCTGCCGTGAGGGATGTTCCGGGGGCCACGCCCGCACCCCCCATCTCAGGTCAGCGCCCCCTGACGGCGGTTCAGGTGCACCTGGTTTGGGGGGGCCCTCGGCTGAGGTTGTGAGAAGAGTGAGTTGGGGAAAGCTGCTGGGGAAGCTGTGGCTTCAGCGACGCCTGCTGTGCACGGCCTGCCCTGTGGGGTCACAGAACCGTGAGCGACAGGGCGTGTGCGCTGGTGTCCGTCCCCGCCAGCCGTGGACCGCGGGCTGCCTGGGGTGGGGCAGGCGGCTCTGTGACCCAAGGGCACCTCTTGCTAAGGGTGCTGGTGTGAGTCCACAGCAGCCGGGGGTGGGCGTGGCTGCCCCCCACACGGGCTCTGCACCTGCCTGGACAAACGACACCTGTGCAGCCGCGGTGGTGCGACAGACCCAGACCCCCCGGGGAGCCTCCCGCTGTAAGTCTCCCAGACAGACCCTAACAAGCACCCTCTCAGGCACCTGAGGTCACGAGGCAAGGAAATCCTCAGGACTGAAAACGGAAGCAGAACTTCAGCGTGGGGCTGATACGTCCCGAGGAGTCTGCTCACCCTGGAAACCCAAAGCCTTGGGTTCCAGCAGGTCCTCCTGGGCTGGAACGAGGACCTGGGCTGCACAGGCAGATACTGCGTGACACCCACGTCCCCAGTGGGCTCTGCTTAGGGAGCACGTGCTTGAGGGACACCCACCACGGGCAGAGGGTGACAGATGCAGGAGAAAATTTCCACTGGAGGGCAACTGAGACCACGCGCCACAACTGCTGAGCTTGCGCACCTCAACTAGAGAGCCTGAATCCATGCACGCCACAACTAGAGAGAGGAAACCCACACGCCACAGCTGGAAGGAAGCCCACCTGCTTGCAACTAAGACCTGGTGCAGCCAAAAATAAATAAATAAATAATAAATTAATTTAAAAAAAGTTTCCACCGGACGTTTGTTACCTCAGGTCTTCTGCCTGTACATTCAGGGGAAGCCCACACAGAGAAACTAAAAATAAGCCCATATATCTATGGTCAATTGATTTTCGGCAAGGATGCCAAGACCATTCAACAGGGAAAAGAATAGTTTTCTGCTGGGGAAACTGGGTATCTGTGTGCAGAAGACCCCTACCTCACACCATGCACATAAATTAACTCAAAATGGATCAAACACCTAAATGTTAGAGTTTTAGAAGAAAACAGACATAAATGTTCATGACCTTGGATTAGGCAATACTTTTTGTTTGTTTTTATTTTGCTTTGTTTTGTTTTTGGCCAATGCTGCACGGCACGTAGGATCTTAGTTCCCTGACCAGGGATTGAACCTGGGCCTCTCACAGTGGATATGCAGAATCTTAACCACTGGGCGGCCAGGGACGTCCCCCAGCCCATAATTTTTTGGTGTGACACCAAAACACACGTGACCAACTGAAATGATAGATAAATTTGACTATCAAAATTTAAAACTTTTATACATCGAAGGACACCATCAAGAAAGTGAAAAGAAAACTCGTAGTGGGGGAGAAAATATTTAGATATCTCATATAATGTGAGAAGGGCCTTGTATCTAAAATACACGAAGAATACCTACATCTCAGTAATAAAAAGACAAAAGCTCAGTTTTAAAACAGGCAAAGGAGCTCAACAGACATTTCTCCAAAAAGGTTTGGACATGGCCAAATGGCACATGAACAGAGGCTTAGTGTTACCAGCCATCAGGGAAATGCAAATCTAGACCACAAGGAGATGCCACTTCCAGCCAGTAAGACAGCCACGATAACAGAGACAGACAGCAACAGGAGAGGATGTGGGGAAATTGGAACCCTTATGCATTGTTGGTGAAAAGGTAAAATGCTGCAGCAGCTTTGAAGTCAGCAGTTTCCATCAGTTTCTCAAAAGTTAAACATAGGTATCACCTGACACAACACCATTTGTAGCTATCTGTCCAAGATTAGTGAAAACATATATCCACACAAAAACCTTGTACACAAGTGTTCACAGCAGTTATTCATAATAGCCAAAAAGTAGAAAGAAACATGCCAAATGTCCATCAACTGATGGTGGATAGTGAAAAGTGGTGTGTCCATAGACGGGATAGTATTTAGCTAGAATACTCGGGATGGATGCTGATACATCCTACATGAGTAGGTGAACCTTGAAAACATCAGGAAAAAGAAAGTTCCCTTGGGAAGATCGTCTGACGTGGAAGAAGAGAGTGAGCACATAAAACGGGCAAATATGTGAGTTTCTCTAAACCAGTCGTTCTTGAATCTTTGGTCTCAGGACAATTTTACAGTCTTAGAAATGACTGAGAACTGCAGGAGTTGGGTGATGTGAGTCCTATCTGTCAGTATTTACCATATTAGAAAGAAAAACTGAGAAAATTCTAAAATCAATAAGCCTGTTACCTATGAAGGTGAATAACACGTTAAATAACACAGTATTGTCTTTGTAGCCTCCAGGGATTGTTCTCTCTGACCCTGCTAAGTGGTCCTTCCCCAGCCCCTCTCACGCAAGTGCTCAGGGTCAGGACCAGCTGAATACTCGAGGCTGATGCTGATCGCAAGAAAGCCAAGGGCGCTGTGGCAGGACTGGGCGAAGCAGGTTTCAGAACACGGAATGCTGCCGGGGTGAAGAGGCTTGTTTCATAACGGCAGAGCCGCCAATTCAGCGAGCGGACACAACGGTCCAATCCTTACGCGCCCAACAGCAGTGCTTCAAAATACATAATGCCAAGAGTCACGGAGATGCCAGAGGAGACGGACAGGTCCACAATTATAGTAGAAGATTTCAACACCCCCTCCCTCAATAATGGATAGAACAGATAGACATTAAATCGTAAGATTACAGAAATCTTGAATAGCACTACCAGCAATCTGACCTAATTAACATTTAGAATACTGCAGCCAACAACAGCAAAAACATTCCTTTAAGTGTGCACATAACAGTTACTAATACACACTGTATACTGGGCCGTAAGATGAACCTTAACGTTAAAGTGATGCATAAAAAGTGTGCTGACAGTGGAATTAGATCAGTGGCAAGAAAATATCCAGAAAATCCCCAAATATTTGGAAACTAGGTGATAAGCTTCTAGATAATTCATGGGTCAAAGAAGTCAAAAGGGAAGTTAGAGAATATTTCAAACTGAATGAAAATTAGAATACAGATTATCAAAGACTGAGAGATGCAGCTAAAGCGGTACTTAGAAATTTATAGCATTAAACTACAAAGCTACAGTAATTAAAAGAGTTTGGTACTGGCACAAAAACAGAAGTATAGACCAGTGGAACGGGATCAAAAACCCAAAGATAAACCCAAGCACCTATGGCCAATTAATCTATGACAAAGGAGGCAAGAATATACAATGGAGAAAAGACAGTCTCTTCAGTTAAGTGGTGCTGGGGAAACTGGACAGCTAATGAAATTAGAACACTCCCTAAGGACCTCCCTGGCGGCCCAGTGGTTGAGACTCCGTGCTCCCAGTGCGGGGGGCACAGGTTTGGTCCCTGGTCGGCGAACTAAGATCCTGCATGCCACGTGGCCAAAACAAAAACAACAACAACAAAACCCACTCCCTAACACCATATACAAAAGTAAACTCGAAAGGGATCAAAGACCTAAATGTAAGGCCGACACTATAAAACTCTTAGAGGAAAACATAGGCAGAACACTCTTTGACATAAATTGCAGCAATGTTTTTTGATCTACCTCCTAGAGTAATGAAAATGTGAAAAAAAAAAAAAAAACCACATACAAGTGGGACCTAATCAAACTTAAAAGCTTTTGCACAGCAAAAAGACAACCTACAGAATGGGAGAAAATATTTGCAAACGAAGCAACTGCAAGGCATTAACTCCAAAGTATATAAACAGCTCATGCAGCTCTGTGTCAAAAAAGAAACCAAACAACTGAATCAAAAAAATGGGCAGAAGGTCTAAATAGACATTTCTCAAAAGAAGACATACAGATGCCCAACAAACACATGAAAAGATGCTCAACGTCACTATCAGAGAAATGCAAACGAAAAGTACAAGGTACCCCCTCACACGGGTCAGAGTGGCCACCATCAAAAAGTCTACAAACAATAGCTGCTGGAGAGGGTGTGGAGAAGAGGGAGCCCTCCTGCACTGCTGGTGGGAATGGAAATTAGTGCAGCCACTATGGGGAACAGTATGGAGGTTCCTTAAAAAACTAAAAACAGAGCTACCCTATGACCCAGCAATCCCACTCCTGGGTATGCATCTGGAGAAAGTCATAATCTGAAAGGATACATGCACCGCAATGTTCTCTGCAGCACTATTTACAATAGCCAGGACATGGAAGCAACCTAAATGTCTATTCACAGATGCATGGATAAAGAAGATGTGGTAGGTGTGTACATATGTGTATATATATATAAATATTACTCAGCCATTAAAAAGAAGGAAATAATGCCATTTGCAGCAACATGGATGGACCTAGAGATGAACATACTAAGTGAAGTAAGACAGAGAAAGACAAATATCATATGATATCACTGGTACGTAGAATTTAATTTTTTAAAACCTGAAAAGAACTTATTTACAAAACAGAAACAAACTTACAGATATCGAAAACAAATGTGTGGTTCCCAAAGGGGAACATGAGGATGGGGAGGGAGAAATCAGGAGCCTGGAGTGGACACACCCACATTACTATATGTTCGATGACCAACAAGGACCCACTGTACAGCACAGGGAACTCTACTCAATATTCTGGGATAACCTATATGAGAAAAGAATCCGAAAAGAATGAACAGGGAATTCTCTGGCGCTCCGGTGGTTAGGGCTCTGTGTTCTCGCTGCCAGGCGCCCGGGTTCAGTCCCCGGTCGGGGAACTAAGATCCCGCCTGCCAAGCAGCGTGCTCCCCCCCACCCCCGCAAGAAAGAAGGAGTGTATGTGTGTGTGTGACTGAATCACCCTGCTACGTACCTGAAACTAACACAACAGGGTAAATCAATTATACTGCAATAAAATTAAAATTAAAAAAGAGCAATTTATAGCATTAAGCACCTATATTAAAAAAGAAGAAAGCTCTCCAAGCAATGCCCTCAGCTACTATCTTATGAAACTAGAAAAACAAAACAAAACAGGAAATGACACTCTTAGAAGAAGAATAGAAATAACAGAGATCAGAGCAGGTATCAATTGAATGGAAAACAGAAAATAATAAGAAATAGGGAAACATCAATGACCCCGAAAGCTGTTTTTGAGACAATAACATTACTAAATATCTAGAAAAGCTAACCAGGAAAAAAAGAGAGAAGATAAAAAATTACCAATAACAGGAAGGAGAGAAGGGACATCACCGCAGATATTAAAAACAAAAAGGGGCACTTCCCTGGCCCAGTTGTTATGAATCCGCCCGCCAATGCAGGGGACATGGGTTCAATCCCTGGGCCGGGAGGATCCCACGTGCCGTGGAACAACTAAGCCCATGTGCCACAACTACTGAGGCTGTGCTCTAGAGCCTGCAAGATACAACCACTGAGCCCGTGCTCCATAGCGAGAAGCCACTGCCCTGAGAAGCCCACACATCACAACGAAGAGTAGCCCCCGCTCCCCACAACTAGAGAAAGCCCACAAGCAGCAACAAAGACACAATGCAGCCGATAAATAAATAAATAAACAAATAATAAATAAAGTATTTAAAAAACATAAAAAGGGAATGTTATGAACAAGTTTGTATCAATAAATTCAGCAACCTAGATGAAAGACACAACTTTCTTAAAAGGTAAAAACTACTGACGCTCACCCAAGAAGTAGATAACCTGAATAGCCCTGTATCTATGAAAGAAATTGAAGTTGTAGTTTAAAATCCTTCCCACAAAACAATCTCCAGTCCCAGATGGCTTCACGGGGGAATTCTACCAAACATTTAAGAAAAAATGATACCAATTCTACACAAACTCTCCCAGAAAACTGAAGAGGAAGGAACTTCCTTAACTGGAAAAAAGGGTGTCTATGAAACACTCACATCTAATACCACATTTAATGGCGAGACACTAAGTGCTTTTCCCCGAAGATCGGGAAGACGGCCACACTGTGCTGCAGGTTCTAGCCAGTGTCAGCAAGGGAAAATAATAATAAATAAATAAAAGACATCCATATTGGAAAAGAAGACGTAAAACTGTCTTTATTCACCAATGACATGATTTTCTATGTAGAAAATCTCAGAGGCATTTCAAAAAGGCTACTAGAATTAGTAAATGCGTTTAGCAAGATTGTGGGATACAAGATCAAGGTACAAAAATAAATTGTACTTCTGTAGTCCAACAATGAACAATTAGAAATTGAAATTTAAAAGATCACTTAAAAATAGCATCAAAGCATGAAATAGGAGTAATTCCGACAAAAGATGTGTAAGACTTGAACGCTGAAAACTACAAAACATTGCTGAGAGAAATTAAACAACTAAATCAATGGAGAGATAGACCTTGTTCAGAGATGGAGAAACTCCATATCGTTGATATGTTTCACTCTGAATCAAACTATAGATTCAATGCAGGCCCATCAAAATCCCAGACGTTTTCTTTTTTAAAGAAACTGACAAGCTAATGGTAAAATTAATATGCAAATACAAAAGACCAAGAATGGCCAAAACAACCTTGAAAAGGAAAAGCCAATTTGAAGGACTTGCACTCTCTGACTTTAAGACTTACTGTAAAAGTAGAGTAATCAAGACAGTGCAGAATTGTTGTCAACATAGATCAATCAAGTCCAGAAATAGAACCATGCATGTATTGTCATTTGATTTGAAATAAAAGCACAGAAGTGATTCAGTGGAGCAAGGGTAGTCTTTCAACCAGTGACGCTGGAACCACTGGACATCTATATGCAGAAAGTGAACCTCACAACGTTACAAAAGTGAACTCGGAACGGATCATAACTGGAATCTAAAACTATAAAAATCTAAAAGAAAATATATGAGAAAATTCTTTGTGATTTTTGGGTTAAACAAAGATTTCTTAGACATAACCCCAAAAGCATGATCAATAGAAGAAAAAATTGGTAAGTTAGATTTCTTCAAAATTAGGAATTTATGGGAACGCCCTGACGGCCCAGTAATTAGAACTCTGAACTAAGATCCCAAAAGCCAAGAACTCTCAACACTCAGTAAAAGAAAACAACCCAGTTTGAAAATGGGCAAAAGTTTTGCACAGACACGTCATTGATGAAGATGTAGAGAGGCTGAACAGCACATAGAAAGAAGCTCAACGTCGCTCATCATCAGGGAATAAAAATGAAAACCATGATGAGATAACACTGCACACCTACTAGAAACCTTAAACTAAAGAGCCCGACCACATCACGTGTGGTGAAGATGCAGGGCCACTGCAGCTCTTAGATGAAGCTGGCAGGAAGGGAAAACGGGTCAACTGCTTTAGAAGTTCGATTCGATTGAAATATTCTGGCACTTACCACAGTCCGGGGTATTTACCCAGCAGAAAGCAATGTGTCCGTGCAGAGACGTGGCCGTGCTTAGCAGCTTTATTTGTAATAGCCAAAAACTGGGGGGGGGGGGGGGGTGACCAGATGTTTACCAATAAGTTGGTGGATAAACAAATTGTGGTCTGTCCACACCATGGAAAACTGCTCAGCGATATCAAGAAGTGGATGAATCTCAACGTAATTATGCCAAACGAAAACCGAGACCAGAAAAGAGCACATGTTGTTTGATCCCATTTATATAAAGTTCTGGGTGGCGCACACTAACCTCACGTGATGGAAAGCAGCTCGTTGGTTGCCTGGGGCTGAGGGGCTGGAGGGGCTCCAGGAGACTCAGGGGTGCCTGGGGACCCCACCAGTCCAAACCCATTTCAAAACAACTCCTGTGATCCAGCTTTTCCCAAAGAGGTCTCTACAGCGAGGAATCTTCACACTTGCGCCCAAGGACTCATGGCCAGCTTGCCGCATTCTTGGAGGGGGTAAAGTTGCAAGTAAACCACTATCGATGAAAAATGAATCAGTCGATCTGAGAAAGGAATGAAAATTTTACTTGAGCCAAATTTGAGGCTTAGAACTCAGAAACAACCTCTCAGAAAACTCTGAGAACTGTTCCCTGGTGAGAAGTCAAGACACAGTTTATGGAAGTTTTTTGAGACAGAGGGCTGCACAGTCAAGTTTACACAGTCCAGGTCTGATGCATCCTGGTGGGTCAGGTGACGCCTTACACGATCAAGGAGGAATGCTACCTTGAAGGAGCTGTCATGTTGATGCTGAGAGACGGCTGCTCTTTAAGGTGGAGCAGCTATTTCTGCCTCTGGGGGAATTTTGGCTGGTGCGTCACGCAGGCACGGGACGCCCGATGCGGGGAGAGGGAGCCAAAGGGCAGAGACGTTTTGTTTAAATTTTTCTTGTCCTGCCTTTAAATATGAACTTTGTTTCACACCACGTAACCCAAGCTACTTCCGACGGGGGAGATATTCATGTGCTGGAATAAGCAGAGGTTAAAATGAGGAAGAAAAGCTGGATTTAACACATCAGACATCCGTAACATGTAAAATGGAAGGCACGCCTGGCTTAAAACATTTGAATGCCGTTGTATCTTTCAGAACGAGCACGTGGATTTTGATTGACTCTGGCCTTTGTTAAATATTCATGTTAAAATTGTAAGGGTAATCCTTAAAAGCATGGAAATACAGTGTGTCTGAAGTTAGGAGTCCCGACCTGAAACAGGGTAGGTAAGGAGCGTTTAACAAAGGCATCATTTACAAAGACCCGGGCGGGAAGGCGGCAGACCAGCCGGGGCCTGTGCCGCCTTGGGCGATCGGTGCCCGGAACTGCCGATCCTTCTGTCGACTAAAAAAAGGTGCACAACGGAGAAGCTGAGAACCATGCTTTATTTGGCAGACAAAACTGAGGACTTTTGGCCCGACGGACAGCCTCTCAGGTCGCTCTGTGGTTCTGCTCCAAGGAGGTAAGGGAGGAGCCAGGACGTGGAGGAGCTCGTGCCACAAGGACCAGGCAGTGGGAGCATCAGAGGCGGACTGTGCGCTCAGGAAAACCAGCCCTCCAGTTACGGACGCGAGCACTGCTCTGTGTACGGGGAGATGCCAGCGTCTGGGCTCACTGAAATCACTCCTGTGATCTGCACCTCGGCCACCCGGGGCCAGTGTCCTGTGCTTTCTTTCCATCCTGAGTCCCCTCAGGGTGCACTGTGAGGGGTGGGTGGCAGGGTGGCTGCTGGCTTTGTTTCCTGATGTGTCAGGGACATTCTTCACCCACACTGTATGCCGAAACAGGGTTCTCTTTTCCCTGTTTCCAAGGAGGTTTGTCTGCTGTTTATTTGCCTGATTCTACAAGGTCCCCAGGTGACCACGTAATATTACAGATTTTATTGTCAAAACAGCTGACCCAGTCAGGGAGCGCAAGGGTGCCCAGGAGTTCTGGAAACCCAGTGATTGTCACACCTGTGCTTCCAGAAGGCACCACCTAGTCTAGGAGTGGGGTGGGATGTGGCCAGATGGGCCCAGAGCCCCTGGCACATCTGGGGGTCCATCCTTCAGGGGCTGAGGCAGTGTGGCCCCCGGCACGAAGCTGAGCCCTTTGGGGACCATGCACTCTGCTGGCAGAGGGCCTGGCGTTGGGGAGGGGAGGCCCCCAGGCAGGAGGCAGCTTCACACATCCCCTCTTCAGTGAGGAGGGGACACTCTTTTCAACATGCAAGGAAGGAAGTTGAATGCTTACCTCACACCATATACAAAGATTAACTCAAAGTGGATCAAAGATTTAATTTCAAGACCTAAAACTATAAAATACTTAGAATAAATCATCAAATAAAGGATGCATGACTTTCTACTTGGCAGTGACTTCTTAGATATGACATCAAAGGCACAGGCAACAAAAGAAAAAACAGACAAAGGGTTTATGAACATTTAAAAATTTTGTTCATCCAAAGACACTATCTGCAAACTCAAAAGGCAACCCACAGAATGGGAGCAAACATCTGCAAATCATGTACCTGATGAGTGATTATTACTCAGAATATGCAAAGAATTCCTAAAACTCAACAACAACAAAACAAACAACCCAGTTCAATAACGGGCAAAGGACTTGAACAGACATTTCTCCAAAGAAGGTGTACAAATGGCCAATAAGTACACAAAAAGTAATCATTAGGGAAATGCAAATCAAAATTACAATGAGGGGCTTCCCTGGTGGTGCAGTGGTTAAGAATCCGCCTGCCAACGCAGGGGACACCTGTTTGATCCCTGGTCCAAGAAGATCCCACATGCCGCGGAGCAACTAAGCCCATGTGCCACAACTACTGAGCTCATGTGCTGCAACTACTGAAGCCCACACGCCTAGAGTCCATGCTCCACAGCAAGAGAAGCCACCACAGTGAGGAGCCCACACACCACAATGAAGAGTAGCCCCCACTTGCTGCAACTAGAGAGAGCCTGTGTGCAGCAACAAAGACCCAACATAGCCAATAAATAAATAAGTAAATAAATTTATATATTAAAAAAAAAAACTACAGCAAGGTACCTCCTCACATCCATCTGAATGGCTACTATCAGAAAAGCAGAAAATAACAAGCGCTAGTGAGGATGTGGAGAAATGGAACTGTTGGTGGGAACGTAAAATGGTACGACTGCTGTGGAAAACAGTTTAAAATGTAGGGACCTCCTTGGTTAAGACTCCACGCTTCCACTGCAGGGGTGCAGGTGCCAGCCCTGGTCAGGGAAGTAAGATCTGGTGTGCTGCCCAGTGTGGCCAAAAAAAAAAAAAGAGTTAAAAATATAATTAGCGTGTGATCCAGCAATTCCACTTCTGGGCATATACCCAAAACAGCTGGAAGTAAGGAATCAGGTAGATATTTGTGCACCCAGGTTCACAGCAGCGCCATTCACAGTGGCCACAGCGGGGGGGGGGGGCAGCCCAAGTCTGTGGAGGGACGAGTGGATTCGCGACCTGTGCCCTGTGCATGCGACGGGACATTATTCAGCCTCAGAAAGGAAGGCAAATATGACACGTGCTAGCATGCCGTGGATAAACTGCAGGACATTAGGCTCAGTGAAATAAGCCAGTCATAAAAAGACAAACACTGCAGGATTCCACTCACGTGAGGCACCGAGAGTCGTCAAAATCACAGAGACAGAAAGTAGAAGGGTGATGCCAGGGGCTGGGGTTGGGGTGGGGCGTCACCGTTCAGCGGACACCGTTTCTGTTTTAGGAGACGAAGAGTGGTGGTGATGAATGCACCTAACGCCACATAGCTGTGCTCTTTAAGAAATGGTTCACGCGATAACTGTGACGGCATGTGTATTCTACCTCAATAGCAAAAAAAGGAAAAAAGGGAATAACTGTGAAAAATTGGAAACAACTTAAGTATCCAAGATTTGGAGAATTAGTAAATGAATTATTAAATTGAAGAAAAAAAAGAATCAAGCATTTATACCGCTTTTGCTACGCAAACTGGGACGCTGGATAAACGAACAGTAGGAGATGGGAGTTTCTCTCCACAGAGCGTGGACGCCCGCAGGTGAGAGTGTCTGCACGGGCCGCGGTTGCCACCTGAGCATCCTGACGGAAGCCCAGACCACGAGCAGAGTGGCCAGACACCCAGCTGATTTCACCCATGTCCCATCCTGATATATTTCAGCGCCTCCCGGGGGCAACTCCCACCCACAGGGCCGGGGGCCCCAGGGGGCCGTGACCTGCTGGACGAGGGCCTGCGAAGCACGGTGTGAGCTGATGGGTGGATGTCTCGAGCTTGGCTCCCCCAGGGCAGTCACACCCTGAGGGACCACAGCCAAGGGAAGAAGGAGGGCAGAGGCCCCCCCTGGGGGGAAATGCCCCCCCCTCCCCAGGGAGGAGACAGGCTTCTCTGATGGCCTGTCCTGAGGCTGCTGGACAGAGACGGTGCAAACACGGGTTCGCCCTGACGCTGCCTGGCTGGCTGCACTTCCCACCCTTGGGTGGCTGGGATCCAGGGCAGGTGGCATCTGCATCCGGGTGCAGGCTTCACTCTGTCGGTCCTCCTCATTCTGACTCGTTCTTTCTTCACCGTTGATCCAGGCCAGGCAGGAGGAGGGGGTGACTGACAGCTCCTTGAGTGGCCGCGAGAGCATCCCGCCAAGGAGGCACTGGCATCTTCTGGACTCAGAGGACAGCTTCTCGTCTTCAGGGTAATGTTCCACTTAGGCTTCGTGGCCTCCAACCACGTGGCAAAGGTGGGCGTCATTATGAGAGCTTCCCAGCAGGGGGCAGCAAAGTGTCTTGTTCTAACAAAGTATTTTACTCCAGCTCTTTTTTTAAATCCTTCTCTTTCAATTACCATCCTATATTACTTAAAAAATAATTTTTTTAACCAAAATATAGTTGATTAACTATGTTGTGTTGGTTTCAGGCATACAGCAAAGTGATTCAGTTATACAAATATACACAATTTACTCCAGCTTTCTTTTTTTTTTTCTCTTTTAATATTAAATTTATTTATTTAGGCTGCGCTGGGTCTTAGTTGTGGCACACAGGATCTTTTAGTTGTGGCATATGGGATCTAGTTCACCAACCAGGGGTCAAACCCTGGCCCCCTGCACTGGGAGAGTGGAGTCTTACCCACTGGACCCCCAGGGAAGTCCCTAATCCAGTTTTCTGCCAGAAGGAAGAGAGTGTGCTGTTCGCTCTGGGAGGCTCCACAGCAACCCCTGATGAGGAAACAGTCTGGTCGCTGAAGGGCCTGATGCTCTGACATCATCTGGAAAAACCTGTGCCTCTCAACACGCGGGGGCTCCTCGGCTGGAGAACTGACCAGTGAGTGTCTTAAAGGAAATCACCCACTTGGCAAGATCCCACATGCTGTGGGCAGCTGAGCCCGCACCCCCTAACTAGAGAGAAGCCTGAGCGCTGCAGTGGAGATCCCACAACTAAGACCCGACGCAGCCAAAAATAAATAAATAAATAATAATTTAAAAAAATTAAGTGCTGAAAAAAAAACTGTCAACAAAGAAAATTCTATATCCAGCAAAATCATTTTTCAAAAATTAAAAGAAAATTAAGACAGTGTTCGGTAAGTAAAAATTCGGAGACTTTGTAGGATCTGACCTACGAGAAATACTAAAGGGAGTCATTCAGGCTAAAATGAAAGGAAACTAGACAGTAATTCAATCCACATGCAGAAACTCAGAGCACTAGTAAGGTAAGCACACAGGGAAACACAGAAGATGCTGCAGATGCAGTGTTTGTTTTTATCTGCTTTCCCCTCCTACCTGCCTTAAAAGGCAACTACATAAAGCATATTTATAAAACTATGCTGATATTCACACAGTGTGTAAATGTATAATTTGTGATCATGACAGCAAAAAGGAGGGTGGAATGGAGCGGTACAGGAGTGAAGCGTTTGTAAACTATTGAAGTGTAGCTGGTATTAATCCAAACTAGACTGTTATCAGTTAAGATGACTATAATCCCAGAGGCGACTGATAAGAAAATAGCTGTCTTAAAAAGAGAGACCTGGAGTGAATACTAACATCAAACCAGATAGACTTCCAGACAAAAGTTAATACTAGAGACAAAAAAGGACATGTTATAATAATAAAAGGGTCCATCATCAAGAATATATAATATTTATACACATGTATGCACCTAATAACAGAGCCTCAAAATACACGAATCAAAACTGACAGAATTAAAGGGAACGGTCAACGCTTTAACAGTCTCGGAAGCATCACCACCCCACTCTCAGTATGGACAGGACAGCTGGACAGAAGACCAGCAGGGAAAAACAAGACTTAAGAACACTGAAAGCCAGCTAGATCTAACGGACATAATAGAACATTCCACCCAACAAAAAAAGAATACGCCTTCTCAAGTGTGCATGAACATTTTTCACATAGACCCTAGGTTAGGCTATAAAACAAGTCTCAGTCCATTTAAAAGGGTTCAAGTCAAGCACTGGATGTTCTCTGACCACAATAGAATGAAATTACAAATGAACAATAAGAGCTAAATTCAGAAAATTCACAAACATGTGGAAATTAAACACCACACTCCTTAATTACCAATAAATGAAAGAGGAAATTTCAGAGGAAATTAGAAAATACTTCAAAATGAATAAAAACAAAAACGCAACATACCAGAACTTATGGGATGCAGTAAAAGCAGTGCTCAGAGAAATATATAGCTGTAAACACCTACACTGAAAAGATGAAAAATCCCAAATCAATAGCCTAACCTTTCACCTTAAGAAACTGGAACAGACAAATTAAGTAAACCCAAGGCAAATAGTAGGATGGGGATAATGAAATAGAGCAGAAATAGAGAAGAAAAGCAGTAGGAAAAAATCAATGGAACCAGAATTTGGTTCTTTGAAAAGATCAGTAACATTGGAAAACCTTTAGCTAGACTAACCAAGAGAAAGAGAAAAGACTGAAATTACTAAGGTCATGTATGAAAGAGGGGAACATTACTACTGACTTCACAGAAATAAAAATGATTGTAAGGGAATCTATGAACACATGTATGCCAACAAATTCGATGGCCTAGATGAAGTGGAATAATTCCTAGAAATATACCAAACTAAATCATGAAGACATAGAAGACATGAAACCTGTAAGAGGTAGTAGTAATTTAAAACCTTCCCTAAAAATAAAGCCCAGGCAGATGGTTTCACTGCCGAATTCTATCGAAAGTTTAAAGAAGAATTAACAACAATTTGTCATAAACTCTTCCAAAAGGGGAAGAGTTCCTAACTCATTCTAAGAGGCCTGTATTAACCTGATACCAAAACCAAAAACATCAAAAGAAAAAAAGACTACAGGCCAACAGCTCTTATGAATATAGACACAAAAATTTGTCGACAAAATACTAGCAAACTGAATCCACCAGCATATAAAAAGGCTATACAGTGACTAAGTGGGATTTATCCCAGGAATGCAAGGTTAGTTCAACATATGAAACTTAATCAATGTAACAGAATCACGTTAAGTAGATAAAGGGAGGACAGCCACCTGATCATCATTAGATGTAACAAAAGCATTTGACAGAATCTGACATCCATTCATGACAAAACCACTCAACAAACTAGAGAAGGGAACTTTCTCGACCTGAAAATGTATCTAAGAAAGACCCACAGTTAACATTACACTTATAGTGGAAGGATGACAGCTTTCCCACTAAGATCAGGAGCAAGACAAGGATATCAACTTTCACCACCTCTATCTGACGTTGTACTGGAGGTTCCAGCCAGGCAGCTAGGCAAGAAAATAAACAACAGGCATCCCGATTGGAAAGGAAGAAGTAAAACTATGTCTATTTGCAGATGACATGATCATATATATAGAAAACCATAGAAAATACACTCAAAAACTATTCGCTCTAATAAGTGAGTTCAGCAAGATTATAGGATATAAGATCAATATACAAAAGTCAGCTGCATTTCATACAAAAATGAACAATCCAAAAATGAAAGTAAGAAAACAATTCTATAAACAATAGCATTCAAAAGAATAAAATACTAAGAAATAAATTTAACCAAAAAGTGCAAAACTTGTATACTGAAAACTATAAAATACTACTGAAGGAGCTCAGAGGAGATCTAAATATATGGAAAATCGTCCTGTGTTCGCAGACGGGAAGACTTCATATTGTCAAATGGCATCATTCCTCAAGTTAACTCTACAAACTCAACACAACGTGTACCGACATTCCAACTGCCCTTTTTGGAAAAACTGGAGTAGCTAATCCTAAAATTTATATGGAATTGCAAGAGACCCAGAATAGCCAAAACAATCCTGAAAAAACAACAAAATTGGAAGACTCACACTGATCAATCTTAAAATTTACTACAAAGATTTTAAAATTTATTACAGATGAAGACAGTGACATAAGGATAGACATATAGATCAATGGAAAATAATTGAAAGTCCAGAAAAAAGCTCAAGTATCTATGATCCATTGATTCTGGACAAAGGTGTCAAGACCGTTCAAGGGGGAAGAATACTCTTTGAACAAAAGGTGCTGGGATAACTGGGTATCCTTGTGCAAAAGAATGAAGCTGGACCCCTACCTCACATCATATACAAAAATTAACTCAAAGTGACCCAAACACCTAAATGTGAGAGCTAAACTATTCGGCTAAAACTATTAAACTAAAATTATTAAACTCTTAGAAGAAAACATAGGCATAAATTTTCGTTACTTTGAATGAGAAGTAGTTTCTTAAATAAGATACCAAATGCATAAAGAACCATAGAAAACAATAGACAAGTTAGACTTCATCAAAAGTAAAACCTTTGTGCTTCAAAGGACACCATATAGAAAATACGGGAGAAAGTGTTCAGAAATCCTCTACCTGACGAGGGACTTGTGTAAAGAATCCGTAAAGACTTATAACTCAACAATAAAAAGACAAATAACCCAATTAAAAAATAGGCGAAGGATTTGAGACATTTTTTTCAAAGGAGACTTACAAACAGCTACTAAACATATGAAAAGATGCTTGATATCTTTAGTCATTAGGGAAATGCAAATCAAAACAAAATGTGATACCACTTTAAGCTTGCTAGGATGGCCATAACTTAAAAACAAACAAACAAACAGAAAATAACAAGCGTTGGTGAGGATGTGGAAAAATTGGAAGCCTCGTTCATTGCTAGTAGGAATGTGAGATGGTGCGGCTACTTTGGAAAATAGTCTGACAATTTCTCAAAAAGTTAAACATAGAGTTACCACATGACCCAGCAACTCCACTCCTAGGTATGAGGGAGTACTATCAAGAGGACTGGAAACATACGTCCGTATAAAAACCTCACACCAAAGTTCACAGCAGCATTCACATCACAGCCGCAAGTGAAAGTGGCTCAAACGTCCATCGACTAATGCATGGAGGAGGAGGATGTGGTGCAGGGCTCCCCTGGGGGCGCAGTGGTTAAGAATCTGCCTGCCAGTGCAGGGGACACGGATTTGAGCCCTGGGCTGGGAAGATCCCACACGCCAAGGAGCAACTAAGCCCGTGCGCCACAACTACTGAGCCTGCGCTCCAGAGCCCACGCCACAACTGCTGAGCCCTTGCTTGGGCAACTACTGAAGCCCACGTGCCTAGAGCCCGTGCTCCACAAGAGAAGCCACCGCAATGAGAAGCCTGTGCACTGCAGTGAAGAGTAGTCCCCTCTCCACAACTACAGAAGGTCCACACGCAGCAACGAAGACCCAATGCAACCAATAAATAAAAGTAAATAAATTTATATAAAAAAACACATGAAGATGTGGTGTGATCATACAAGGAAATATTATGCAGCCATAAAAAGGAATGAAATACTGATATGTGATGCTGCATGAACGAACCTTAAAAACATGAAGGTTCTTATGGTGGGTAAGAAGCCAGACACAACATGAGCCACAACTAAGTCCCAGCACAACCAAATAAAGAAATACATACACAAATAAAATAAATGTTTAAAAAAGCCAAACATGAGACCATGTATTCTGTGACGCCACTAATATGAAATGCCCAGGGCAGGCAAATCCACAGGGAGAGGAAGTAGATTAGTTGCGTCCAGAGGCTGGGGGACAGCTGTTGAGATGTATGTGGTTTCTTCTGGGAATGATGAAAACACTGAGAAATTGGATGGTGGTGATGTTTGCTCAACCTTGTGATATACTAAAAAAACAAAAAACAAAAACAAAACCCACACTGACACTTTAAAGAAGAGAATTTGTGATAACGTGAATTGTACTGAGAAAGAGACGCTTACACAAGAGTGGGTTGGTTTGCAAGCCGGACGAAGGGGCAGGGAGCCTGCGCGTAACTTCAGGGAAGAGGCAGCTGCGTCTCAGCCCGAAATGAGAACACCTGGAGGGACAGAATCCTGTTACGTCTCAGCCTTAAGTCAAGGATTAAGTCAGGGATAGCACCACACACCCACAGTTAAACCCCGGGTGGATTAGGCAGCACCTGGTAAATCCTTTTAAGTAACAAAATGGCTCAAGGAAGAGACTAAAGGCCCTGGATGGGACTAAAGTCGTTGCGACTGAGTCAAGGAAAGAACTGACTTTGCAAAGCGAAGCAGGGGATTGAATCTCCAGTCTGTCTAGAGAAGACCCAAGGGCATGGTGCGGGCATGCAGATCTACCTGGAATTAGATGGCTAAGAAACCAATTAGTTTTATTTAAAAACACTTTATAGTGGAGGATTTGAATACATACTAAAGTAGACTGGAGAGAATAAAGAACTCCCCGTTGCCCATTCCAGCTGCAGCAGTTAGGAACTCGTGGACAACCTCTGGTCTCTAGACCCATCCTTTCCCGCCTCCTGTCATCAGTCCGCCCTCAACGACCAAGGCTCTTTTACAAATAGTCACCTGCCTTTATCATGCCTAAACAGCAGTAGTTTCCAATGTCATCAAATAATTGGTACCCTTGCATTTGTGAGTCCCCCTCCCAAGCAACACACGAATGGAAGCCACAAAACGCACGTGGGAATAGGATGCTTTATAAAGCAAGCTGAGTTCTGGAGACACTGCCCTGGACTTGCCCCCAGGCCAGCCTTGCCCGCTGCAAACCAGAGGTGCGGAGACAGGGGTTGTGGACCTCGGACAGGGGCCCAAGGCAGGCGGGCTCCCCTCCCCAACTCGGGCTTCTGACTCAGGGTGCCCAGGGCTTCTAAGTCTCTCCCCAGACCGCCGCGAGCTGAAGGGCGGACGGTAGTGCAGGCTCCGGGGGTCTGGAGATGTGGGGCGGTGGCCTGCTCGCACCTGGGTTCACGGGCTGTCCTGCAGTGTCCTTCTCTGATTCTGGAATAGCTGATTCACTAGCTTCATAAAATGAGCTTGGTAGAGTTTCTCTTTTTCTTTTCTTTCTTTCTTTCTTCGTTTCTCTCTTTTTCTCTCTTTCTTTCTTTTTCTTTTTTTCTTTTTTTTCCTTGAGTGACAGGCATGAGTTAGTAAAAAAAAATTTTTTTTTTAGAAAGTTTGGTAGAATTTACCTCTAAAGTTACCTGGGCCTGAAGGTGTCGCAGTGGGAAGTGCTTTAACCACCATTTTATTTACTGAAAGTCTCTTTCTTATTTTCCAATTCTGGTATTTTGTGTATCTCTAGGCATGTGTCTGTTGTACTTAAAGGCCTTGATTTTTTAGAAATCTTGTTTGGATCTGTAGCTATTTCCCTTCTTACTGTCATTTTAATTTTTATTTACATCTTCTCTCTTTCTTTCTGTGATCATTCTTGCCAAGGTCTCTTCATCTTACTGATCTTTCCAAAAGAACACCTTCGCTGGTGTTTGTTGTTGGTTTAATCTGTTGTTTGATTGATTTCCTTCTCTTATTTGTTTCTTTATATTGTGTCTTTGGTTTGCTCCTTTATTCTTTAGCCAATTTCTTGAGTTTAATTCTTAACTCCTTTTGCTTATAACCTTTCTTTTTGCCCGATAAATGTATTCAAAACAGTACATTTCCTTCAAAAGACTGCTTCAGCTGTACCCCACGAAATTTATGTAATATTTCCATTATCATCTGGTACTTAGCATTTTAAAATTTGCTTTGAAATTTCCATTTTAACGCAAGGGTTATTTGGTAACATGCTATTTGGTTTCTAACCAGGGGGGATGTATTTCTTAGGGCACAGACCAGGCTGATGCTACAAAGAGCCCAAGAGGATCGTGGCTTAAGTAGGATAGAAGCTTATTTCTCTGTCACAATAAGGACGTCCAGAGCGGGTGTGCCGGCCAGCGGGGCTGCTCCAGGGCTCATAAGAGGTCCAGCTTCCCTCCGCCCCCCATTGTGTGTCCACCGCTGCACCCGTCCCGGCCGCTGGGGAAGGGAAAGAGGATGGTGCACAAGCCTGGTGACACGGCCACAACGTGCTGCCCAGGTCCTGGGAGATGTGGCTCCAGTGGGGCAGCGTGGGCCCACCCGACACTCAGGCTGCAGACGTCATGCAGGGCTGGGGGCATCCCTGATCCGGGGGACTTTGCCGGTGGAGCCTGGTGGATCAGCTAAGTAACAACAGATTAATTTCATCGCGCTTTGGTCAGAGGACGATCTGCGTGCTATGGACCATCTGGGATTTTCCAAAACTTCTTTGTGGCCTGATAAATGGGTGGAAATGTTCCCTGGGACTCCAAAAGCGTGTGTGCTCCGTTTGTGGGGTGGGAGCACCTCACGGGTCGACAGGCGTCTAGCAAGTCTAAGTCTCCGGCTGTATCTCTGCATCTTCCACGTATCTTTTTGTTTTCTGTGTCTCTGAGCTCCCGCTTCCCGCTGGGCTGTGTGTGGTGGTGGGTCTATTTGCCCCTGTGTTTCCTCACAGACTCTGATGGGCCGCCGGGTGCTCTGCCCCCTGAGCCCGCACGTGCGACACCCTCCTTCCCTTGGTGTCTGTGGTGCTGCTTGGCTGGAGGGCAGGGCTGCTTCCTTTCTGTTCACGTGGCTCCTTGTTTCCAGATTGTCCACTGCAGACAGCATGTTGCTGGATCTTGTCGGCTCTTTTCTCTAACACAGTGAAGAATCTCTTTTCATCGCTGAGTGTAGCCCACGTCCATCACGCATCTACTGTTATATGTGGGTGGATTTCTGCCATCTTATTGCATATATTCTATTTACTGTGCTTTATTTTTATTTCTTTTTTAAAAATCCTTTTCTGCTTCCCTGTGGATAAACCCATTTTTCTTCTGCTGATTTGAAAAGGAACACGTCGTATTTTTTTTTACCTTCTCTTGGCCGCTCTCAGGGTTCGTCCTGGTGTTCACGTCCTCCTCCCTGGCTTCCTCCCCCCGGGCCTGTGCCTCCCTCCCGGCCCGCCCCCACGGTTCCCCGGTTTCCGGGCTCTCCTGGCGGGGACCCTCCCCCCCCTTCCCGTGGCTGCGCTGCCCGCTCCCCTGCCTCTGGCAGCATGCCTCGCCTTTATTTCTTTTCTTTCCTCATTTTCTCCTCCTGTCTCCTCCAAAATGCCTCACCACGGGCGGACGTGGAGGCCTGAGACGAGCGCGAACGTGAGGACCACGTGTGCATGGTGTTTCGGTGGCTGGCCAGGAACATGGAAGGCCAACGTCCTGCCGCTCGGCGCGTCAGGATGACACGGCTGTCCTGGGCCCCGCGCGGCGGCGGCGGCGGCCTCCACGGCCCGCGGCGGCCATCCTGGGAGCGCTTCCCGCTCTGGCCGGCGTTCTCAGACTCCTCCTCTCGCCTTGGACGCGGCTCGGGCTCCCCGCCGTGTGCCAGGGCTGTGGCTTCCTCACGGCTCCTGTGCGCCTGGGCCCGCGTGCCTGCCGGTCTGATGTGTCTCCTCTGCCGGCGACGCGGGCCGTCGGGCGCCGTGGCCGCGGGGCCGTGTCCTGCGCGCCGAGGCCCTCGGACGGCGGCGGCGGTCTCTGGGGCCCCGCCTCGGCTTCAGCCGCCGCTTCCCGGCCGCGCCCGGGGCCGTGCCGCGGGGTGTGGGCCCCGCGGGCGCGCAGAGGCCGGGGCGCCGAGGGCGGGGCCCGGGCCCCCTGCCGCCCCCACCCCGCGGCTGGGGGGGCCTCGGGGCTCACTCTGGGGGGGCTCAGCGGACCTGAGGGCCGAAGCGGGCTCCGGGGGGCAGAGAGGACGGCCAAGCTGTCGGCCCCGGGGGGGCCGCCGCCCCCTCCAGCCCTCTGCCGTGGGGCGGGACACCCCCCCTGCCAGAGGGGAGGGGGCCGCAGAGGCCACAGGCCCTGCAGGCCCCCGACGGACGGCTCATCAGCGCTGAGGCCCCAGAGCCAAGGAGCCGGGCAGCCCCCAGGGTCCCCGTGGATCCCGGGAAGAACTGGGTCCTAGCGGCAGCAGCGCCTCAGCCCCTTGACTGAAGGGTGTGGGGTCTCCCTGAGGAAGGGCACCCCAGGGACGTCCTCAGAGTCCTCGGCCCGCGCCCCCCAGAGGGCCCGGGTCAGGGAGATGCCCGGGCTTTGGGCGGTGGTTGGACGCTGGCCCGAGCAAACACCGATTCCTGGAACTGAGCGCCTCCCGTGGTCACGGGGCGGGGAGGCTGACGGGCCTGCTGTGCCGTCGTGCCTGGAGCTGCTGGAACCAGCACCGCAGACTGGGCGTCTTCGCAGAACAGACATTCATCCTCTCACAGTCCTGGAGGCTGGAAGCCCAGGATGAGGGTGCCAGCAGGGCCGGCTCCTCCTGGACGCCTGGAGGGAGACTGTTCAGGCCCCCGACCGGCTTCTGGGGGCGCCGGCCATCCTTGGCATCCCTCGGCTGTGGCCACAGGGCTCCAGCCTCTGCCTTGGCCATCAGAGTGTTTCCTGTGCATCTCTGTCTTCTTACAAGGACATCCGTCCTGCAGGACTAGGGCCCTGCCCATCTCAACTTAACTAACTACGTCTGCAACAGCCCTGTTTCTCCGTAAGGTCACATTCTGAGGTCTGACAGTTCAACCCATTGTCACCTGCAGGTGATCCCGCCTACGGTGGGCCCAGCGGGCTCACAGACCAGAGGGGGTGTCATGATGCCCCCACGCTGACCTGAGCTGTGTGGGGCTGGGCTCCTGCCACCACCCCCGTTAGCCCCTCAGTGTAGCAGGTGCTCAAGAAGCAGGAGCCACGCACGGTGACTGGACACTGTCGGAGGCTTGCTTGGGTAGCTCCAGGGCCACGTCCGCAGTGCCGCAGAGGCCTGCCCTGGAGACCCTTCCCCTTCTTCCAGTACACGGATGGTGCACCGCACGCCCCGCCTGAGCACGGACTCCCGGACGCTTGCGGGGGACACGTGCATGGCAGAGTGGGGAGCAAAGCCCTCCACACACGCTGAAGAGGAGCTGTTTTGGGGCTTCTCTCTTCTCACGCAGCGTCCACGCTCCCCTATCCCCCAGCGGACCTGGTGGCCTTCCTGTAAGAAGAGCACGTCGATGGACCCTTTTGTGCTTTTAAATGGCAAGTATGTATTTCTTCCTGCCAGGGGGCTGGATGGGGGCCCCCAAAATGATGCCTCCACATCCTAATCCCTAGTACCTGTGACTGTGGCCTCACCTGGGAAAAGGTCTTTGCAGTGTAGGATTAAGCACCTGCAGATGTGACCATCCTGAATTGCTCTGGGCCTTAAACCCATGACAGGCGTCTAAGGGAGACCCACAGACGGGAGCCCACGTGGAGAGTGAGGACGGAGGCACGGGTGGAGGGGCGTGGTCGCGTGTCACAGGGGCGCCGGAGCCACCAGAGCTGAGAGAAGCAGGAAGGACCCTCCCCGAGCCTCCTGAGGGAGCATGGCCCCACCCCCACCCTGATTTTGGACTTCTGGCCCCCAGATCTGTGAGAGAACAGGTTTCTGTGGTTTTAAGCACTGTTTGTGATACTTTATTGTGACAGTCCCGGGAAACGAAAACTCCCCTTTCCCACGTGGAAGGCAGCATTGCATCAGACTGCATTGCCTCTGAGGTCCTGCAGCCTGGAGGTCTGCCCACAGCACACAGAGTGTTGACAGCGGCCTGGCATTTGGTGGTGTGCACAGACTGTGGCTTCTTCCTCAGCCCCGATGATGTGGGGATCATTTCAGATGTCCTGCCCTTGCCAGCCAGGTGTCACTGAATAACCCTGAATACAGTCTTTGCTTACGATTGCAGGTGTATCTGCAGGGAAATCCCCAGAGTCAGCTAGGATCACAGCTGAGCTCACCTGTGACTTTGCTCAGTACTGCCAAGTTGCCCCTCGTGGGGTTATTCCATTTTGCACCCCAGGAAAGACACAGCTGGAAAGAGATTGCCTTTTGCCTCTTGGCCTTGCTTTTCTTCCCTCTGTGTGTAGATGTGACAGCTGGAGCCCCAGCAGCCTTCTTCAGACCATGAGGATGGAAGCTAACGCTAAGAATGGCAGATCAGAAACACAGATGGAGCCTGGGGCTCAGATGACTTTGAGGAGCAGTCTGCCAGCATCAAATGGCCCCCCTGTGGACTCATTTCAGGGGCGAGGATAAACCCCTACTGTATACACACTGCTGTACTAGCAGCCGAACCTAGGACACATGAGCTTGGTGAGTTTCTTTGGTGGCTGTCACCACCCTCCTGCCCACACACACCGACCATCGCTCAGCCCTCGAGAGATAAGGTCTCCACTCTCTGCTCACTCAGCCCTCCCATCTACCCCCGCCTGCGAGACGACGGGCGATCCACGTGGGCTGGGCGCCCTCTGGACACATGTGTGTCCTTCCTGTCCAGCACAATAAGGGAGGGGACGGGGCCGAGATCCTGCCGCCACCTCCACCTGGGCCGGGGCTCAGGGCAGCGGCAGGAACCGAATGAAGCCATGGCCGGAAGCTGGTGTCTTGACCGCCACGTCTCTGGGCCTGTGTCTCACTTCTTAATCGGCTTCCGACTGAAAGGGAGGGCGATGTGATTTGCCTTCGGTGCAGGCCACGTGCTCAGTAAGAGCCCAGCCCACGGGTTCATCCCGGGTCCTGGGGGTGGGCGGCCTCCCTTCCGCAGTGAGGGGAGGCCGCCCCTGCCCTGCGCCCTGCGTCTACCCCGAGGACATGCTGTGCATCCCCTCTGGAATCAAGAAGATAATCTGTTGGAAAGATACGGGGGCCCGCTGAGCTGTACAGACCGGGGAGCAAACCTGGGGCATAGAGACCGCAGTGGCCCCAGAGGTGAGAGGCAGGGACCCTGGCGGCCACTGGGCCTCCAGGCTTGTGCCTTTGCTCTCCTGGGACTGGGTCTTCCAGGTCCAGGGTCTGGGAGGGAAGCTGGGAGTCCAAGCCCAAACCACGTGCTGAGGGCGAAGTCCGGGCAGGGGAGACGGAAGCTGGTGGGTTCCCTCCTCCACGGTGGGGCCCGTGGGAAGGGGCCAGGGCCGAGGGGGCGGCCCCTGAGCCCTGCTCCAGGCCGTGTGTCTGCCCGAAAGGCCCAGGGGAAGCCAGGTGAGCTCATTGTGCGCAGACGCATCCATGGCTGACCGGACGCATTACTCAACGCAGCACTAACTGTGCTCCCACTGGGTGCCTGGCACCAGGCGTGTTCTGGGGACACCGTGGTGAAAGCGATGGGGCTTTTGAAGCCAGGGGGACAGACTTTAACCAAAGTGATAAAGACACGAGGGCAGTTTCCTCCTCGAGAACGGCTGTGACGCACATGCTGCCGAGTTTGTGTCCACGTGGGGAGGAAGCCTGGGCCCTGCGCCGCGCCTCTGGGAACAGAGCCCAAGGCAGGCATCTGGGAGAAAGCGATTTGTCAGGAAGAGAAACTGGGAGAGGCAGTGGGGATGGGGAGGGGGGCCGGAGGGGAGCCGCCCAGTGACGTCCAGGGAGCTGGGGGTGGGGGGGGCGCGGGCCGGACCCCGCCCCATCAGCCACTGGTGAGGAGCCGCCCGTGCTCACAGGCCGCGCAGGTTTCCAGGGCCCAGGGCCGAGCTCGGACACGGGGCTGCCACCAGGAGTCCCGTGCTGTGAGGGCCGAGGGGCGCGGCCGCACGGTGGCTCCGATCCACTTGCTCCCCCCACGCAGCTCACCACCGCCCGCTCGGAATCGTGGCTGCTGTGATTGCCAGAGAAATAACAAGGTTGCCCACCAGGAGGGTCGGCGGGAGCCGCGGCCCTGCCGCCGCAGGTGGTCCCGGCCGCGGCCGCGCTCGTCTCCTCCGCCTGTCCTGTCTGCGGGCCGCTGCCCGGGTCCAGCCTGGTGGTGAGGGTGGGTGTACTTGCCGCGTACGGGCACGACGGGGCCGGATCACCTCTGGCCCCCAAGCCCCTTGGCCCAGCGCCCCAGGCTTTTGTGGTGACCGGGTCGACGGCTCTGGACACGGCAGTGACTCCTTTCCACGCCTGCTGCTCTACTGGCACGTGGAGCCTGAAGTAACCGGGGCAACTGGCAGCTCTCGGCATGGCTGAACCCACTGCTCTGGACGGAAACCCTCTGGAGCCAAGGCCTCTGGACCCACAGAGCCCAGAGCGCAGGGTGGAAGCAGGGACTCCCAGCAGGGAGCCCTGGGAGCGACGGGGAGGGGGCCACAGCTCCGCCACCTCTTCACGTGCAGACCCACACTCCCCAGCTGCTAGGATGCAGCACCATCTGTACAGTGGCCGTGGGTTCGAGACCCACCCGGGTCTCCAAGCACAGTGCCCAGCTTCACGGGGTGTGCTGGCTGAGCTGCACCTTGGCTGTGACTCTGAGAGGCGGCTCCCACGGGCTCAAGGCTGGGAGCTTCGGGGTGCTGCCCTGCAGAGGGACATCATGGTGCCCGCTCTGCTGTGGAGTGGGCCCCGTGGTTTGAAGTTATCTGACATGGGTGAGGCCCTGGGCCCCGTGAATGTGCTCGTTTCCTCTCCATCAAGAGGACCAGGGCCAGTCGGCGTTTTCTTGGGACGAAGCACAGGGAACAGCACGCCTCCCATGGGGCCGTCGACTCTCCCGCCCCTGGTCCCACTCGGCCCACGGGCCCCCACGGTCTGGCCGCGCACGGAGCATCACACGGGTCCTCTCCCATGAGGCCGTGGTTGCAGGCCAGCTCTGTCTAGACACCTTCCTGTGCAGAGGGCGGAGAGAGAGCCACAAAGGTGGTGTGGGGAGCCCTGAAGACACAGGAATAGCAGGTGCAAAGCTCACACAGAAGGAAGAAGGCAGGGCAGGGGACGTGGAGGGTCTGCAGGCCCGTGGGAGCCTGGTGGAGACTTGGTCTTAACGCAGGGCAGCAAGAAGCCTCCGAAGGCCCGTGGACGCGGAGGGGACGGGCCGTGCTCACGGCCGTGGATTGGGACTGTCTCTAGCGGTGCCCTCTGCTCTCTGAAGCCGTAAGCAGCCTCTTAGACTTTGTAAGTTTAGTCATCAAACCGGTAGGACCTGAGCCGCAGGCATAGGTGTGTGAGAAATGCAACAGTGCTGGCTTTGTGACCTAGATTTGTCACCTCGAGCCCCCACCCCCAGACTCTAGATGTGGCCCCTTCCCAGGGCCCAGCCCTCGAGGTCTCCGCCCCCTCCCCCAGGCCAGCTTCCACTCTGTCAGCACCTTTGCTGTTTTCCAGGGGAGTGCGCGCCCGTCCAGCTCTTAGAGCCGCCCCCACGCCCGCCCCCGGCTTCCGGTCAGGGCATCGGGGCTGCTGAGTCCAGGGGATGAACTCGGGCACCGTGATGGTTCCCGTCGCCCAGGGCCGCCACACAGGAACACACACTGGGCGGCTTAGAATAACAGGCGCATGTCCTCTCTCAGTGCTGGAGGCCGGAAGCCTGAAACCACCGTGTCGGCAGGGCGGCTCCCTCTGAACCTCAAGGCTGGACCCTTCCTGGCCTCTTCCGGCTTCCGGCATTCGCCGCCCATCCTCGGCATTCCTCCCTGCAGGGACGTCCCTTCCGTCTGGGCCTGCCCTTCTGTCTGGGCCTGCCGTCCTTGGGCGTCTGCTCTGTCACGTGGCCTGTGCACGTGGCTCTCTTACAAGGACTCCAGGTGGACTGGGTTGCAGCCCACCCCGACGACCTCATCTTGGCGTGATCACATCGTCTGCAAAGAGGCCACTTCCAAATAAGGTCAGAGTCACAGGTACCAGGTCAGGGTTTCAGAGTATCTTTGTGGGGGGGGGCGCAGAATTCACGCCACAATAGCAGGTCACCCAGTGATAGTCAATGAAAGCCAGTGTGACTTTTCTGGAACTTCTAGGAGAGAGGGGGGTAGTGGGTTTCTTTTTTCCTGCTCTGATGGTGTGAGCCTGGGCTGCCACACGTGCCACACATAACCTGAGAATGTAGCCAAAGAGCAGAAAATGAAGCCAAGAAAGGGGCAGAAAAGAAGCAGCGCGACTCTGTTTAGTCCCCTGGATGGAGCTCCTCCTGAAGGCGTGCTGCCCCCGGGCTTCTCTCGCACGTGGGCTGACGAACCCTCTTTTCCACCTAAACCGCCTTCTGAAGTTTTCTGTCACCAGCCACCAAGCAACGTCCACGGGTGAGAAACTGGTACAGGGAACGGGCTTTACAACATGGCCTGAGACACAGGGGCACTGCCCCTTGGGAGGCTGGTGAGAAGCTCGGCCTGGGCAGGAAGCAAACGTGTCTGATAGCGTGAGGCTGGGTGGAGGGCGAGGGCGGTGGACGGTCGCAGAAAGTCCCACCTGCTCTCAAGGGGGTGCACAGGAGCGAGGCCCGAGGCCAGCAAAGAGCTCGTGGGAGCCGTTCAACCCCTGGGCGACCCCCGAGCCATTGGCTGAAGCGGTCAGCTTCAAGACGCTGCGGACGGGAGGGGCATTTTCCCACGTGACAGGGGCCAAGGGGACGCCCCCAGTAGTGAGGGGGATGGAGGACGTGCGCCCTCGGCGGGGACCCCCTGCAGGTGGCCTGCCCCCGCCACCCCCACCCCGCCTCGCGGGGACCAGGGCGGGCACCCCAGGACCCAGGGGGCACGAGGTGTCGTCAGCTAGCGCTCCAAGTGTGCAGGAAGGCCCCGTGTCTGGGCCGGCCAGACCCTTCCTCGGGCTCCTGGAGGAGGAAGCAGTTTTCCTTGTGGCGCGCCTTGGCTGGCCCGCAGGGCAGGGGGTGCGAGAGGGCCCCGCCCTGGGTGGGCCCCGCCCTGGCTCAGGGCGGCCCCCCACCCCGAGTTTCCCCGCAGCGCCTCTCTCTCTCTCAAACCTGTGCGTTCTCCCTGACTGTCAGAGCCAAGGGTCTGCCACGTCCTCTCCCCAGTAAATCTTCGTGTCTTACCAAAGTGTACTCGTTCTTATTTCCCTGTACACTCCCTGACAGGCAGGCAGGCGGCAGACAGGCCTCTGCCCGAGTCAGCCCCCCCGGGGAAGCCCCGCCCCCGTGCAGGCCTGTCCTCAGGCTCCCAGAGCCTCCCAAGTGGGAAAGGCCTCGGGCGTGAGAGCCACGGTGCCCCTGGGCCCTGGTCTCCCGGCCCTCAGCCCAGGCCGGGTGGAGGCGAGGGTCCCCCCCCAGTTCCTCCTGCCCCTCCTGGGCCACCTCAGCTTCCCCCCCCCCCAAACCTGCTGCTGCTCCCGGCTCCCGGCCACCCCGGGCCCTGCCCCGCCAAAGCCAGCTCGTCCACACCGGCTCAGCCGAGCCCACCACTGGCCAGCCGGCCCTACTTGGGCCCGTCACCACGACTGGACATGCCGCAGAGGGTCCACCGGTTAGATGCACCCCGAGGAGGGCTGGAAGCCCCGCCATGAGGCTTAGTGGGACTGGTTTGGTCTGCGCTCGAAGGCCTGGTTCTGCCTGCATTCTCTCCTAAAGGCCCAGTCTGGCTCGGTCAGACCTGCCCTCCAGCTGGCCCTCTGCCTCGGAGAGTGTGGCGTGGCCATGGCCGCAGGGCCCTCTCCTGCCGGTGCGGGGCCCCCACGCCTGGAGGCCAGGTCAGGTGGGACAGGGCCCCAGCGTATGCCAAGTGGGGGTGCAAAGGCCCGGGGGCAGGGCCGAGATGGAGCCTGGGATGCTCGGCTGTGGGTCTGCTGCGTGAAGGCCCCGAGCATGGGGGGGGCCCGGGGTCAGGGCCTCTGCCCTTCTGCTCCCTCCTCACCGCCCACATCACTCAGCTGCTGTGTCACGGGAGTCTCGGTGTGGGCAGAGGGAGGCCCACATGGCCATCTCAGGGCCTGCTGGGTGGCTGTTACTGACCCCAGCCAGGAGGAGCTCGGCTCAGACCTGGACCCCAGCCCCGGGTGCCCAGTGGCAAAGGCTGGAGGGTCCCCTAAATCTGCTCCGAGGCCTTCCCGAGTCCCGTGGCCTCCCGATTCTCAGACACGGGCCCTCGGCCAGTCCTGCGGAGGCTCGACCAGAAGGCCGACCAGCCCTGTCTCGGAGGGGAGATGCACACGTGGACCAGGGATCAGGAGACGGGCACCTCCTCTCCCAGAGGCTGACGCGCCGCCCAGGCCTGGGGGAGGAGCAGGAAGGGCAGGTGGGCTGTGCTGGAGTGTGGGATGGACGAGCCCCTCCCAGGAGACGCCTGGCACCCACCCACCCGCAGTGCGTCCAGCAGCCTGCCCCGGCCTGCCTGCCCAGCCCACCCAGCATGTTCTGATGGAAAGTTCCCAGGGCAACAGCAGCACAAACCCTGCCAAGGAGGCAAGCCTGGGCAGCTGCAGGTTGGGGTGGCCACAGGCTGGGTGTGGGGGGCCCAGGCCCCCCAGGAACTGACTGCAGCTGAGGGTTCCGGCCACGCCCCCAGGCGCCCCCAAAGGCGGGGGTCCCCCCTTACACACCTGACCTCTGGTACCTCGTCCCCGGCGGGGGTGGCTCCTGAGAGGGTCTGGAGCCCACGTGGCCTGGACACAGGAAGCCTGGCTTGTCCGCTGGGCCAGTGCCCACTCGACGGCAGAAGCCGACGTTGGGTGAAGGAACCAGCAGATGAACGCAGGCGTGACGTGTCCACCCAACCGCCCCCACCAAGCACACCAGAAAGCTGAGTGGCGAGGCTCCCGCCCCGTGCAGCAGGCCTGCTGGTGGGGGCTTCCAGGCTGGAGGCGGGGTGCTGCGGCCCAGGCCAGGTGTGGCCAAAGTGTGTCCTTCCTGGAAGCAAGACCCAACGGGAGCGGGGTGCCGGCAGGCCGTGGGTGGGCGGGGTCCAGGCCCTGAGGGTGGGGTGGCTGGAGAAGGAGGGGGAGGCCAGGGAGGGCCACGAGGAGGTGGGGGGAGAGGTAGCCCACGGGTGCAGGGTCTGGCTGAGGAGGGGTCTCTGCCTGCAGAGGAGAGGGCGGTAGAAGCAGGGGTGGCTCCCTGATCCAGCAGAGGGGCTCCCCAAAGCGTGTGCACTGCCCCCTGTTTCCTCCTACCCCAGGCAGCCCTGGCCCCTGTCGCCAGCAGCTCCTCCCTAGCCCCACAGCAGGGGGACAGGGGCTGGGTGGGCAGAGAGAGCCCCCGCCCCCGCTGCCGTGCAGGGGACCAAGGGGGAGGGCTGTGAAGCTCCGGGGCTGCAGCCCCTCCCCCACCCTCGGGGCTGAGGCTGGGGGCCCGTTTCCCAGGAAACTGGGGGCTGGTGGGAGACAAGGCCAAGACAAGAGTGCTGGGGCTGGCGGGAGGACCGGCCGGACCGCTGGCTGCCGCTGGCCAAGCTGTGTGAGGGGGCAGATGGGGCAGGGCCACCTCCTACGGACGGGAGCTGCGGGCCTGAGCTGCCGGCGGTGGCCCCGGACGGTGGGTCCGTGGCTGTGATGTGGGCGCCCAGGCCCTGCCACAGCAGAGCCACCCTTGGCATCCCCCGTCCTTCAGGCTGCACCGTGCTCTGTCACATGGGAAACCCCGTCTCACAGCTGGGCTGCCTGGGGGAGGGGAGGAGCGGCGCCAGGGCCTGACCCCCCCCCCAAGGGGGCCCCTCCCTGCCGGCACAGCCCCGGGGCCAGCTCCCTCCAGGGGCCTCCTGGGCCTCGTGGGGGCCCCGGGCCGTGGAGGTGACGGAGGCGACGGAGGCGACAGAGGGGATGGAGTCTGTGGTGACGGAGGCTGTGGAGGTGGGGCCTGGCCATGCAGGTGGGTGGCCGGCCCTGGTGAGGCAGGGCAGCTGCGGGTGGGGTGGAGGTCAGGGCTCAGCCCGTCCTGCACCCAGAACCGGCACGAAGCGCATCCTCGCTGCAGGCACCCCCGCGGCCCCTGGACGCCGCCTGCAGCCGTTGGATGGCATGGAGGAGCTGCAGGCCTCGCAGGGACCCCGGGTGCTGGACGCCACGGTGGCTGCGCCCAGCTGCAGGCGCAGGAGGTACAGGGCGTGCAAGAGGGCCGCGTGGGAGCACCCTGAGACCCCCAGTCCTCCTCTGAGACCTGGGAGGAGCCACGGCCCACGGTGACAGCCTGCAGACCCTATCCCGGGCAGCCGGTGGGGGAGGGCTGCAGCGCGTGCCGCGGGGGCAGCCCAGACGGGGCCGCGGCGGGAGGCCTGGGCGGGGTGGCCGGCACCCTGTGCCCAGCCCTCATACCCCTGCCCGCAGCTGCTCCGGCACCTGCAGGGGGAGCGGAGGCTGCGGGAGGCACGGAGCCCCGGGGAGCTGCAGGCCCGGGGGGACGGCCTAGTGCAGCGGGCAGAGGCCAGGTGAGGCTGCGGGGGGCGTGGGGGGCGCAGGCGCCGGCACGCCACTGACCACCCCCCCAGCCCCCGGTGGGGGCTCCCGCGGCAGCCGGTCCCGGCGGCCCGGAGCTTCGAGGAGGCCCGCCGCGCTCTCCTGGCGCTGCTGCCCCTGGGCCGGCGGCTGCTGGCTGAGCTGTGGCAGGACCAGCTGGGGCCCGAGGGCTGCAGGCCGGGCCCAGGGCGGGCGGGGCTGGGGGTGGCACAGGGCTCCGTGGGCCTGTGCTCACGGGCTGCGTGCGAGGGCACCGTGGCCCCGGCTGAGGGCCTGGCGAGGGCCCTGCAGGCTCCGGAGCTGCTTGCGGGTATGCGGCGAGTGGGACGGGCCGGGCGGGCGGTCCTGTGGCCCGGCGGTCAGCCCCACATTTGGGGACCCCCAGAAAAGTCCCTCCCCGTGCCTTCTACCCCTGCCTCGGGGTGAGGTCCTGTGCTGGCACCTCAGCCCCCATCCCTGACCCGGCCCTTCCCCCGGCTTTGCTGCAGAGGATGAAGTGCAGCGGGTCAAGCAGGAGCTGCAGCAGCTCCAGGAGCGTGGGGCTGCCCGGAGATGGCGCTGCCCGTGCCCCGCAGACGCGGCTGCGTGCCCTGGGGACGGGGTCCTCTGAGCCCTCACCCTGCAAGCCCGGTGGCTCAGCTGGCGCTGGAGGAGGGCAGCCCCTGCACATGGAGGGCTCAAGAACCGACAGCAGGTGTCCGGGCCACTCGGCGGCCCCAGGGCTGGAGGAGGGACCCTGCCCTGCCCAACCCCTCTGGGCATGGGGCGGGGGTGGCCGGGGCTGCCGGGCCCACGCCGCTCTGCCCCCCCAGCTGCGTGCCCCGGCTGGCCCAGCGGGCAGAGCAGCTGGAGCGGCTGGCACAGCGCCCCGACCAGGCGGTGCTGCACTCGGTGTCCACTCCGGAAGCACACCTTCCAGCGGGCACCCCGGGACCTGCCAGGGTCGCTGTGGAGAGGATGCCCGGCCAGGCCCGGGAGGTGGGCTCAGGGGCCCCAGGTGCGCAGGAAGCCAGGGCCCTGAGGTGGGGGTGGCGCAGGGGGTCGTGCCCAAGCCGGGGGCACAGGGTGGTCCTGTCTCTCCTCAGCTGTGTTCCAGGCAGAGGTGGCACCGCTAGGGGGGTGGCAGGCAGAGGCTCAGGAGCAGGACACGGGGCCCAAGGCCACACGGGTGCCAGCTGAGCAGACCTGGGGTCCCGGTGGAGCTGGCAGCCAGTCGGGGAGCTGCGACCTGAGGGCAGCAGGGGCCGCAGCAGGCGGGGGTGTGGGAGCGCCGCCCTGAGTCCTGCGGGAGGAGGGGGTGACCACAGGGAACCTGGACGATCGGCGGACCCCACCCACCCGCTCACGGGCCGGGGGGCTGTGGGGAGGCCCACCCAGAGGAGAGCTGCTCTCTCGGGAGGTGAAGCGGGTGCGTCGGGGAGAGGAAGGCAGGGCGGCAGGTAGACCGGGGGGGTTTCTGTGGCCATTTCTGGACTTGGCTCCCACCCCCCAGGTGACCTCAAGTCCCCGTGACAAGGCCACCCTGCTCTCCCAGCAGGGTCCGGGCCAGGGCCACAGGCAGGCCAGAGCTGCCAACCCCCAGGGGGGTCTGGCCAGCCCAGGACGGGACCTCTGGGGACAGCACGGCCCAACCTCTAAACTGTGTGGGGTGGGGACAGAGAGGACCACGGGATCGGGGCACGGCTTCCCCTCCTGCGTCAGGCAGAGCTCCCAGTTAAGACCACAGCGCTGCTCCTCATGAGCCCCGTTCACGCAGTTACGAGAAAGGAAATACACATTCGGAGCAACAGAAATTCACCCTCAAGTTCAGGGTGAGTAACTCTCCTGGTTTACTGCAAACTCATGCCCAGCCTGGGAGTCAACGGGGTGGGTTCCGCCCTGGCTCTGCCTTCCTCCTCCCGCTCCCGCGTCCCCGCTCCCCCCCCCCCGCCCCCCCCGCGCTTCCTCCCTCCCCTCCCCCCCCTTCCTCCCTCCCCTCCCCCCCTTCCTCCCTCCCCTCCCCCTCTCGTCACAGGGGAGAAGCTGGGGCTGGCGTGAGGCAGCTCAGAGGTTTTCCTCCTGCCCTGAAATCCCAGCTCCCCTTCTCCATCTGCTCTACCAGGCTGAGTTCTCAGACTTGGGACCATCTTTGCACAGCCGGCCAGGACCAAGCGCCACAGGCCAGGCAGCTTCAAGGAGAGAAAGTACGGACTGGCAGCTCTGGAGGCTGGAGGGCCAGGGCAGTGTCGCAGGGCTGGTCCCTGAGTGCACATCAGCTCCGGGCTTCCTGCTCCGTTTACAGATGTGTCCTCTTCCTGGGCCTTCACGTCACCTTCCCTCTGTGTGTGTCTGTGTCCTAACCGCTCCCTTCTCTAAGGACACTAGTCAGGGCCTACCCTACTCTAGTACGCCTCATTTAACTCATTTCATCTGCAACGACTGCATTTCCAAATAAGGCCACATGCTGAGGGCTCAGGGATTAGGACTTCAATCCACGAATTTAGGGGATACAGCTCAGCCCACGGTAGGGAGTAGCCTCTGCTGACTCTGCTGGCCTTTCCTTACCCCAGTGCGAGCGCCCAGCACAACGGCGCCAGCTGGGCAGGGGCTGTGCTACCACTGACGGTGCCCTGCGGTCCGTGCTGCCCTGGCTAAGCCGGGTCACAGCGCAGCCCTCCTGCGGTGCTGACCAGGCCAGCCTTCGTCACGCCCCCCCCCTTGCTGATGGAGGGACCAGTGTCAGGCACAGGGTGGGGGGCTCGGGACGTGGCAGGTACCGGAGGGGAATGGAGGCAGCAGGGCCTCTTGGAGGCAGGCAGGTCACGAGCCTCCTCTGATGACAGGGCTCCCCCTGGGAGCTGTGGGGAGAGTGGACCTTGTCGTCTTTGCTGCGGAGGAGCCCAGCCCTACAGGGAAGGGCCACCAGTGAGGGCACCCGCCACCTGGGCCTGCTGCTGGAGCCGCTGGGCTGCCCGGCTACAGCGTCCAGCCCCTCGACAGAGGTCAGCCTGCCACTGGGCCCCTGCCCACCCGCTCCCACCCGGCCCTGCGCCTTGTTCACTTCCGCTGCCCTAGGCCAGGCGCCCTGGAGGAGGCGGTGGTTCAGGTCTTCGCAGGACGCTTTGTAGAGGAGCTGCTCGCCCGACCCCACAGGCTGAGCCGGGCAGAGCCCCACAAGACCAGAGCGGGACCTGCGTCCGGAGGCCACGGCCCACACAGCAGCCTGGTGGAGCAGGCTGGGGTCAGCATGGGGACACTGCTCTCGGGTCCTCAGACCCTCCTCCTTGAACCATGCCCTCTGGGTGCCCCTCTGGCCTGCAGGTGCTCTGGGGGAGGGGGCGGCCTGCAGGGCTGGGCATGGCTGTTGAGGGGCTCTGGGTGCCTGGGGCCAGCTCGGGCATGGGGTGTGGCAGCGGGCGGGGTTGGGCACAGGGGGCCCACCTCGTTAGCCTCCCGACACCCCCCACCCCACCCCAATTCCCTGAGTGCTCTCCCTGCCCTAGGCAGGGCAAGCCCAGGTCTGGGGGCTGCTGGGCTGGAACCCTGGACCAGAGCTCCAGGGAAGGCACTGGCTCTGCGGCGCCCGGACCCTGAGGGCCTTGGGAGCAGGACAGTCACCCAGGCTTTCCCCCCGAGAGGGTTCCTGGAAGATCAGAGCTGGAGGCCACCACGGAGAGGAGCTGGGGGGATGAGGACAGTGGGTGCGGCTGGGGCAGGGCAGCCACACGCAGCCTGCCTGCTCCTGGGCACAGAGAGACCCAGGCCTGGGCAGCCTCACACCTCCTTTCCACAGCGAGGAGCTGGCCCACACCTGGTTTCGTGGCCTGGCAGCCATGCTGCCTGCAGTGGCAGGGCCCCAGGAAGCAGCGGCTCCGGGCTGCACTCCCAGCCACAGGCAAAGGCCAGTTCAGGGACGCTTCCCAGCGGGATCTCACGGACCGCGTCCTGGTGTTTGGTGAGCAGGGCTGGGATGAAGGCAGCTGGCCCGACATGCCTTGGGAGGATGGGGCCCAGGCCGGAGCTCGCTACTCTATCGGGTCAGGCCTCCCCAGCGGCCAGCAACGGCCACAGAGCATGGCTAGTGTGGGGCACGTGGACAGGGACAAGGCCACAGGCAGCTAAAGGTTGCTCCAGGGTTCCAGGGTCCAGGAAGCCTCGGTGAGCAGGTGCGAGCGTGGGCTGGGGTGGGGGGGGGGGGCGGGCATGAGGGCAGAGCCACGGGAGCTGACCCTGGCGCCCTCAGCCCCGGAAGCCTGGGCCCCGCCCCCGTGCCTGCGCAGGGTCTCACGGTCGGAGGTGGCTGGGCGGCCTGGGATGAGTATCTGGTCAAGGACGACCCGGCAGAGGTGAGGGCTGGGGGAGGGGAGAGACTCAGTGCTCAGGGCCAGAACTGGGGACAGAGGAGGACAGGCCCCGGGTCCTGGCCCTGCGGGGCGAGGGGCACCTGCTCCGCCCCGTCCATCTGGGATCTCTGGGCAGTAAAGGGGAGGACCGGCCAGAAGACCTACGCGCAGTTCCTTGCTGGGCTGTGGCCCCCGCCTGCCAGCCCCTGCGCCCTGCGCGCAAGGCTCTGGGCCTCCACCCTCTGCGTCTCCAGGAGCCCCCGGAAAGCTGGGTGCTGGGACAGCCGCCTGAGACGGGGCCCAGGTCCCTGCCCCGAGCCCAGGTGGAGGGGCTGGACCCGTGGGGCAGGGCCTGATCATCCCCTGCAGACAAATCCCATCTCTTCCACTCAAGGCGGCCAAGCCGCTGGGTCAGGGAGGCCGCCTGTGAGCACAGCCCGGCCGGCAGCCCCGGGCCTGAGTGGCAGCGCGGGAAGGCGGCCCCAGGGCGCTGAGCAGGGAGGGCCTGGCGCCGCAGGACAGCGGCCTGGACGGGCGGCTGGGCCGGGGGTCCGCGCCGGCACCGGCGGCTCCACGCCCCGCTGCAGGCAACAAAGTCACGTTTGTAAAGCGAAACCGCACCTCCCGCGCGAACGCCACTCGGAGGCCGTCGGGGCGGCACGGACGCGCCCCGCTGCCTGCGGCCGCCCGCGTTCCTTCGCGGTGACGCCGGGGGGCCCCCGCGCCCCGCCGCGCCCGGGATGCCCGCCCGGCGCCGCTCCCGGCTTCAGGGCGCCCGCCTCCCCCGGGGAGGGGCCTGAGCGGCTTTAAACCGGGCGGCGCCGGGCGCGGCGGGGCGGCGAGCGGAGCGGCGAGCGCGCGGCGTGGCGGGCGCCGTCCGAGCAGGTGGGGCGGCCGCCGAGCGGAGCCGCAGCGCCTGCGGGGGCGCGGGGCCCGGGGCCTGCGGAGACCGCGGCGGGGGCGCGGGGCGGCCGGGGGGTCCGGGCTCCGGGGCCCTCCCGGCCAGCCCAGGCGGGCGGGGGTCCGCGCAGCCGCCCCCAGCTTGGGGCGCAGGGGGGAAGGCGGGGGGTCCCCGCACGGGCTGGCAGACACGGCCCGCAGGGCGAGGGTCTCGCCTGCCCAGCGGTTTCCGGGCAGGACTGGCGCGCGGCCGGGCGCGGCCCGCAGCTCAGGTTCCTCCCCGCCCTGCCCCCTGCCTGGCTTGCCGGTGCCAGCGCCCAGGGCATCGAGGCAATTAGGCTGACAAATGGAGAGGGTGGGGCGCCTCCGGCCGGTGCTGTGGCGCGGGAGGCCAGCTCACCCGCTGAGGGAGCTCCCTGCCGTCGGGCGTGGGTGGGCACAGGGACTCCTGCATGGGGCCATCTCAAGACCCTTGGGAGGCGGAGGTGGGAGGGGCTCTGCCGCGGGTCCCACCCTCCGTGGCTCGGCTTTCTCCTTTACTCCTCCATCAGGCCAAGGTTCTGTCTGACCCTTGATCTCCGCGGTCTGCACCCAGTACAGGTGGGCGGGATCTTTCCACGCTCCCCAAAGTGGGCCAAAGACCAAGGTCACTGCCTCTGTGTGTGAGCCTGAGGCAGCCTGGCCATCTGGTTCTGTTCTGATCGGGCTCAGGTGGATGGCCAGAGAGCCCCCTCGGCAACCCCCAGCCCAGGCTGGCGTGTGAGGGGCTGCCCTTCAGGGTGCTGGCCGAGGACACCCTCTCCCCGGGATGTGGCCCTCTGTCCTCAGGAACAGCCCTCCCACCTCTGTGCCCGTGAGCCGCCTGAAGTGGGGCCGCTCCCAGGAAGCCACAGGAGGGGCCTCCTCTCCGAGTCCCTTTCCCCTCCTGGGAAATGTGTTCAGCCCTCCCCCAGCTGCAAGGCCAGCCACCCCTCTGGCCAGAGCCATTCCCACTTCTGCTGGCAGCCGTCTCTCTGCGACACCTGTCTTTTGGCTTCTGTGAGGTCAGGCTTGTCCACCCTTGAACCTTCTTTGTCTCCCGCTTCCCAGGCCCTGGACGCCCCCCCACACGCCCTGGTCTGTCTCTCCTGAGCTCCGGACCCCTCTATCCAGCTGTTTCCCCAAGGTCCCCACTTCAGGCCCAAGGCACCCACTCCCAGGCCCCTCCTCACGTCCTGCCTGGTCAGGGACCAAGCCCAAGGTCACTGCTGACCAAGCAGGGCACGGCCCAGCCACGGCCACCCAGCTGCGTCGGGCAAACCTGCGGGCGTAGGGCCTCTCCCAGCCCTTTGTGCGGCCCCCCACCCCAAGGCCCTCAGGTCCCCGGCCCCCTCCCTCCCCAAATCCCTTCTGTGCAGGAAACTTGGGCCGCCTGCTCAGGAGCTCGTCTTTCTCCTCGGGTCCTCCTGTCTGGGCTCTGCCGCTCCCTGGCACGGCACAGCCTGCCGGGCCCACCCGGCTGCTCCTGGCCCTGTGGCCCGGAAAGCCGCCCCGCTCACCCTTGCCGGGCACCCAAGAGCCTCCTTTCCCTCCCGCCCTGGTCCCCTGCCAGACGTCAGATGACAGGCTCACTGTTCTAGCCACCCGAGGCTCCCTCTGGCTCCCAGGCCCTCTGAAGGCAGCCCTGGACCATGGCCCACTGTACGCAGGAAGCGGGCCCGTCCCCAGGCGGGGGGCGGGCAGCAAAGCGCCCAGGTCCGCTTGCAGAGGCAGAGTCTGACGCAGTTTCAGGGCGTGGCCTCGGGAGGGCTCCTGGGGGAGGAGGAGAGGAGGCAGGTGGTGGGGGGACAGGCTGACCCATGCTGCGGGTGCCTCCCAGGGGCTGGGCCCAGCACCTGGGCAGGGAAGCGGGCACAGGGGGCCTCAGCAGCTGCAGAGGAGTGCCTCTCGTGGGCCCAGCTGCGGGGGGAGCGGGGCCTGGGGGAGTCTAGGGTTCCGCCTCTGCAGAGCGGGCCACGGAGAGCTGCTCACAGCCCGGCTGGGCTCCAGCTGCAGTCAGGGGAGCTGCATGGGGAAATGTCACCAGAGAGGAGGGTCCCCATGCCCCGTGACCCAGCGGTCGGGGAGGACACATCTGAAATGTGTTTGTCGGGCTTGGCAGCTGGGCTCTGAGGTCACCTCAGCCAGGGCTGTGGAGCGGGGCCGAGGGCGCGTGGGGCCGAGCCTTCTCCCGAGACCCTGTATGGGGCCTTGGGGAGCGGGTCGGGAGGCGAGGGTGGGTGTGGACCAGGACCCGGGACTGCCGGTGTGGTTCCGGAACCAAGGCGGGGACTGGCTCCAGGGCAGGGAGGGAGCAGTTGCCGCAGCCCAGGCAGCTTCAGACAGCAGGAACGTATTCTCCCACAGTGGAGGGGCCAGAATCTGGAATCAGTGCTTCTGGCATTTGGTGGTGGTGCTGGGTTCTGGGACCTGAAGCTGCATGGCTCCAGACCGTCTCATCGGCTGGGCGTCCTCCCCATGTCTGTCTTCCTGCGAGGACACGGTCATGTTAGAATAAGGGCCTGTCTCCACCCCTGTGACCTCACCTTAATCTTAATTACATCTGCAAAGACCCTATTTCCAAACAAGGTCACAGTCCTAGGTCCTGACGGTCAGGACTTGGACGTACCTTTCAGGGAGACACAACATAACCTAGCAGAGAGGGGACAGGCCAGGAGGTGGACAAGGCTGGTGTGCAGTGTGATGGGGCAGAAGGGTAGGCACCTGTCTCCGTCCCTCAGAGGGTTGGGGCCCGCGGCTCTCGGCTGAGAGGGGACAGCTGCGGGGGCTGCGGGGTCTCTGAGCCAGCCGAGCGAGGACCGGCAGGGCTGGGAGACGGAGCCTGGCTCTGCCACAGCGCCCAGCGGGACCAGCACACGGGCACTGGGTCTCTGGTCTCCCAGGCCGCCTTGGCCAGGCGTGGGCACACAGAAGCCAGGGCCCAGAGGACACAGGGCCAGGGTGGGCAGAGTGGGACACGGCGGGGCTGAGGCGGGAGACTCAGGTCGGAGGGCGGAGATCTGGCTGAAGCCCGGTGGGGAGCCAGGAGGAGGCGTGAGTGGAGGCGGAGCCCTAACCCTGACGCTGCACCAGGACCCTGGGGGAGGGGGACAAGGGTGCAGGGTGGACGTGGAGGTCAGAGGATGGCTCGTGGGAGAAGACAGAGCCCGGACCCCCGGGGCTACCCTGGGGCCCCTGTGCTCTCGTGGCCCCCCGGGACCCACAGGGCAAGGTGGGGACTGGAGCTGCATGGGACGCCCCACCCCGGGGAAGGCCAGCGCACGGCAGGCAGGCCCAGGGCGCAGGGTTGATCTCCTAACCGCGTCTGCCTTCCCACCCACCTGGGCCATCCCAGGCCCCTCACGGAGCCTTTCTGTCCCCACAGGGAGCAGACAGCGGACCCTGGCCGAGCGAGTTCTGCACGATGAATGGCCACGCCGCTCCTCCTCTCGACCTGCGGGTCACCAGTGGCACTGAGACGGCTGCTGTCCCCAAGACCGTGAAGGCCGTGCTGGGCGCTAGCAGCCCCTCCGGGCCCCCGGCCAAGGCAGCCGCATCCACCCGGGCCGGGAGCATCTCCGGGGTGTACGTGGAGGCCTCGGGCCAGGCCCGGAGTCTCTACGCTGCCATGGAGCAGGGCCTCCTGTCCTCTGAGCTCGGGCTGGCTCTGCTGGAGGCCCAGGCGGCCACTGGGGGCCTGGTGGACCCCGCGCAGGGCCGGCTGCTCCTCGTACCTGAGGCTCTGCAGCAGGGCCTCGTGGGCCTGGAGCTGAAGGAGAAGCTGCTGGCCGCCGAGCGCGCCGTCACTGGGTACCCTGACCCCTATGGGGGTGGGAAGCTGGCCCTCTTCCAGGCCATCGGAAAGGGGGTTGTGGACAGGGCGCTGGGGTGGGGCTGGCTGGAGGCCCAGCTGGCCACGGGGGGCCTGGTGGACCCCATCCAGGGCATGCGTGTGGCCCCCGAGCTGGCCTGCCAGCAGGGCCTCCTGGACCAGGAGACGTGGCGCGAGCTGTCCGAGCTCGGGCCTGGCTCCGGTGCCCCAGGCTTCCTGGACCCCAACACGCTGGAGCGGCTGCCATACCGCGAGCTGCTGGGCAGGTGTGTGCAGGCTCCCAGCACGGGGCTGGCCCTGCTGCCCCTCAGGATCACTTTCCGTACCCTGAGCGGGGCGGTGAGCTCGGCCGAGCTGCTGGAGGTGGGGGTCCTGGACGAGGAGACAGCCCAAGGCCTGCGGGAGGGCCGACTGGCAGCGCCCGACGTGGGCACGCGGGCCGAGGTGCAGCGCTACCTGCACGGCACCGGCGGTGTGGCCGGGGTCGTTCTGCTGCCTGCAGGGCACAAGAAGAGCTTCTTCCAGGCCGCGGCCGAGCACCTGCTCCCCATGGGCGCCGCGCTTCCGCTCCTGGAGGCTCAGGCTGCCACCCGCACGCTGGTGGACCCCGCCACCGGCCGGCAGCTGTGCGTGGACGCGGCGGTCAGGGCAGGCCTGGTTGGCCCAGAGCTCCACGGGCCGCTCCTGACAGCAGAGCAGGCGGTGACGGGGTACCATGACCCCTTCAGTGGCACCCTCATCCCTCTATTCCAGGCCATGAAGAAGGAGCTGGTGGACAGACCTCTGGCACTGAGGCTCCTGGATGCCCAGTTGGCCACAGGCGGGCTCGTGTGTCCTGCCCGCAGGCTCCGGCTGCCCTTGGAAGCCGCTCTGCGCTTCGGCTGCCTGGACAAAGAGACTCAGCAGCACCTCTTGCAGGCGGCCGGCTTCGTGGACCCCGGCACACAGGAGAGCCTCAGCTACAGGGAGCTGCTGGCCCGCTGTGTCACCGACCCCGAGACGGGGCTGACCTTCCTGCCCATCTCCGTGCGGAGCCCTGGAGAGGAGCCACAGGGGCCCCCGTTCATCGAGCACAGCACCCAGCAGGCCTTGAGAGCTGCCACAGCCACCATCTCCGTGGGCGAGTTCCAGGGCCGGCCCCAGTCGCTCTGGGAGCTGCTTTTCTCCGAGGCAGTCCCCGTGGGGCAGAGGGTGACGCTGACCCAGCAGCACAGGGACGGGGCCCTCTCGCTAGGGGAGCTGGCAGCTGCACTGAGGGCCGCCCACGAGCAGGCCACAGCCGCTGCCAGGACCACGTTTGCCGGGCTGCGGGTCCCTGTGACGCCAGGAGAGCTGCTGGGAGCGGGGATCATTGACCAGGACGTGTACGAGCGGCTGGAACGAGGCCAGACCACAGCCCAGGCTGTGGGCAGCCTGCACGCCGTGCAGCGGTACTTGCGAGGCACCGGCTGCGTTGCTGGCCTGCTGCTGCCCGGGTCACAGGAGCCCCTCGGTGTCCACGAGGCTTGCAGGAAGGGGCTCCTCAGGCCCGGGACAGCCCTCATCCTCCTGGAGGCACAGGCGGCCACCGGCTTCATCATTGACCCAAAAGAAAACAAGAGGTACTCGGTGGAGGAGGCGCTGAGGGCCGGTGTCATTGGGCCTGACATGTTTGCGAAGCTGCTGTCGGCCGAGCGCGCCGTCACCGGCTACACCGACCCCTACACCGGGGAGCAGATCTCCCTCTTCCAGGCCATGAAGAAGGACCTCATCGTCCGGGACCATGGCATCCGCCTGCTGGAGGCCCAGATCGCCACGGGTGGCGTCATCGACCCCGTGCACAGCCACCGCGTGCCTGTGGACGTGGCCTACCAGCGCGGCTACCTCGACGAGGAGATGAGCCGCGTCCTGGAGGACCCCAGCGACGACACCAAGGGCTTCTTCGACCCCAACACGCACGAGAACCTCACCTACGTGCAGCTGCTGGAGCGCTGTGTGCGCGACCCCGACACGGGGCTCTACCTGCTGCCACTCACGAGCAAGCGGCCCCCGCTGGTGGACGCTGCCACCCGGCAGGCCTTCCAGAGCCTCAAGCTGTTGGTGAAGCACGGGCGGTTCCGGGGACAGAGGGTCTCCGCGTGGGCGCTGATCACCTCGGAGTGTGTCCGTGAGGAGTGCCGGAGGCAGCTCCTGCAGCAGTTCCGGCGGCACCAGCTCTCCCTGGAGCAGGTCTCCGAGCTGCTGGAGAGGGAGGTGGAGCGCTGGGCGGACGTCACACTGCCTGCGCTGCGGGGCCGGGTGACTGCCTGCCAGCTCCGGGAGGCCCACATCATTGACCAGGAGCTCCTAGACCAGGTGCTGGCGGGGACGGTCAGCCCCGAGGCCCTACTCCGCATGGACAGCGTCCGCAGCTACCTGCTTGGCTCGGGTGCTGTGGGTGGCGTGCTGCTGCAGCCCTCCAACCGGCCGCTCAGCATCTACCAGGCCATGAAGCAGAAGCTGCTAGGGCCAGGTGTGGCCCTGGCCCTGCTGGAGGCCCAGGCAGCCACCGGAGGCATGATGGACCCCCACAGTGCGGAGACCATGTCCGTGGGTGAGGCCGTGCGCCGGGGGCTGGTGGGGCCAGAGCTCTACGGCAGACTGAGGCGAGCTGAGGAGGCCGTCACTGGCTTTGTCGACCCCTTCTCTGGGGAGCGGGTGTCCCTGTTCCAGGCCATGAAGAAGGGCCTTGTCCCTGCCGACCAAGCTGTCCGTCTCCTGGAAGCCCAGGTAGCCACGGGAGGGGTCATCGACCCGAAAGGCCACCACCGCCTCCCCGTGTCTGTGGGCACCCAGCGTGGCTGCATCGACCGGGACACGGTGTCGGCCTTGTCCAGCTCCGAGACCTTCCCCACGCCGGACGGCCGGGGACACACCAGCTATGCCCAGCTCCTGGAGCAGTCTGTGAGGCACGAGACCTCCGGCCTTCACCTCCTGCCCCTGCCAGAAAGTGCTCCTGCGGTCCCCACGGACGAGCAGGTCCAGGAGACCCTGAAGGCCACTCCGGGGGCTGAAGGCGGCACGTCCCTCTGGGAGCTGCTGGCCTCCTGCCACTTCACGGAGGAGCAGCGGAGGGGCTTCCTGGAGGACTTCAGGGTGGGGAAGACCACGGTGCAGCAGCTACAGGCGGCCGTGCGGAGGCGGGTGCAGGGGGCGGAGCTCCTGGCGCAGGCCCGCCTCTCACTGTCCGGCCCACGGGGCAGGGTTCCCATCACCTGGCTGCTGGACGCTGGCGTCATCTCCCAGGAGACCCTGGAGGCCCTGGCTCAGGGCAAGCTGTCGCCGGCCGAGGTTGCAGTGCAGCCCGCGGTGCAGGCCTGCCTGTGGGGCACGGGCTGCGTGGCCGGTGTGCTCCTGCAGCCCTCAGGGGCCAAGGCGACCATCGCCCAGGCCGTGAGGGACGGCCTCATGCCCGCGGGCCTGGGGCAGAGACTGCTGGAGGCCCAGGTGGCGTCTGGCTCTCTTGTTGACCCTCTGACCAACCAGAGACTGTCAGTGGAGGGCGCAGTCAAGGCTGGCCTGGTGGCCGGGGCACTGAGCGAACAGCTCTGGCAGGTGGAGAGGGCAGTGGCCGGGTACGTGGACCCCTGCTCAGGGGGCGCCCTCTCACTATGGCAGGCCGTGCAGAAGGGCCTGGTGCCCCAGAGCGAGGGCTTTCCCCTCCTGCAGGCACAGCTGGCCACGGGGGGTGCGGTGGACCCTGTCCACGGGGTGCACCTGCCCCAGCCGGCAGCCTGCAGGCTTGGTCTTCTGGACGAGCAGACAAGCAGGGTGCTGACCTCGACAGATGAGGACAGCAAGTTCTTCTTTGACCCCAGCACACGGGAGAGGGTGACCTATGGGCAGCTCAAGGAGCGCTGTGTCCTGGACGCCGACACTGGCCTGTGGCTGCTGCCACTCCCCCAGGACACGGCGCTAGAGGTGGACGACCACACGGCAGTGGCCCTGAGGGCCATGAAGGTGCCAGTCGGGGCGGGGAGGTTCCGAGGGCTCAGCATGTCTCTCTGGGACCTGCTGCACTCGGAGTACGTCGGGCTCTGCAGGCGGCGGGAGCTGGCAGCCCTCTGTCAGTCCGGGAGGGCCACGGCCCTGCGGCAGGTGGTCAGTGCTGTCACCACCTTGATTGAGGCCTCAGAGAGACAGCACTCGCAGGCCGCCTTCAGGGGACTCCGGAAACAGCTGTCGGCCAGGGACCTATTCAGGTCCCAGCTGATCGACAAGAAGACGCTGGATGAGCTGACCCAGGGGAAGAAGACGGTGCAGGAGGTGACGGAGATGGACAGCGTGAGGCAGTTCTTGGAAGGAGGCAACTTCATCGCCGGGGTCCTTGTTCAGGACACAGAGGAGAAGATGAGCATCTCAGAGGCCATGTGGAAGGGCGTCCTGCGGCCGGGCACGGCCCTGGTGCTGCTGGAGGCGCAGGCGGCCACCGGCTTCATCATCGACCCCGTGCGCAACCAGAAGCTGTCCGTGGAGGAGGCGTTTGCGGCTGGGATGTTCGGCAGGGAAACCTACCAGAAGCTGCTGTCGGCCGAGCGCGCCGTCACCGGCTACACCGACCCCTACACCGGGGAGCAGATCTCCCTCTTCCAGGCCATGAAGAAGGACCTCATCGTCCGGGACCATGGCATCCGCCTGCTGGAGGCCCAGATTGCCACGGGCGGCATCATCGACCCCGTGCACAGCCACCGCGTGCCCGTGGACGTGGCCTACCAGCGCGGCTACTTCGACGCGGAGATGAATCGCGTCCTGCAGGACCCCAGCGACGACACCAAGGGCTTCTTCGATCCCAACACGCACGAGAACCTCACCTACCTGCAGCTGCTGGAGCGCTGCGTGGAGGATCCCGAGACAGGGCTCTACCTGCTGCAAGTTGTAAAGAAAGGAGAAACCTACGTGTATACAGATGAAGCCACGAGGCAAGCTCTGCAATCCAGAACTACCAAAATGCACGTGGGGAGGTTTGCCGACCAGATGGTCTCCTTCTGGGACCTGCTGTCCTCTCCGTACTTCACAGAGGAGAGGAAGAGAGGGCTCCTCCGGGAGTACAGAGCCCAGAAAGTCAGCCTAGAGCAGTTGCTGAAGGTCATCACCACAACAGTCGAAGACACAGAAAAGCAAAACCAGGCCATCAAGGTGGCAGGCATTGGAGGGGAAGTGACAGCTGCAGAGCTGTTCAACTCAGGGGTCATCGATAAGAAGACCCTGGACACCCTGCACCGCAGGGGGGCCGGGGGGCAGGACCTTTGCCAACTGCAGCACGTGAAGACATCCCTGGAAGGCAGTGGCTGCATTGCAGGGGTGACCACACCCTCCACCCAGGAGGTGGTGAGCGTCTACGAGGCCAGCAGGAAAGGACTTATCCCCCCAGGGTTTGCAGCCCAGCTGCTGGAGGCTCAGGCGGCCACAGGGTTCATGCTGGACCCCCACGGCCACCAGAGGCTCTCTGTGGATGAGGCCGTGGCTGCCGGCCTGGTGGGCGAAGAGCTGCAGGGAAGGCTCCTGCGTGCCGAGAAGGCAGCCAGGGGCTACACAGACCCGGCCACGGGACACACAATCTCGGTGTTTGAGGCGATGAAGAAAAACATGTTGCAGCGGGAGCTGGGGCTCAGACTGCTCGAGGTGCAGGTGGCCACTGGAGGCATCGTGGACCCGCTGCACCACCACCGGCTGCCGCTGGAGACCGCCTACCGACGCGGTCTTCTGGACCGGGACACGCACCCGCTTGTGGCGGAGCAGAAGTGCATGAATAAAAGGTTTGTGGATCCCAACACCCAGGAGAAGGTGACGTACCAAGAGCTGCAGCAGAGGAGCCACCGGGAGCAGGGCAGGGACTGGGCCCTGTTCCCTGTGATCAGCGATGCCCGGGACCCCTTGTTCATAGACCAGGCAACCAGGAAGGCCCTAGAGGCCGAGCGGGTGGAAGTAACGGTAGGAAGGTTCAAGGGCCAAAGGCCATCGGTCTGGGAACTGCTGAACTCAGAATATTTGACAGAGGACAAAAAACTTGAATTAGTATTAAAGTACAAAACGGACACAACACATACATTACAGAAGGTAGTAAAAGTCATCATCGAGGTGATTGAGGAAAAGGAAGAGGGGAACGAGCAGCTGTGGTTCAGAGGAATCAGGAGGCAGGTCACCGCCTCGGAGCTCCTCCAATCAGGCATCATCACTCAGGACATGATGCAGGACCTGCAAGCGGGTCGCAGCCGCGCGGAGGACCTCACAGAAAGTGAGGTAGTCAAGCGCTACCTGGAGGGCACCAGCTGCATCGCGGGCGTGCTGGTGCCCGCCAAGGACGAGCCCGGGCGCCAGGAGAAGATGAGCATCTACCAGGCCATGTGGAAGGGCGTCCTGCGGCCGGGCACGGCCCTGGTGCTGCTGGAGGCGCAGGCGGCCACCGGCTTCGTCATCGACCCCGTGCGCAACCAGAAGCTGTCCGTGGAGGAGGCGGTGGCCGCGGGCGTGGTGGGCGGCGAGCTCCAGGAGAAGCTGCTGTCGGCCGAGCGCGCCGTCACCGGCTACACCGACCCCTACACCGGGGAGCAGATCTCCCTCTTCCAGGCCATGAAGAAGGACCTCATCGTCCGGGACCATGGCATCCGCCTGCTGGAGGCCCAGATCGCCACGGGCGGCGTCATCGACCCCGTGCACAGCCACCGCGTGCCCGTGGACGTGGCCTACCAGCGCGGCTACTTCGACGAGGAGATGAGCCGCGTCCTGGAGGACCCCAGCGACGACACCAAGGGCTTCTTCGACCCCAACACGCACGAGAACCTCACCTACGTGCAGCTGCTGCGCCGCTGCGTGCGCGACCCCGACACGGGGCTCTACATGCTGCAGCTGGCCGGCCGGGGCTCCGCCGTGCACCAGCTGGGCGAGGAGCTGCGCGCCGCCCTGCGGGACACCCGCGTGACGCCGGGCTCGGGCCTCCTCGGGGGCCAGAGCGTCTCCGTCTGGGAGCTCCTCTTCTACCGGGAGGTGTCCGAGAGCCAGCGGCAGGACCTGCTGCGCCGGTACCGGGCGGGCTCGCTGACCGCGCAGGAGGTGGGCGCCGCCCTGGCCTCGCTGCTGGCCGAGGCCGAGGCTCGGGGGGCCCTGCGTGCCGCCACCATGGAGGTCCGGGTGGGCCGCCTGCGGGGGCCCGCGGTGCCCGTGTGGGACGTGCTGGCATCCAGCTACGTGAGCGGCGCCACGCGGGAGCAGCTGCTGGCCCAGTTCGCGTCGGGGGCGCTGGGCCTGCCCGCGCTGACCTGCAGGCTGAGCGCCATCATCGAGGAGGCCGAGGGGGCCCACGGGACCGGGCCCGAGCCCGAGCCCGCCCCGGCGGGCGCCGCCCCCGGCCAGCGGGAGCCCGGGCCCCACGGGCTCGGCGCCGGCGGTGACGGCGACGCGGGACCCTCCCCGGGCCAGGCCGAGGCCGAGGCCGCCGGGGCCGCCCAGGAGCGGGCCCTGCGGGCCGCCACCGTGGAGGTGCACGCCGGGCGGTTCCGCGGGCGGCCCGTCTCCGTGTGGGACGTCCTCTTCTCCTCCTACCTGAGCCAGGCCCGCCGGGACGAGCTCCTGGCCCAGCACGCGGCCGGCACCCTGGCCCTGCCCGCCCTGGGCGCCGTGCTCACCCAGGTCATCGAGGAGACGGAGGAGCGGCTGAGCAAGGTGTCCTTCCGGGGCCTGCGGCGCCAGGTGTCCGCGTCCGAGCTGCACACGTCCGGCATCCTGGGCCCCGAGACCCTGCGGGACCTGGCCCAGGGCACCAAGACCCTGCAGGAGGTGACGGAGATGGACTCGGTGAAGCGCTACCTGGAGGGCACCAGCTGCATCGCGGGCGTGCTGGTGCCCGCCAAGGACGAGCCCGGGCGCCAGGAGAAGATGAGCATCTACCAGGCCATGTGGAAGGGCGTCCTGCGGCCGGGCACGGCCCTGGTGCTGCTGGAGGCGCAGGCGGCCACCGGCTTCGTCATCGACCCCGTGCGCAACCAGAAGCTGTCCGTGGAGGAGGCGGTGGCCGCGGGCGTGGTGGGCGGCGAGCTCCAGGAGAAGCTGCTGTCGGCCGAGCGCGCCGTCACCGGCTACACCGACCCCTACACCGGGGAGCAGATCTCCCTCTTCCAGGCCATGAAGAAGGACCTCATCGTCCGGGACCATGGCATCCGCCTGCTGGAGGCCCAGATCGCCACGGGCGGCGTCATCGACCCCGTGCACAGCCACCGCGTGCCCGTGGACGTGGCCTACCAGCGCGGCTACTTCGACGAGGAGATGAGCCGCGTCCTGGAGGACCCCAGCGACGACACCAAGGGCTTCTTCGACCCCAACACGCACGAGAACCTCACCTACGTGCAGCTGCTGCGCCGCTGCGTGCGCGACCCCGACACGGGGCTCTACATGCTGCAGCTGGCCGGCCGGGGCTCCGCCGTGCACCAGCTGGGCGAGGAGCTGCGCGCCGCCCTGCGGGACACCCGCGTGACGCCGGGCTCGGGCCTCCTCGGGGGCCAGAGCGTCTCCGTCTGGGAGCTCCTCTTCTACCGGGAGGTGTCCGAGAGCCAGCGGCAGGACCTGCTGCGCCGGTACCGGGCGGGCTCGCTGACCGCGCAGGAGGTGGGCGCCGCCCTGGCCTCGCTGCTGGCCGAGGCCGAGGCTCGGGGGGCCCTGCGTGCCGCCACCATGGAGGTCCGGGTGGGCCGCCTGCGGGGGCCCGCGGTGCCCGTGTGGGACGTGCTGGCATCCAGCTACGTGAGCGGCGCCACGCGGGAGCAGCTGCTGGCCCAGTTCGCGTCGGGGGCGCTGGGCCTGCCCGCGCTGACCTGCAGGCTGAGCGCCATCATCGAGGAGGCCGAGGGGGCCCACGGGACCGGGCCCGAGCCCGAGCCCGCCCCGGCGGGCGCCGCCCCCGGCCAGCGGGAGCCCGGGCCCCACGGGCTCGGCGCCGGCGGTGACGGCGACGCGGGACCCTCCCCGGGCCAGGCCGAGGCCGAGGCCGCCGGGGCCGCCCAGGAGCGGGCCCTGCGGGCCGCCACCGTGGAGGTGCACGCCGGGCGGTTCCGCGGGCGGCCCGTCTCCGTGTGGGACGTCCTCTTCTCCTCCTACCTGAGCCAGGCCCGCCGGGACGAGCTCCTGGCCCAGCACGCGGCCGGCACCCTGGCCCTGCCCGCCCTGGGCGCCGTGCTCACCCAGGTCATCGAGGAGACGGAGGAGCGGCTGAGCAAGGTGTCCTTCCGGGGCCTGCGGCGCCAGGTGTCCGCGTCCGAGCTGCACACGTCCGGCATCCTGGGCCCCGAGACCCTGCGGGACCTGGCCCAGGGCACCAAGACCCTGCAGGAGGTGACGGAGATGGACTCGGTGAAGCGCTACCTGGAGGGCACCAGCTGCATCGCGGGCGTGCTGGTGCCCGCCAAGGACGAGCCCGGGCGCCAGGAGAAGATGAGCATCTACCAGGCCATGTGGAAGGGCGTCCTGCGGCCGGGCACGGCCCTGGTGCTGCTGGAGGCGCAGGCGGCCACCGGCTTCGTCATCGACCCCGTGCGCAACCAGAAGCTGTCCGTGGAGGAGGCGGTGGCCGCGGGCGTGGTGGGCGGCGAGCTCCAGGAGAAGCTGCTGTCGGCCGAGCGCGCCGTCACCGGCTACACCGACCCCTACACCGGGGAGCAGATCTCCCTCTTCCAGGCCATGAAGAAGGACCTCATCGTCCGGGACCATGGCATCCGCCTGCTGGAGGCCCAGATCGCCACGGGCGGCGTCATCGACCCCGTGCACAGCCACCGCGTGCCCGTGGACGTGGCCTACCAGCGCGGCTACTTCGACGAGGAGATGAGCCGCGTCCTGGAGGACCCCAGCGACGACACCAAGGGCTTCTTCGACCCCAACACGCACGAGAACCTCACCTACGTGCAGCTGCTGCGCCGCTGCGTGCGCGACCCCGACACGGGGCTCTACATGCTGCAGCTGGCCGGCCGGGGCTCCGCCGTGCACCAGCTGGGCGAGGAGCTGCGCGCCGCCCTGCGGGACACCCGCGTGACGCCGGGCTCGGGCCTCCTCGGGGGCCAGAGCGTCTCCGTCTGGGAGCTCCTCTTCTACCGGGAGGTGTCCGAGAGCCAGCGGCAGGACCTGCTGCGCCGGTACCGGGCGGGCTCGCTGACCGCGCAGGAGGTGGGCGCCGCCCTGGCCTCGCTGCTGGCCGAGGCCGAGGCTCGGGGGGCCCTGCGTGCCGCCACCATGGAGGTCCGGGTGGGCCGCCTGCGGGGGCCCGCGGTGCCCGTGTGGGACGTGCTGGCATCCAGCTACGTGAGCGGCGCCACGCGGGAGCAGCTGCTGGCCCAGTTCGCGTCGGGGGCGCTGGGCCTGCCCGCGCTGACCTGCAGGCTGAGCGCCATCATCGAGGAGGCCGAGGGGGCCCACGGGACCGGGCCCGAGCCCGAGCCCGCCCCGGCGGGCGCCGCCCCCGGCCAGCGGGAGCCCGGGCCCCACGGGCTCGGCGCCGGCGGTGACGGCGACGCGGGACCCTCCCCGGGCCAGGCCGAGGCCGAGGCCGCCGGGGCCGCCCAGGAGCGGGCCCTGCGGGCCGCCACCGTGGAGGTGCACGCCGGGCGGTTCCGCGGGCGGCCCGTCTCCGTGTGGGACGTCCTCTTCTCCTCCTACCTGAGCCAGGCCCGCCGGGACGAGCTCCTGGCCCAGCACGCGGCCGGCACCCTGGCCCTGCCCGCCCTGGGCGCCGTGCTCACCCAGGTCATCGAGGAGACGGAGGAGCGGCTGAGCAAGGTGTCCTTCCGGGGCCTGCGGCGCCAGGTGTCCGCGTCCGAGCTGCACACGTCCGGCATCCTGGGCCCCGAGACCCTGCGGGACCTGGCCCAGGGCACCAAGACCCTGCAGGAGGTGACGGAGATGGACTCGGTGAAGCGCTACCTGGAGGGCACCAGCTGCATCGCGGGCGTGCTGGTGCCCGCCAAGGACGAGCCCGGGCGCCAGGAGAAGATGAGCATCTACCAGGCCATGTGGAAGGGCGTCCTGCGGCCGGGCACGGCCCTGGTGCTGCTGGAGGCGCAGGCGGCCACCGGCTTCGTCATCGACCCCGTGCGCAACCAGAAGCTGTCCGTGGAGGAGGCGGTGGCCGCGGGCGTGGTGGGCGGCGAGCTCCAGGAGAAGCTGCTGTCGGCCGAGCGCGCCGTCACCGGCTACACCGACCCCTACACCGGGGAGCAGATCTCCCTCTTCCAGGCCATGAAGAAGGACCTCATCGTCCGGGACCATGGCATCCGCCTGCTGGAGGCCCAGATCGCCACGGGCGGCGTCATCGACCCCGTGCACAGCCACCGCGTGCCCGTGGACGTGGCCTACCAGCGCGGCTACTTCGACGAGGAGATGAGCCGCGTCCTGGAGGACCCCAGCGACGACACCAAGGGCTTCTTCGACCCCAACACGCACGAGAACCTCACCTACGTGCAGCTGCTGCGCCGCTGCGTGCGCGACCCCGACACGGGGCTCTACATGCTGCAGCTGGCCGGCCGGGGCTCCGCCGTGCACCAGCTGGGCGAGGAGCTGCGCGCCGCCCTGCGGGACACCCGCGTGACGCCGGGCTCGGGCCTCCTCGGGGGCCAGAGCGTCTCCGTCTGGGAGCTCCTCTTCTACCGGGAGGTGTCCGAGAGCCAGCGGCAGGACCTGCTGCGCCGGTACCGGGCGGGCTCGCTGACCGCGCAGGAGGTGGGCGCCGCCCTGGCCTCGCTGCTGGCCGAGGCCGAGGCTCGGGGGGCCCTGCGTGCCGCCACCATGGAGGTCCGGGTGGGCCGCCTGCGGGGGCCCGCGGTGCCCGTGTGGGACGTGCTGGCATCCAGCTACGTGAGCGGCGCCACGCGGGAGCAGCTGCTGGCCCAGTTCGCGTCGGGGGCGCTGGGCCTGCCCGCGCTGACCTGCAGGCTGAGCGCCATCATCGAGGAGGCCGAGGGGGCCCACGGGACCGGGCCCGAGCCCGAGCCCGCCCCGGCGGGCGCCGCCCCCGGCCAGCGGGAGCCCGGGCCCCACGGGCTCGGCGCCGGCGGTGACGGCGACGCGGGACCCTCCCCGGGCCAGGCCGAGGCCGAGGCCGCCGGGGCCGCCCAGGAGCGGGCCCTGCGGGCCGCCACCGTGGAGGTGCACGCCGGGCGGTTCCGCGGGCGGCCCGTCTCCGTGTGGGACGTCCTCTTCTCCTCCTACCTGAGCCAGGCCCGCCGGGACGAGCTCCTGGCCCAGCACGCGGCCGGCACCCTGGCCCTGCCCGCCCTGGGCGCCGTGCTCACCCAGGTCATCGAGGAGACGGAGGAGCGGCTGAGCAAGGTGTCCTTCCGGGGCCTGCGGCGCCAGGTGTCCGCGTCCGAGCTGCACACGTCCGGCATCCTGGGCCCCGAGACCCTGCGGGACCTGGCCCAGGGCACCAAGACCCTGCAGGAGGTGACGGAGATGGACTCGGTGAAGCGCTACCTGGAGGGCACCAGCTGCATCGCGGGCGTGCTGGTGCCCGCCAAGGACGAGCCCGGGCGCCAGGAGAAGATGAGCATCTACCAGGCCATGTGGAAGGGCGTCCTGCGGCCGGGCACGGCCCTGGTGCTGCTGGAGGCGCAGGCGGCCACCGGCTTCGTCATCGACCCCGTGCGCAACCAGAAGCTGTCCGTGGAGGAGGCGGTGGCCGCGGGCGTGGTGGGCGGCGAGCTCCAGGAGAAGCTGCTGTCGGCCGAGCGCGCCGTCACCGGCTACACCGACCCCTACACCGGGGAGCAGATCTCCCTCTTCCAGGCCATGAAGAAGGACCTCATCGTCCGGGACCATGGCATCCGCCTGCTGGAGGCCCAGATCGCCACGGGCGGCGTCATCGACCCCGTGCACAGCCACCGCGTGCCCGTGGACGTGGCCTACCAGCGCGGCTACTTCGACGAGGAGATGAGCCGCGTCCTGGAGGACCCCAGCGACGACACCAAGGGCTTCTTCGACCCCAACACGCACGAGAACCTCACCTACGTGCAGCTGCTGCGCCGCTGCGTGCGCGACCCCGACACGGGGCTCTACATGCTGCAGCTGGCCGGCCGGGGCTCCGCCGTGCACCAGCTGGGCGAGGAGCTGCGCGCCGCCCTGCGGGACACCCGCGTGACGCCGGGCTCGGGCCTCCTCGGGGGCCAGAGCGTCTCCGTCTGGGAGCTCCTCTTCTACCGGGAGGTGTCCGAGAGCCAGCGGCAGGACCTGCTGCGCCGGTACCGGGCGGGCTCGCTGACCGCGCAGGAGGTGGGCGCCGCCCTGGCCTCGCTGCTGGCCGAGGCCGAGGCTCGGGGGGCCCTGCGTGCCGCCACCATGGAGGTCCGGGTGGGCCACCTGCGGGGGCCCGCGGTGCCCGTGTGGGACGTGCTGGCATCCAGCTACGTGAGCGGCGCCACGCGGGAGCAGCTGCTGGCCCAGTTCGCGTCGGGGGCGCTGGGCCTGCCCGCGCTGACCTGCAGGCTGAGCGCCATCATCGAGGAGGCCGAGGGGGCCCACGGGACCGGGCCCGAGCCCGAGCCCGCCCCGGCGGGCGCCGCCCCCGGCCAGCGGGAGCCCGGGCCCCACGGGCTCGGCGCCGGCGGTGACGGCGACGCGGGACCCTCCCCGGGCCAGGCCGAGGCCGAGGCCGCCGGGGCCGCCCAGGAGCGGGCCCTGCGGGCCGCCACCGTGGAGGTGCACGCCGGGCGGTTCCGCGGGCGGCCCGTCTCCGTGTGGGACGTCCTCTTCTCCTCCTACCTGAGCCAGGCCCGCCGGGACGAGCTCCTGGCCCAGCACGCGGCCGGCACCCTGGCCCTGCCCGCCCTGGGCGCCGTGCTCACCCAGGTCATCGAGGAGACGGAGGAGCGGCTGAGCAAGGTGTCCTTCCGGGGCCTGCGGCGCCAGGTGTCCGCGTCCGAGCTGCACACGTCCGGCATCCTGGGCCCCGAGACCCTGCGGGACCTGGCCCAGGGCACCAAGACCCTGCAGGAGGTGACGGAGATGGACTCGGTGAAGCGCTACCTGGAGGGCACCAGCTGCATCGCGGGCGTGCTGGTGCCCGCCAAGGACGAGCCCGGGCGCCAGGAGAAGATGAGCATCTACCAGGCCATGTGGAAGGGCGTCCTGCGGCCGGGCACGGCCCTGGTGCTGCTGGAGGCGCAGGCGGCCACCGGCTTCGTCATCGACCCCGTGCGCAACCAGAAGCTGTCCGTGGAGGAGGCGGTGGCCGCGGGCGTGGTGGGCGGCGAGCTCCAGGAGAAGCTGCTGTCGGCCGAGCGCGCCGTCACCGGCTACACCGACCCCTACACCGGGGAGCAGATCTCCCTCTTCCAGGCCATGAAGAAGGACCTCATCGTCCGGGACCATGGCATCCGCCTGCTGGAGGCCCAGATCGCCACGGGCGGCGTCATCGACCCCGTGCACAGCCACCGCGTGCCCGTGGACGTGGCCTACCAGCGCGGCTACTTCGACGAGGAGATGAGCCGCGTCCTGGAGGACCCCAGCGACGACACCAAGGGCTTCTTCGACCCCAACACGCACGAGAACCTCACTTATAAACAGCTGATGCAGCGGGCTGCTCGTGACCCCGAAACAGGTCTATTATTTCTGTGTCTTTTTGTAAAGTGAGTGGGTATTTTTTCTAATGGTGGCCTTTTTTCTATTCTCAAAAATGTATGACAATATTTCTGAAGGTTTTTCTTGGTGTGGCGACGTTTCTGTTCAGTATGTTTCGCTTACTCACTTGTCGGACTACCTGCCCCTGTCTTTCGTCTTTTATTGCTTTGGTTCTTCATCGCATTAAATGAAAAGGAGTATTCTTTGTGCCGTTTTTGTCTTCACTCCTGGTATTATTTGTTCTGATTTTTGAACTAAATTTCACAAGTGGCTATTTTGATAGACGCTTTTGCATTTAGAGCGAAGGAGTCTTTCTCCTTACCTGGCCTGTGCCCCTGCAGTGTGTCCGTGAATGTGTTATGTTCCTGTTTTAATTAAACACATTTCTTTCAACTATGGGTTACCGTTTTGTTCCTTCTAAACCATTTCCTATCAATTTCTCACTTTAGTCATTGGCCTTTGGTTCTCAGTTTGAGGTCCACCTGCTATGTTTTTCCATCCTCTGCTTTGGGGAGGCAGAGGCTGATTCTGCCACTTGGTCCAGCTCTCCCAGCTCTCTCAGCTCTCCCAGTGGCCATGACCCCCTTGTTTGGCCTCACTAGCTTTGTTTTCGAGGTGTTGCCTTTACAATTTACAAAGAATTGTGTGTGTGTCAACAATGTTCTCCTCTTTAATTTCATTTTTTGAGGGTTCATCCACAAATACTCTTTTTGTTGCAGATATAAGAGTTTAAACAAGGAAAATAAGCAGTGACAATGTCAGTGACATACTGTGGTATCCAGAATGGTCTGTGCTTACACTGAGCGCAGGTTCCTCTCAGGCTCTCGGGTGAGCCTGGAACATCAGACATTTGTTGGAGAGTGTTTGGCTGGGGCAGGTGACAGCCGGCCAAGTCTTGCTGGTCCCTCCTTTACAACCCAGAGAGTTCTGAGCAGTGAGTGATATTTTGGCAGAATCAGCTGGGGTGGGGAGGGGTGGGGAGTGCATGCTGGTCCACCGGGATGACAGCAGTGGAGTTTCGTCCATGTAGAACATTGGGAGAAAGAGAGGTGTCCCAGGTGACTCTGGGAGATCAGCAGTGCTGGAGGCCTTTGAACAAAGCAAGAGGAGCAGGAGTGCAGGGTTGTGGTTTAAATTTGAGGGAAGGCAGACACATGCTTCCACTACTTTTCTCTCCAGAAAGAGAAGGTGAAGGGTGGGTGAGGACTCAGCAGGTGTGCGTGGGAGGAGACTGTGGAAAGGTAGTGGGCGTTTGGGATAAAGGGGTTTTAGACAAAACTTCTAAAGCACATCTCCTGTTGATGTGGCTGGAGAGTGTGGGGTCAGGGCTCGCCTCTGACAGCTGAGCTGTTCCGGGAGAGCCACCAGCAGAAGGCAGAGAGCAGGTGGGTAGCAGCCATCCTGGAAGGTGGGCAGGCGGGTGTGCAGACATGGTCGGGAAGCACCGAACCGCGGGCCCATGGGAGGTCTGTGGTCACTAATTAAAGTCCACCTTCTCGTGTAGTTTTTTGTTCCCTTCAGTGACCCTCTCACGTGTTCCTTCGGGGAGGGGGGGCGTGCCGGCAAAGCTGGCCTCCCCGACGCCCGTCCCTGGCCTTCCCCCAGACGCTGGCGGTGCAACCCCGGGCCGAGCGGGCTGCGCCCGGCCCGCTTCACGCTGGGTTCACCCCAAGGCGGGAGCCTAGGGACTGGGCCGGGTTTCGGGATGAGCGCGGCAGGACTGCGGTGGGGGAGCGGTGGAGAAAGTACGAGCGGCTCCCAGAGCTGGGCAGGGCCGGTCCGCGCAGGCCGCCGCGCGCCCGGGGAGGCCCCGACGGACCCGGCTCCAGGCCGCCACGGAAAGCCCTGCGCCGGGCCGCTCGGCCGAGGCTGGTCCTGCGGCAGCCGAGAGCAGCGGGGCCCGCGAGGAGCCTGGCTGGGACCCGGCCGCTGCCAGGGAGGGGGCCTCGGGAGGCGCGGGTACACGAGGGGCGGGGCCTCCGCGGGTGGGCGGGGGCACCGGCGGGGCGGCCTCCGCGGGGCGGGGCCTTCGCGGGTGTGGGCGGGGTCGCGGGCGGGGGCTCGGCCGGGGCGGAGCTCCACGCGCCTGGGCGCTGGGCGGCGCACAGGTGGGGCCTCCGCCGGGCGCGGCAAGGGCTCTGCGTGGTGCGGGGCGTCTCCGCTCGGGCTCCGGCCCGGGGAGGCGGCTCCGGCGGGGCAGGCGGGCTCCACCCCCGGGCCGGCCGCGCGCCCGCACCTCCCTATTCCTGGAGCCCGAGTAGGGGCTCCAAGCGGCGGCGGCGGCGGCTCCGCTCCCAGCTGGGCGTCTGGGCGCGGGGCCAGGACGCGCGGGGAGCGGCGGCGGCGCTGGGCGGCTGATCGCGCGGAGGGCGGCGGCCTGGGCCGGCCGAGCCATGGCGGCCCCGGAGCCGGTGCCGAGGCGGGGCCGGGAGCGGGAGCGGGAGGATGAGAGTGAGGACGAGAGCGACATCCTGGAGGAGAGCCCGTGCGGCCGCTGGCAGAAGCGGCGCGAGCAGGTGGGCAAGGGGGCCGGGGCGGGGCGGGGCGCCGCCCACCTCGGGCCGAGGGGCCCCGGAGGCCACGCGGGGCTATGCGGACTCTGGGGCAGCCAGGACGCCCGAAACCTCTCCGGAGCGTCGCGCAGGCGGCCCCCTTCTTGACGGGCCCTTGCACTCCTTTAGCTTGGCCCCCATGCCCTGATGAGGAACCCCCAGTTCCCTAAGGGCCAGTCTCCTTCCCGCAGACCACCTCTGCATGCCTCTGGGGCCAGCTGTTAGCCCCCCTGGGGACCATCCTCAAAAAAAACCCCCGGAACGTCCCAGATCCCCTCAGCCCAGCCCCTGGATACCACGCCTCTGCCCCTGGGTTCCCAGCTTCCCCCCAGAGCTGGGCAGCGCAAAGAGAGCGCGCCGCCTCTCCCTCCCCCCGCACACCGGCACCCTCGTGCCACCCCCACCCACCCACCCACCCAGGTGAACCAGGGGAACGTGCCGGGAGTCCAGAGCACCTTCCTGGCCATGGACACGGAGGAGGGCGTGGAGGTGGTGTGGAACGAGCTGCACTTCGCGGACAGGAAGGCCTTTGCAGCCCACGAGGTAAGGCCTGCTGGCCCCACCCCCCCCACCCCCACCCCCCCGGCGCCCTGGTGATCGCCCCCCCCCCCCTTCCCAGGAGAAGATCCAGACCATGTTCGAGCAACTGGCCCTGGTGGACCACCCCAACATCGTCAAGCTGCACAAGTACTGGCTGGACGCCTCAGAGGCCCGAGCACGGGTGAGCCCGGGGCAAACCGTGGGGAGAGGCGCAGGGCACCTGTGGGGGGGACGGCTTTGGGCACCCACCGTTGGTGGAGCTCGTGAGCCTGCCACCTCGCAGGTCATCTTCATCACAGAGTACGTGTCCTCGGGCAGCCTGAAGCAATTCCTCAAGAAGACCAAGAAGAACCACAAGGCCATGAACGCCAGGGTATGGGGAGTGGGCTGGGGCAGCGTCAGGGACAGGGTGGGGTCAGGATGTGCCAGGGACAGAGATGGTGAGGGGGCATGGGGTGGCCTTGGGCACAGGAGCAGGGCTGGGCCAGGCCACCTTAGGCCCAGCTGCCTTTCCCACGCCCACTCCACGGAGTCCATCCGCTGCCAGGCCTGGAAGCGCTGGTGCACGCAGATCCTGTCCGCGCTCAGGTGAGGGCCTGGGCTTGCCCGAGCACCTGCCCACGGTGCCGCTGCCTCCCTGGCGCCCCTGACCCGGTTCCCCCTGCTCTCCCCTCCTCCCAGCTTTCTGCACGCCTGCAGTCCCCCCATCATCCACGGGAACCTGACCAGTGACACCATCTTCATACAGCACAACGGCCTCATCAAGATCGGCTCTGGTGCTCGTGGGGTGGGGCTGGGGCTGGGGGGTCTGGGGAACCTGCCTGGAACAGAGGGCGGAGGATGCCCCACGCCCCATCAGGTTGACACCCACTCTCTCTCCCCACGGTGACTGGCTCAGTGTGGCACCGGATCTTCTCCAATGGTGCGTGGGGACCCTGGGGGGACAGAGCACCGGCGGAGAGGTCCAGTCTGCTCATCCCCCACTCTCTCCACAGCACTCCCGGTCCATCTGCGAAGCCCCATCCGTGTGGAGCGGGAGGAGCCTCGGAACCTGCACTTCTTCCCGCCAGAGTACGGAGGTGAGTCTGGGGGGCCCCCTCCGCCCGCATCCCTGCCTGCCCTGACCTGCTCTCCCCTTTCAGAGGTTGCTGATGGCACGGCCGTGGACATCTTCTCTTTCGGGATGTGTGCTTTGGAGGTACTCAGCTCATGGTCTCTGGGCCTCCTCCCGCCTGTGCCACCCCTTCCCCCTGCCTGACCTGGCCCCGCCCCCAGATGGCTGTGCTGGAGATCCAGGCCAACGGGGACACCCGGGTCACAGAGGAAGCCATTGCTCGCGCCAGGCACTCCCTGGGCGACCCCAACATGCGGGTAAGCAGCTGCCCCTGCCCCCACCGGCTGGCGCCCGGTGCTCCTGGAGGGCCGGGGAGGTGCTCTGGGCAGGTCTGGAGGCACAGCAGGTCTGTGCCGGGCTCATGGTACACGCCCCAGCCCCCGTGCCTCACAAGGAGGGCCCTCCGGGGGGGATGCACGCTGAATTGCAAATCTGAAGTTTCTGAGGACACATTCTAAGCACAGAGAGGCCAGAGAGGTACTCCCCCGGTGGGCATAATTGTTATGCCCATTTTATAGATAAAGAAACAGGTTCAGAGAGGCTTTAGAGCAAGTGGGGGAGCCAGTGTCTGCATCCAGGTCTGCGTGCCTCCACATCCCTGCCTGTAAACCTTCAGGAGACCAGCTAGAAAGGATGTGGTCCCAGCTTGTGTTGGGGGCAAGGTGGGTGGGGAGCCCGCCAAGTGTATACGCACGGAAGCTGCAGGGGCAACCGTGCTGGTCAGCACCTGCCAACGGTCTGGCTTCCCCATGTGGCCTCTGGGCACGGGAGAGGGATGTGATGGGGCCTGGACGGGACGGATGGGGAGGCAGAACCAGGATGGACCAGAGAGGCCGTGAAGAGCATGGATGTGGGGCAGGGCAGGGACCCTTCAAGGTCATCTCCGGAACTGGGCCTGGCCTGAAGCAACCAGAAGAGGGGTGAGGCTGTGGGCAGGTGGGCTCAGGCAGGGCTGCACGGACTCTGAGGGGCGCAGGCTGATCTGTCAGCACTCTGCCCAGCCCCAGGGCTTCGAGGCAGGGGCTGGTGCCGTCCCTCAGCAGCGCAGCCTTCATCTGGGAATTGGGGATGACAGTGTCTGCCCCCCGTGATTTTTGTGAGGGTTACTGGAAGCAGAGCACGGGCGGTTCTGGGCCTGGTGCAGACTCGGCTATCCCGTTTGAAGAGTCAGGTCCTGGCGCGGCTGCTGAGGGGGTGCCTCTCCTTGTGCACATTGCTGCGTGAAGGCTCCCATGGGTTTGGATCCTGCAGGGGCCCCGTCCTCACACAGTGGGGCCAGAACAGAGGGGCTGCACTGACGTCAGCCCCCTCTCCGCACCCCAGGAGTTCATCCTCTCCTGCCTGGCCCGAGACCCTGCCCGCCGGCCCTCCGCCCACAACCTCCTCTTCCACCGCGTGCTGTTCGAGGTGCACTCGCTGAAGCTCCTGGCAGCTCACTGCTTCATCCAGCACCAGTGTGAGGGGCAGGCTGGCCTGGGGGTGGACCAGGGCCTGGGGTCGGGATGCAGAAGGAGGTGCCGCAGGACCTCGTGCTTCAGGGCCCGCTGCCCTGTGTGCTCCCACGGCCCGCAGACCTCATGCCCGAGAACGTGGTGGAGGAAAAGACCAAGGCGATGGACCCGCACGCAGTCCTGGCGGAGATCCCACGGCCCCCCCGGCCCCCACTGCAGTGGCGGTGAGTGGCCTGCAGCCCAGAGTTCTCCTCTCTCCCCTGGCCAGCCCCCACCCAGCTGGGCCCCACTGGCTGGGCTGGCCACTCTCATGCTCTTCTCATACCCATGCTAGGTACTCAGAGGTCTCCTGCCTGGAGCTTGACAAGTTCCTGGAGGATGTCAGGTGAGGGCTGGGGTGAGGCTGGGGAGTGGGCAGCTGTCAGGCCTGAGCCCCCAGCTGCCTCCACCCCGCACTGTGTCCCTAGAAACGGGATCTACCCACTGATGAACTTCGCTGCTGCTCGGCCGCGGGGGCTGCCCCGTGTGCTGGCCCCACCCGCCGAGGAAGCCCCAAAGGCCAAGACCCCAACACCAGAACCCTTTGACTCTGAGACCAGAAAGGTAAGCCTCCACCCCTGCTGCACAGGCCTGCCCACTGCCCAGGGGGTACCGTTATCAGGGGCTTCAAGTCCCCCAGCCCGGCTCTCCTCCAGGCTGCCAGGAGAGGCCAGGTCCTGGCTGGCTCCTCTGTGGGGCTTGGGGGGCAGTAGTACCAGCTGGGATACCCCCCTTTCCCAGAGGCTCTGGAGGGGGAGGCCCCCGCGGACCCCTGCCACACACGTGCCGCCTCTCGGACCCTGCCTCCTTGGCTGGCAGACTCTGTGCCCTGGTGTCTCCTCCAAGGCCCCTCCTCCTGCAAGGCTCCCCCCTGGCCAGGGGCCTCCCCGGTCAGCCCCAGCCCCCCTCCCTTTCTGTGTCCACACCCACTGGGCTCCAGAGGCTCTGGCTTTGGCCTTGGATGTGTCTCCACGGCTACCGCCCTGATCTGGGCCCCCTCTGTTCCCTACCTGGATGTTGCGCCAGCCCCCAGCCTGCCTGCCTTCCCCATTTCCCTCCACAGCACAGCCAGAATTCACGTTCCAACAGCCACAGCTGGGCGTCCTCAGCCCGGTGGCCCCCACTCTGAGGGCTGGTCTTGCTCACATCCTGTGCTTCTGCTGTCCTATCCCTGTGGACCTCGCTCCCTGCCGCTTCCCACAGCTCTCTCTTTGTTCAGGTGTTCTCTCCACCTGTGAAAACTCCTATTCGTCCTTCAGTACCCAGCTTCAATACCTACTGTTCTGGAAGTTTTCCCTAACTCCCCAGGTTCCTAGCCGTGACGTGGGCTTCCTCGGCTCCCCTCAGAGACTTTCCCATTTCCGGGCTTTACGACCCCTCCTGGGACCCTTTAAGGTATCTGCTCTTGCTGTCCCGTTGCTGAGTTCCAGCCTTCGTGGGTGACCTTGGCCTTCCCCTTCCCCCAGGTGATCCAGATGCAGTGTAATCTGGAGAGAAGCGAGGATCAGACACGCTGGCATGTGAGCATGGTGGGGGGGGGGGGCGCCCATGAGGCCTGGGGTGGGGGAAGCGCGGGGCTGACCCTGAGCCCACTGCGCCCTCCCTCCTCCCCAGCTCACTCTTCTCCTGGTGCTGGAGGACCGGCTGCACCGGCAGCTCACCTACGACCTGCTCCCAAGTAGGCCGGGCTGGACCTGGGCGGGGGCGGGCGGGGCGGGTAGCGCGCGGCCTCACACCGGGTCCCTACACCCCTGCTGCCCCCGCCGCAGCCGACAGTGCCCAGGACCTGGCTGCTGAGCTGGTGCACTACGGCTTCGTCCACGAGGTGAGGTGTGCGGCTGGGTGCAGCCAGCCTGGGCGGGCCGCAGGGTGGGCCACGCCCCTCCGTCCCCATGCCTCCCTCCCACCCTGCAGGACGATCGGCTGAAGCTGGCCGCCTTCCTGGACAGCACCTTCCTCAAGCACCGTGGAGCTCAGCCGTGACCTTGATCTCGCCTCAGAGCCCCAGCCCTCCAGCCCGGGAAGCAGACCTGGCGGCTCCCATGGAGAAGCTTGGCGTTGGCGCCTGTGTTGGGGTGGGGCTGAGGGTGTTGAGGGAGCCCGGGCTGGGCGTGGGGGTGGGGGTGAGGGGTAGGCCCCACACGTCCTTAGGATCAGCGTTCCCCCATCGGCCAGTTTCCACAGTTCAGCATCCCTCTCCTATCCTTCCTTTCCTGGCCTTCATTTCTACCCTGGTCATGAGGGGGTCTGCCCTGCAAGGAACCAGGGCACCATGCTGGGGGGCTGAAGGGTAGGGGTCAGCCCTGGGCAGATGTGTGCCCAGGGAAACGCCCTGTTCCAACTTGGTACCACAGACCCACTCAAGGAACCACCACCTTAAACGGATGGTAAAGCGCCTGCAGGTGCCCGGCATGGTGCTGGGCGCTGGGCAGGGCACGACCCTGCAGCTCCGTGTGGTTCTTGCCCGCGCCAACCTCCTCCACCTCCCCCGCCAGCCAGGGCAGACCCACTCCGGAGCCCTTCTCTGGCTTTCAGTCTTCTGGCTCCTGCAGCGCCTCCAAAGGGCTGTTTTCCATCCTGGTTCCTTGGCCTCTAGTGGTCAGGGTCGGGCACCCTCCCTGCTCCTCCCAAGCTCACCACCCCTCATGCTACCTCCTTTGCTCCTCCTGTGGCAGCTGCCTCCCTGGGTCCCAAGAATATCAGCCTGCTGCTCCCCGTCTACCCCACCCCCGCCGCCAGCCTCCATTCACTTGGACCACCACCCTCTGTTTTCAAATGTAGTTAATCACTCAAACATTTTAAACTGCATGTATAAGTTTAGCACATTCAGGTTTCTAAGCACTTCAGACATCAAACAAGAAAAGCTTACCACTGTGTTGTTCTTGGTTGTTGCTAGAAGGATTTCCCACAAACTCAGTGGCTTAACCAACACGTGTATATAGTTCTGTAGGTAGAAGTCTGGCACAGAGCCCTCCAGACTACAATCAAGGTGTTACCAAGACTGCATTTCTTTCTGGAGGTTCTAGGGGAGAATCCATTTCCTGCTGCTTCAGGTTGCTGGCCTGCAGGTGTCAGGTGTGGCGCTGGGCACAGGGCAGGGGTTCATTTCCTTGCAGTGATGGGGCCAGTTTCTCCCTTCCTTGCTGTAAACTGAAGGCCATGCTCCATTTCGGGAGGCTGCGATGTCCCTTGTCTCATGGCCCCTTCCTCCACCTTCAAAGCCGGAAACGTCAGGTTGAGTCTTCCTTGTGAACTGTGTTTCTGGTTCTCTGCAGCCAGGAAAGCTTCGTGTGGTTAGGTTGGGTCCATCTGGATAATCTGGGATGACTTCCCCATCTCAAGGTCCTAATCTTAATCATATGTGCAAAATAACCTTTCACCAAGTAAAGTAATATTCACAGGTTCTGGGGGTTAGGACACGGACATCTCTGCAAGGGGCAGGCGGGGGGAGGGTGTCGTTATCCCACCTACCACATCACCCTAGCCAGAACCGGAAACCAAAACACCTTACCAAGACATCAGATAAATGAAATGCACAAATATGGTGAATCTCAAGTTATCTTAAACATTCCAATACTCTACAAAATTATTCAAGTTCTCACACCTTTCAATTTAAAATCACAATCTAAAATAACTTACACATCCAGTTGGAAACCCTCATGCTAAGCTCTGATTCTGCACTGTCATAAACGGTTTGAGTGTCCAATGCACAACAGATTGTACCAGTGATTAAACTGAACTCAAAAGGTTCAATACTATCATTGCTTCATTTAATGTCTGTGTTGAGGTTGGGGTTTTAACGTTTTTCTTTCCAAAGTTATATACATATTATTTTAAAAGCGGAAATTTTTTAGGCCAATAATAAGTAATAAATACAGTCTCTAACTCCGATCCTTTCTAAATTCAACTCTCTTAGCTGTTTTTTCAGGCATTTAAAACACATGTTTCACAAAATCACACACATGCGTTTGCTGCTTTTTGCTGGGTTTTCTGCATCACGTGTCACCTGCTGGTGTGCTCTGGGGGTAAGGGGGTCACTGGCCTCAATCCCCTGAACCAGTGTCATCCCAGTGTGACGGGCATGATTACCTCTTCATTCCCACAGGTCTCAGCAGAGAACAAGGTGTCCTAGAATTATATTTGCTTTCTTGCACAACTTTTTGTTTTCCCTGAAGTTAATCATTGCCTTTTTGGGGTCTTAGTTTCCTACATGTCTCGTTAATTCCTCCCTAGATGCTCCTGCAGAAGTGTGGACCTCTTCTCAATCTTGAGATTTGCTGCCTGAGCGGCTGTTGTTGCATCTTTTCCTGGAGCCCCCACCCTGCCCACTCTCCCCCAGGCTGCTTGTTCTTGGGCCTGTGGCCCAGCTGTCAACATGGGCTGCACCTTCACCAGCATCCTGCTGCACTTCTCCCTCTTGTTTCTGGAACATGCTCGCCGCTTCCTTCGTTCGCCTTCTGTTTGAGGAGGGGCATGCTGAGAGGCTGCACGGGGAGTGACAGAGCCTTTGCAGTTGGCCCTCGCTACTCTCACATCTGCTTGTTTCTGTAACTGGGGACAATGTTGGGCTGGGTGGAAGACTAGTTCTCGCCAGGATTTTGAGGCTATCATGTCATTTTCTTCTCGTCCCAAGAACTCCCATGCCTTTGAGTTCTGACCCTTCAGGATTTCTTCTCTCTCTCTCTCTCCTCCCCCCATCTTCTCTTTACCCAAGTGCTTTGGAAATTCTCAGTGATGTGTCCCGATGTAGACCTTCTCTTGCTTTTATTATTATTTTTAATTGAAGTATAGTTGATTTACAATGTTGTGTTAATTACTGCTGTACAGCAATTTCCATTATGGTTTATCATAGGACATTGAATGTAATTCTCTATGCTATACCGTAGGACCTTGCTGTTATTTTAATATTTATTTATTTATTTTTTTCGTTGTGCCGGATCTTCGTTGTGGCATGTGGGATCTTTAGTTGTGGCACGCGGGATCTAGTTCACTGACCAGGGATCAAACCTGGGCCCCCTGCACTGGGAACGCTTCGTCTTAACCACTGTGCAACCATGGAAGTTCCAGGACCTTGTTGTTTATGAGGTCCTTTCTTTCATCTATTGTCCAGAGATCCCAGCCCTTCAGTTCTAGAAATTTTTCTTTCCTCTTTTGGTGATTTTTCCCCTCTCCTTCTTTTCTGGAACGCTTATTTAGATGTTGGGCTTATTTTTTGAGAGGTGCAGTATATGCTGGGTAAGGGCATAAGCCTGGAGTCATTCTGCTGCTTCCTGCTGGGTGACAGCAGTCTGTGCCTTCACTTTCTCACCTGTAAAAATGGGATAATAACGGTTCCCACTCCATGGGGTGGTTGTGAGAGCGCACAGGGTTCACTGTGAGAAGTAACGAGAACAGCGCCCAGCACACGGGCACTCTGAACAATGCAGCAATGCCAGATTCCACAGGGGAGCTGCCACCAGGGGGTGGTGGCAAGTCCCAGCCCACCCCGCCTTCCTCCACCCGCTCTGTTATGAGGGCCTCAGGGCAGCCAGCCAGTTCTAGCGCGGGAGAGTGCTGACAAGTGTGACAATGACTCCACTGTTTCCTAACTGTGGTTTTGTTGTTGTTATACATTCTGGAAGATTTCAACCTTATTTTTCAGTCTTTCTGTTTAACTGTTCATTTTCTCTCACATTTTTCATTTGTAAGTGCTCTTTCTCATTGGCTGAACGTGCTTTCTTTACAGCCTCTTGTTCTTGTTTTTTGATGCAACATGCTCCATAATATCTCTGAGGATACAGCTTTAGCTTTTCTTTCTTCCTTCTTCTTCTGCTTGCTTTATTGGCTCTGTTCCTTCTGAGTCCCTTTTCCTTTTCCTTTTTTGTGTTTTCCTCTTCCTCAGATGTCTGGTGGTCCTGGGTTGCCCGGTTGCATTTAATCTTAGTGGTTGGGGCTTATTGCCTGATGAGCTTTGAGGGCAGGGGTCGAGCCAGGCCGTCTCCTGACTACCTCCCAACTGCCACACTTTCTTCTGTGTTGGGAGCTATTGCAGCGACAAGCTCTTCTCTCTGAGGATTGTGGGTGGCACGTGCTTGGGGCCAGACTCGGAGCCAGGGGTGGAGGTGGTAGGAAGGCAGGAATCTCATGCATTCCCCCACTTTCGAAGCACCTCTGCTGGAGCTCACTTCCCAGCCACTGCCCATAGGGACTGAGCGCTGGAGTCTCCTCCTTTTCACAAGTGCACTTGCATGAACAATCCCTTGGACACTGACCTCCAAGATGCTAAATCAGCTCCCACTGTCCACCTTCCTCCAGCTCCACATTCTACCTCTGTCTTCATGGGTTTCTGGCTGTATAAAATGCTCCTCCTATGATTTTAGAGGGAAGGGAGATGAGGAAAATATTGTTGGGTTTAACCAGGGGTGTCTGTATTTCATGTTAAACTCTCCCAGGGTTGAGAAGAGACCTGCCTAGTTGGGGAAGACATCTTGCTGCCTCAGGCAGGCTGAAGTTTCTAAGCTGAGCCTCGCTGAGTGAGGGTCTTGGGACTGGGTGTGGCACGCAGCAAATTCAGGGCAGCTCAACGCCAGGGATGAACACCTGGAGCCCTTAAGAAACACTTAAGAACTAAGGGGACTCTGGGTGCATACCCTTCCACGGGATTGGTTCAGAAGCCTGTCATGTCCTTTGTTTTGCGGTTGTAGACTGCATGTCAGTGACTACGACGCCTTCAGTTTTAAGACGCACTACTGTTTTATGTGACCCTGAGGTGACACTGGTAGGCGCATTCAGAGATGTTATGATGCAAAGATGCATCTCGAAATCTAAGTCCAAAATACGGCGATTCTTTGTCACCGCTCTCAACTGGAGCCCTGGAGAGGATCGGGCCGTCCGTGCCCTGCCTCGGCTTTTCCTGCAAAGGAGGCAGAGAAACCCAGCAGGGAGCGCGGCGAGGGGTGGACTGGGACGCCCGGAGGCCGGCGCAGGGCGGGGCTGGCAGCCGGCGGAGCCCGGGCGGCCGCGCGCGCCCCGCCCCTTCCGCCCGCCCCTCCCGGAGCGTTAACTGTTTCTCCCCGCACCGGAAGCGCGTTCCTTTTCCCTTCCACGTCGCAGGGGAAAGGGCCTTTAATCGCGAGAGTTCCGTCCTCTCGAGAGCGCCTCCGCCGGCGCCCAGATCGCGCGAGACCGCGGAAGGAGCCGAAGCGTGTGGCGCGCGCGCGGCGGCCGCGACGGGCGCAAGATGGCGACGGCGACAATAGCTCTAGTAAGTGAGCTCCCCGTGACCGCGGGCCGCCGCTGAGATGGCGGGAGCGAGTCGTCGGCCCGGCCGAGGGTCCCCCGGGGACGTGGCAGCCGCTCCGGGGCCCCGCGCGAGCTCCCGCGGCCTTCGGTCGCGCGAGGCGGGGGCGGGGCGGGCGCGAGGCGGGGGCCGGCCCGCGGTCGCAGCTTCCGGCCCGCAGGCTGCAGCTTCCGGCGCCAGCGCGGGCGGGTCTGGCGCGGCGGGGGCGCGGGGCGCAGCGGGGGGGGGGGGGCCGTGGGCGCGCCGGGGCGGGGCCGGGCGGCGGTCGTCCCCCTCAGCCGGCCGTGCGCCTGTGTCCCCTTGAAGGCGGGGCCCCCGCCACCCGTGGAGCCTCTGCCCCCGCCCGTGTGAGAGCGGCCGCTGCGCGCGCGCGGGAGCCTGTGGGGAGGGACGGGGCCGCCGAGGAGGGAGGCCTCGGCTTCTCGCGTGCGCGGCTGTGAGTCTGCTCTCCGCTGGTGCTCAGCGGGGAAGAGGTTTCCAGCCCACAGGGACTCCGCCCTGCAGTCGCCACTCAGAAAGGGAAGACGGGGCTTCCCGTTACGTGTTTCTTGAGCGATCACGGTGTCCCAAGCGCTGTGCGAGGACTGGGGGGGAACCGTGGGGACCCAGAGGCAGTTTTGCCCTGATCCGGGGTCTGGTGGGCGCTGGAGACCAGTTCCCACCGAGGGTGCCTTAAGTGCCAGGGGTGGTGCGGGCACCCGGAGGAAGGAACCCCCCTTGCCCTGCTTAGTGCTCGCCTCTGTCAGCCGTACGGAGCAGTTAGCGTGGATGGAAAACTCCTCCTCACACAGCACTTCCGTGGCGAAGGGACCCTGCATTCCGCCTTCTCCCAGGCTTGTGTGGCAGACTCCCCTCCCGGACCCTTCACACGGCGCTGCATCCCTTTATTTACCTGCCGCCTTCCCCCTGACCCGTACTCAGACTGACGTGGCGAGGTCTGTTCAAGAAGGCAGCTTTTGCGGGTGGCTGGAGGCTGGACTGACAGGGGACATGCCTGAGGGTCAGGGGGTGTACGTAGGCTTCCTTGGTCAGACTGAGCTGGGGGCTGATGCCCAGAGAGGGGGCCGGAACTCTCACAGGGGCAGAAACTGACTCCCAGTGAGAGAGAGGCACCAGGTATGAGGGTGGAGTGTGTGATTTTCAGGTCTGGCTAATTTCACTGCCATGTCCTGCTTCCTGTCGAAGCCATAGGAGCAACTACCTTTGTGAGAGGGACGTTAGAGAGAAAAGAGGTGAAGGTGGAGCACTTGGTGACCTTCTGAGTCACCAGAGTTGTAAGATGAAGGAGAGGGAGGCTTGGAGACAAGAACCAAAACTTCTGGGAAGGTGTTAGGAGGAGGAGAGGCCAATGAGAGTGAATGTGTCCAGTCCCCAAGCATCCACAGACCTGCTTCAGCACCACGCCCAGCCCTGCTCAGGGGGCTCAGCTCCGCTGCGGCACAGGGCCAGACACAGGTGGTGGTACAGTAGAGGTGGACGGGGCACTGAGTCCACACCCTGTTACCTGGGGTTTTCATGAACGGTCCTCTTTGCCTGTCCAGATTCTCTCAAGAGGTTCACATACATATGGTGATAGGCATATACAAACCAGAAAGGCCTAGGCTTACCTCATTAGCTTGTGGGAGCAAGGTCCAGCCTGTGGTCTGACACGGTCCTCTTCCTGCCTTTTGAGTGGATAGGTTTCTAGAAGGGTTACCTGTTTCCCTACAGTCCTTTTGGGGCATAGCGGGAGCTTGTTCTCTGTCTCATGGTCCGTGCGTGCTGAGCAGTGCTGGTGTGCTGTCCTGAGCTGCGGCTTCAGCTCTTGTGGGAGGTAGGGTGGGATGGCCCTGAACTTGGTGGACAGTGATCTGTTGGGGAAGGACTCAGGAAGATACAAAAGTGCCTCTTCTCACTTGGGTGTGCCTTCCACCTGGTGGCTGCAGAAATGGGCCACAGCCCCTTCCTCTGACACTCGGACTCACTCCCACTCCCAAGGGACCATCAGCCTTGGGTTCCATCTGACGGACACGAGGACCCTCTCCCCTCCCCAGAGGGACAGTTGCTTTTTTTCCCTCCTGTGGGTCCCAGCCTGCATGGCACCTCACAGACAGGCCCTCCCTGGCTGTGATGGCCCAGTGTGCCTCATAGTCCCTGTCCCCACCCTGTGCTTGGTGTTCTTCTTAGTGCTCCTCAACGACAGAAGTAATCTCATGTAGGTGCGGGTTGGCGTGTCTCTTGTGTCTTTGCTGCACCTGCAGTGCCCCGCGCAGAGCCTGGCCACACACTGGGCAGCTTGACACCACGTGAAGGGGACTGAACAGCAGGAAGGCAGCGTCCTGCAGTGGCCCTGCTGTGGGGGCTTGGCTGTGAAAGTTGGGATAATCCGATAGTCACTGAAACCTGGGGATTGCTTGCCATGTGCAGGGATTGCCTCGAGCACCTTACGTGGAGCCACCGCTGACTTCCTGCAGCCCCAGGAGACAGGCCTGAAGAGCCTGGAACCAGGAGACCTTCAGTCATGACTTAGCTTTTTTGGTTTTCAAATGGGAATCATATTTTTGCCCTGGGCTGTTGATCAGCAGCAGTGCAGGGGTTTGGGTCCTAGAATCACAGGGCTGCACTGCACCCGGCCCCACACACACCGGCCAGTGGGGGCTTCGCACCCTGCACGGCACTGCTGTCTGGTGCCAGCGGGCTTTGTGACCGCACAGCAGGCTGTACTCATTGCTAGAGGCTGACAGCATGGGACGAGCTGTCATGATAAACGACAGTTTCCTGTAAGCTGTCTCAGCAGCTGTTTAGAACAGACCCCTAGGCTCCGTGGGACTGGGAACCTTATTTCTGCTGTGAATGGGTGGGACGTCCTTTGTAGAGTTCCTGGTGGACTGTTTTCCTGGGACATCTCTTCTGAGCTGTGCCCTGAGCTCAGCACTGTCCTGGTTCCTGTGTCGGCTCTCACAGTAACTGGGGAGAGTAGCAAGTTATTTATAAATAACTCAAGTTGATGCTGTTCACAGGGGTCTAGAGGTTGGATTGCATCCCCAGACCTGAAGTGACTCCTTGCTGTGGGTCTTAAGAGGCAGCCTCTGCTCTGGGTGTTTTCCGGGGGCTACCAGGGAACGTGGGTCAAAGCCAGACTCTAGCCCTCTCCCCAGATGCCACGCACCCACTGGATGGGACCCCTTCCCTTTGTCTCGCTCTGGGGCACGGTGTCTAAGCAGCAGTGGTGCTGAGTGCGGAGGCTTCCAGGGAAGGAGCAGGGCTGGGTGAGCCACAGCGTCCGTGCCCGCTGGCCACATCTCTCGTGCCGTCAGGCTTGTGCTGCTGTCTCTCCTTTGAGGCTGCAGCTCCTGAGACGTGCTCAGGCCAGGTCGTCCCAGCCTTCGTCTTTGTTTGTGCTGGAGCCTCGAGGGGCATGGCCGTCTCCTCTGTGTTCCGGATATCTGTGGGTCTTGTGTTTGAGCTAGGCATGGGTTCCTGCTATGTGGCTTCTGAGAAGGTGGGGGAGTCTCGTGGCCCTTCCACGAAGACCCTCACCTCCGTGACGTTGCCCACCGTCTGCCCTTGGCCTGCCACCCTGCTGAGCCTGGTGGGGAGCGTCCCTTTCCATTGGGCTGGCTCCCCACGGCAGTGCTCCTTGGCCCCTCTAGGTGTAGCCAAACTTTTATCTGCCCTGAGGTAGAGAGCCCTGGACAGTTTGCTGGGGCAGAGGCTTCCATATGTAGACCTCCTGCCCAGCCCTGCCACTCAGAGGACAGTCTTCCTCAGAGCTGTCTTCGGGAGGGCCTGGGACCTGCCTCAGGGGCTTGGCCAGAGAATGTTGAAGGCATCGGGACTGATGCTGAGCTGTGGGCTGGCCCAGGAGTGCGTACAGGGTGCTGGAGAGGTGCCCCTGTCTGCCTCAGGAGGGAGACGGCCATCTGTGCTGCTTGCCATCCTGTCCTGCCCGGCCTGGCCCAGCCTGCCAGCAGGAAAGGAACTCATCTTTAGGACCTCAGCTGTGTGGCCAGAGGGCAGCTCTCAACCCGGGAGAGGATGCCTTTTGTTGGCCTGGAGCAGGAACACAGCTCAGCTCTCTACCTTGTTTCTTTCTGGGGACTTGTTGCCGGCTCGGGATTGCCCTAGATTCTGGTCTGGTTTCTGCCAGGCCGGCCCCTTGTGCCTGGGCCCTGGGCAGCTGCAGGTGTGCTGGAGGAGGAGGTAGGGCGAGGTGCAGCGGGCAGTGTCAGGTCCGCGCTGGCTCCTTCCTGGGCCCCTGCCCAGCCTCCCTTGCTGGTCCACGTGGAGGGAAGACGAGAGAGGGCCTGGGTGGCTGGGTCTTGTGACTGTCCATTACAGCATCTCCTTCCTGCCTGCAGCAGGTCAATGGCCAGCAAGGCGGGGGGTCCGAGCCGGCGGTGGCGGCGGCAGTGGTGGCCGCGGGAGACAAATGGAAACCTCCACAGGTACTGACCTTAAGCATCCTCGCCCTCAGGCCCGCCTGCCTGCCCGCCTGCCCGCCTGCCTGCCTGCCTGCCTGCGCGTCCCTGGGCCCAGAGAGACCTGGCTGGGGGTGAGGTGGGGGGAGCCCGAGGGACGCTTCTCTGCCTTCTGGGCAGAGATGCCTGTCCTGCCCCCTTGCCACCCAGCCTCCAGCCTGGCTCCAGCCCCCTCCTCCCCTGCCTCACTGAGCGTCCTCCCTGCTTCTGTGGTGGGTTGAAGCCTCATGTCTTCAGACACCAGGCGGATGGTGGCTCTGGTCAGGCGGGGCCTGAACCTCAGCCGGTGTGAGCCCTTCCCTGTTGGTGTCATGCAGAAGGGCAGACGTGTCGTTCCAGAACACGCAGGGTATTAAGAGCCAAAAATGCAGGGTTTCACTGCAGATCTCTGATTTAAGTAAAACATGAAAGCAGAACCATGTGTGAGTTAAAGCACAGGTCTGGGGGCCTCGGGGCTTCAGGATAGGCGCGGGAGATCTTGGCCAGTTCTGGTCGCCTGGCTCTTGGGAGGGTGGGAGGGGGAGCTGGGCCTCGCTGTCTCCCGGTAAGAAGGTTCTTTATGCTTCTCCATGGCAGCGGCGGGGTGGGGGTGGGGCCGTGGTATGCAGCCTGGATCCTAGGACGTCTCGGGGGCTGAAGCTGCTGGGCAAGGGGGCCAGGGTGTCCCTCTAGCCAGCCCTCCCTGACCCTGGCTGGCTATCTAGCCAGCCATTGGTTGGTAGGAGAAGGGCTTTTTGTCTATCAAGACAAAGAGGAGATTGAAAAGTTTCTAAGGGGCTCAAAGGGGTTGGCATTGATCACTATGGTGACAGGCGCTCTGGAGGCGCAGCCCCTGGCTCTCGGGCCTCTCTCCCACTGAGCAGAGCTGGGCTTGGGGCCGCAGGGAGGGCTGAGAGGACAGCTTCGCAGGGACCAGAGTGGGTCGGAGGGGCGGGGCTTCCAGGGCTTCCTGCCCTCTGACCCTGTGCTGGAAAGCCAGCACTCCAGCTGGTCAGGGTAGTGGTTCTTGGGGACTGGGTCAGCCAGCCCCTTCCTGCCTCCTTTGTACCTCTGTCCTTGCTCATCACTCATGTGCTGGGGACCTGCCTCTCTTCTCTGCTGTCCCTCCCGAGGCTTCGTGCTGGGGGCTGCAAGATGCCGCCTCTGGAGCAGTTGCTGGTCACTCAGCAACTGGTGGACAGGCAGGTGCGCTCTAATCCCCGACACACGTGCTCTTCTGTATGTGGTGGCCATGCTTCTCTTCCAGCTTACACAGCTGTGTTCTTCCCCCTGCAAACAGCTTAGAAATGACTCTCGATAGACGGCCTGGAAACAGTCCTAGTAGCACCCACTCTGGTCTGCAGCAGGCTGGGACCCCACCCCCCCCACCCCCAATACAGCGTCTCCTCGTCCCCGTGCTCGCCTAGGGTGCTGGCGGGTGTCCACTTCTGTACTCCTGTGGCTGGCCTGCTTCTGGCTTCTCTTGCCAGGGTGCTGTGCACAGCCCAGGGAGGACTTGGGTGGAGGTGGGCTGGAGCCCTCCTCGGGATGGTCGCGGCCCGGGAGAGCAACTCCAGGCTCTCGGGCAGTGTGCACAGTGGGCAGGGAGGGGGATGGGGTACCGCCCAGAGCTGTGTTGGGAGGGAGGCCCGTGCCCGTACTTGCTCTACGTGGTCCCTGGAACCCGTCCCGAGCAGGGAAGCGAAGTCTGCGGCCATGGCTGGGGCCGTGAGAAAGTGTAGGGGACCTGGGTGCCAGGCAGCCCAGGAGTGAGGTGTCCTAGAACCTGTGGAGAGCCCCGGCCCCTCCCCTTGCCGTAGAGGCCAGCTGAGGCCAGCTCTCTTGCACAGCATGGGACGGGGGTTCTGGGGTCAGGCTTGCTGTGAGGGCTGGGCCCCTCTTACTGCGTGTTGCCTGGCTTGGTGACTCCTGCAGGCCTGGGTCCTGCAACTGCTCCGGGTTGGCCGAGGGCCCCCGAGGTTCCTGCCTGCCTCAGTGTGTGTCCTCCCTTGGGTGCTGGAGGAGACAGGCCTGGGACAGGCATAGGGATGTCAGGTGGGCAGACCCACGTCCAGGCCAGGCGGGAGACAGTCTGTGCTAGGACCCGTCTGTCCCTGGGAATGGGCTGAGCGGCAGGCCATGTGCGGTTGTCTGGGCAGAAGGTGGGGCAGGGCTCCTGGGGCCATGTGAAGGAGGTCTTGAACTTGTTCTTAATGATTTCCCTGCTCCCCTTCACCAGGGGACAGACTCCATCAAGATGGAGAACGGGCAGAGCACAGCCGCAAAGCTGGGACTGCCTCCCCTGACGCCTGAGCAGCAGGAGGCCCTCCAGAAGGTGAGAGTGTGCCTCCCGGGGCGCTGCGGGCCGGGGGAGCCTGTGAGGGGCGGGGGAAGGCCGTCTCCCCGCAGGCCGGGCGCCCCAGTGCTCCTCACCACGTGCTCTCGCAGGCCAAGAAGTACGCCATGGAGCAGAGCATCAAGAGCGTGCTGGTGAAGCAGACCATCGCCCACCAGCAGCAGCAGCTCACCAACCTGCAGGTGAGCCCCTCCCCGCCCCCCACCCTCCTCCGCCTTCTCTTCCTCCTCTTGTGCCTGCGGCCGGCCCGCCGGGTGTCGTGGTGCTCGGTTTCTCAAGGACTCCTTGGGACGCCCGGGTTCCTCCCTGAGGCACGCGTGGCCCCACCGCCCCCCTTGTTGAAGCCCCTTGCCCCTTCCCCAGCCCTCCTCTGTAGCCCTGTGCCCCCTGCCCTTCCCAGATCAGCTGCTCTTCATGGACTTCAGACCGTGGCCCTGAGCCCGTGCGCCCCTAGGCACCGTGGCTGATGGGGCAGCCCCTGGGGTGTCCCTCCGCACCCCCATGGGCCTTGGGTAAGAGTGGTCAGGCCCCTGCCATGAGGCCCGTGCACTGGCTTGGGGCCCAGGACTGAGAGGACAGGCTGGGGACGCCTCCAGGGAGCCCTGCTCCAGGCCTGTGGCCAGAGGCTGCACGGCTGAGGGGAGAGGACAGGATGAGGGTGACAGGCGCCTGGGCCTCGAGCCCCACCCCCAGTCCCCAGACTTTCCGCTGCCAGGTGACTCCCTGGCTCTTCACTGTGCTCCATCCGTGCCTCCCCTCTCCCTCCCCCTCCTCCTCCTCCTCCTCCTCCTGCTCCTCCTCCTCCTTCTCCGCCTCCCCCCCTTCCTTCTGCCCCAGCCGGCCAGGCTGCGGGGCAGGGCACCTGGGGCTCTGAGGCCCCCCTGGACAGGTGCCTGCGGCCGGCCAGTTGGCCGGCAGTGTGGGAAGGCAGGCGGGCCTCCTGGCAGGGCGGGGACTCCGGGCCTCGCCGCTGTCTGCGTGAGGCGTGACGAGAGCGGAGACTGCTCGGCTCCAACAGACTGAACTCTGTCTTTACTGTCTTTCAGATGGCAGCAGTGACAATGGGCTTTGGAGATCCTCTCTCACCTTTGCAATCGGTCAATAGACATGCTCACTTCTTCCGGGGCTCATGTCCTTAGTCAGGGCTAGAGGGGGGCAGTGCGGCCCGCGTGCTGGGGACCTTGCTCCCCATAGCCGGCCCTGCCCGCCAGCTCGGGACGTGCGCCGCAGAGCGCCAGGCGTGGCGGGGCCCGTGATGTGGGGGGCACGCACCCCGGGACCACCCCTGGGGAGGCCTGCATCTGCTCTGAGGGCCCGCCTTAAAACTAACCGGCCAGGTAACTGCGGAGGGCAGCCGGCCAGAAGGGTAGCTGCCCGCGCCAGGCCCGCCTGCACCCACGCCGCCTGCCCGCGCCGGGCGCGCCGCCGGGCCTCCAGCTGCGCCCGTCTCCAGGCTGCTCAGGGTCAGGCCCCCGAGGAGGGAAGGGTCTTAACTCACGGCCCCATCAAACCCTGGAGGGAGGACGGAGGGACGGTGGGGGGTGGGGGGGCCAAGCACATGCGAGAGGGCAGGACAAGGACTGGGCCTCGAGCCCGGCCGTCAGCAAGGGGTGGAGGCCACGTGGCTGGGGAGCAGGCCGTGGCCGTGGCCAGAGGGGGCCAGGGAGCAGGCGGAGGCGGTGGTTGTGGCCCTGGCTGCTGTCCGCAGAGGAGCCTGGGAAGGAGATGCCCCTCCGTCCCCCAGAGGCGGAGGCGGCGGCCAGGCCCCTCTGGGGAGTCAAGGGGGGAATGTGGCAGCCTCTGGGGGCCATCCCTGGGCATGCTGCTCTCGCAGGGGAGATGCAGTCCTGTCCTCGAGGGCCAGACAGACCCCGTGTCCTCTCTAGGAAACGTCTGTCTTTGGGGACAGGTCAGGGAGAGGGCTTTTGGCACACCTGCTGAAGAGGAGGTGTGCTCCTATCTGGGGAACGTTGACCTGGGGGCAGCTGGTTTCATGTCTGGGGCGCCTGGTGCAAGAGGGGACATAATTCTACTTTTGGGGGTGTCCTAGGTCTCATCAGGGAGCCTGAGGCCTATTTGTTGAGAGCATCGTTTGAGGAGGGGAGTCCCAGTTGGGAGGAATTCTAGTTTGGGGGAGATGTGGACCTTATTTTTAGGCCCCTCTCTGAGGGCGGCGGGGGGTGGGGGGGGGGCCGGCCTGTACTAGGCCAGTTGGTGTATCTAAAGAAAGAAGCTGGCCTCTGGTTTCAGGGAACCTCATGAGGGTGCAGGGGTCCCCTGTTGAGGGCCTAGAGCCAGGGCCCCATCTCCTTTGCCTGCCCTGGGCCTGTGGTCTCCTCCCTGGGCCCAGCTCCTCCCAGGGGCCCATGGCGTGTGGCTCTAGGACCCTCCCTGCCAGGCATCGTATGTGAGGTGGCAGGGTGGGAGCTGTCTCCTCGAGGGAATGGGAGGGGAGGTCCCTCGGCACAGCTGCCAGGCTCGCCCCACGTGGAGGCAGGATCTGCCCAGCAGAGCCCTGGGCTGCTTTCGGCGGCTCTGCAGCAGCCCTTTTTTGTGAGGGTTCAAGGCCCCGGGGCTTGTGCGAGTGGCTGCTGTTCATCTTCTCTCCGGGGAGCCCCTGTCTGGGCTCCTCCCCTCCTCCCCGGGGTCTCTTGTGGGCGGTAGCTGCCCTGTCTTCCGCGCCCTCTGTCGCCTCCACACCAGTGAGTCCCTGCAGCCTGGCGGCTTCCCCTTCCCCCTCTGTCGGAGCACACGGCAAGGACCCTGGGAGGACCTCCCAGCCCACCCAGGTGCCCGGCCCCAGACTGGAGGGCTTGCGGCCCTGCCTTCTGACCACCTGTCAGCTTTGCTGTCCGTCTGCCCGGGACCTGGGTGGGCCAGGGTGCATCCGTTTCCTGCCTTCGGGCCTGGCTTTCCTTCATGGGGGTGGGGTCCTGCCGACCCCCGCCCCCCTGACTGCAGGGGCTGAGCCTGCACCACACGCAGCGGAGCTGGGTGGGTGGGCCAGGAGGGGAATGGGCTGCCCAGTCTCCTGCCACCCCCTCACACGCCAGGGGCTCTCTCTCCCCTTGTGTCCTGCTCCAGATGGCAGCTCAGCGACAGCGGGCCCTGGCCATCATGTGTCGGGTCTACGTGGGCTCCATCTACTACGAGCTGGGGGAGGACACCATTCGCCAGGCCTTTGCCCCCTTTGGACCCATCAAGAGCATTGACATGTCCTGGGACTCTGTCACCATGAAGCACAAGGTGAGGTTCAGTCTGCCCCGCCTTGCCCCGGCCCCGGGCTCTCCCAGCCTGACGGCACGTTCTGTGTCCAGGGTTTTGCGTTTGTGGAGTACGAGGTCCCCGAGGCCGCCCAGCTGGCCCTGGAGCAGATGAACTCTGTGATGCTGGGAGGCCGGAACATCAAGGTGAGGGCTGGGGGGCAGACCCCGGGGCCGGCGCGTGGCATGCGCGGTGCTTCCCCCAGGCAGTGAAGAGCAGCCCCTCCGGGAGCCTGCAGCAACCAGGCCTGGGCTGACTGGGTGCTCTTCATCCCCCAGGTGGGCAGACCCAGCAACATCGGGCAGGCCCAGCCCATCATAGACCAGCTGGCAGAGGAGGCTCGAGCCTTCAACCGCATTTACGTGGCTTCCGTGCACCAGGACCTCTCGGACGACGACATCAAGAGTGTTTTTGAGGCCTTCGGCAAGATCAAGTCTTGCACGCTGGCTCGGGACCCCACGACTGGCAAGCACAAGGGCTATGGCTTCATTGGTGAGCTTGGGGAGGCGGGGGTGGTGGTGAAGCCCACCCAACACTGGGGCCGGCCCTCACTGCCGATCCTGTTCTGCAGAATATGAGAAGGCCCAGTCGTCCCAGGACGCCGTGTCTTCTATGAACCTCTTCGACCTGGGTGGCCAGTACTTGCGGGTGGGCAAGGCTGTCACCCCCCCGATGCCCCTGCTCACACCTGCCACACCCGGAGGCCTCCCACCTGCTGCTGCTGTGGCCGCAGCTGCAGCCACAGCCAAGATTACGGCTCAGGTAAGGGCTGGTGCCATCGTGTGGGTTCGGTGGAGGGCAGCAGGCCCTTCTGATCTCGTGGGGGTTGGCTCTTTGGGTGGTCTTGAATGGAGGCAGACAGACTGGGGACTAAGGACAGTGGCCTTCTTGGTTGCAGGAAGCAGTGGCTGGAGCAGCAGTACTGGGTACTCTAGCCACACCTGGACTGGTGTCCCCTGCCCTGACTCTGGCCCAGCCCCTGGGGGCTCTACCCCAGGCCGTCATGGCTGCCCAGGCCCCGGGAGTCATCACAGGTGAGCTTGGGTGGGTTGAGGTTCCTTCCTTCCCCTGCCCCCTCCTCTGGGCTTGCTGCCTTCAGCTTGCCCCTTAGGGGGCTTCCTCAGCCCCCCATGCCCCTGCACCCCGGGCAGTTCAGCCATGCTCAGCGGTGCTGTGCTCCTTCCTGGGAATGGTGGAGGTGGGAGGAGTGACTGCTGGACCCGGTGGGTTTGCTGCAGGTGTGACCCCTGCCCGGCCTCCCATCCCGGTCACCATCCCCTCTGTGGGAGTGGTGAACCCCATCCTGGCCAGTCCTCCGACGCTCGGTCTCCTGGAGCCCAAGAAGGAGAAGGAGGAGGAGGAGCTGTTCCCCGAGTCGGAGCGCCCGGAGATGCTGAGCGAGCAGGAGCACATGAGCATCTCGGGCAGCAGCGCCCGCCACATGGTGATGCAGAAGCTGCTCCGCAAGCAGGAGGTGGGCGGCCGGGGCCCGCGGGGCGGGGCGGGGCGGGGCAGGCCGGCCCGCCACAGCGCTCAGCTGTCCCCCCCACAGTCCACAGTGATGGTTCTGCGCAACATGGTGGACCCCAAGGACATCGACGACGACCTGGAGGGGGAGGTGACCGAGGAGTGTGGCAAGTTTGGCGCTGTCAACCGTGTCATCATCTATCAGGAGAAGCAGGGAGAGGAGGAGGATGCGGAGATCATCGTCAAGATTTTTGTGGAGTTTTCCGTAGCCTCTGAGACTCACAAGGCCATCCAGGCCCTCAATGGGCGCTGGTTTGCTGGCCGCAAGGTGGTGGCTGAAGTGTATGACCAGGAGCGTTTTGATAACAGTGACCTCTCCGCGTGACCCTGGCCCCATTCCCCGGACTCGCACTTTTCCCTTGTTCCCTCTGAGTTTTATAGAGTGATTCGATGGTGTCTTGGGCCCAGCCGCCCAGCCTGTGGATAAAGGTGCAGATGCTGCTGGCCCGGAACATGCCTGTCTGACAGTGGTCTTGCGCTCATGGGCGCCCGTTGGGGTGCAGATGCAGTGGCCCTTGGGGGCGCGAGAGCGGAGGGCCGAGAGGAAGGCATTCGCCGGGGTCAGCAGGGGCGGCTTGGTTCCTTGGTGCCCACAGGGGGCAGCGGAGGAATATGGGGGTGGCTTTCCTGCTGTGCGGCGCTGCGCAGTCACCTGCACGGGTGGTGCTGCGAGAAGGCGGGCCCAGACCCCCGGAAGTCCCGGCACACGTCTAGTCCGCGAAGCAAATGGGCGCTGCCTTGGCCCAGCACCTACCCTCGGGGAGCCCACGTCCCGGTGGGAGGGGCGGCGGGCAGGATCGCGGAGTCAGGAGGCCAACCCCGGGGAGGGGGAAGGGGCGGCAGGAAGCTTCGGGTCCGGGAGCGGTTCGGGGTCCGGAGTGCGGATGCTCAGGCTGTGAGCGGACTTCAGCTCCCACTGTACCCTGCGCCAGGGGGCGGGAACCGAGCTTCCCGACAGGCCTTGCGCGGGGCCGCTACGCGTCCTCGGAGGCACCGGCGCCGCGGAGCCTTGTGGGGGTTGAAGTTCCGGGCGGCGAGGGCGGGCCTCGGCTTCCCGGCGGGCTGCGCGGCGGCCGGCGGTTGTCGGCGGGGCAGTCCGGCGGGCAGCGGCGGCGGTTCCGGCTGCGGCACAGCGGCGGGCGAGCGGACGGGCCGGGTCAAGTGGGCCGGGCGGGATGCGGGGCCGCCGCCGCCTCCTGAGCGTCTGAGGGCCGGCCGGGCCGCGCCCCCCTGCCCAGGCCGCCGCGGTCCGAGCGTTCCGAGCGCGGCCCGGGCCCAGCGCCGCCGCCGCCGCCGCCGCCCGGGCCGCCCCCCGCTCCTCCCGCGCCCCGGCCGGCCCGGCGCTCATGCGGGCCGAGCCCCGCCCCCCGCCCGCCGCCGGAGCCCGCGCCCGCCCGCACCATGCTCAAGTGCATCCCGCTGTGGCGCTGCAACCGGCACGTGGAGTCGGTGGACAAGCGGCACTGCTCGCTGCAGGCCGTGCCCGAGGAGATCTACCGCTACAGCCGCAGCCTGGAGGAGCTGCTCCTCGACGCCAACCAGCTGCGTGAGCTGCCCAAGGTGAGTGGCCGCCGGCCCAGCCCTCGCCCCGAATCGGCGGCGTCGGCCCGGCCGCGACAGCCCGCTCCTCCGAGCCCTCGGCGGGCGCTGGCCCGGCCGGGACACCGCAGTCTCCAGCCGGCCCTGCTGGCTCTCGCTGGCCAGAGCCCCACCCCGGCCAGCCCCACCCTGCTCACCCACCGCCGGCGCTGGCACCAGGTGGCAGCGGTCATCAGGTGCCTCCCTGGGGGCGGGGATGGTCACAGCCTAGAGGAGGAGCTGCAGACCGAAAGCCGCAGGTGGCAGCTGGGGTTGGAGTGGGTCAGGGTGGAAGCTGAACCCCGTGTGGGTGACGGGTAGGGACTTGCTGGACTGCTCCCCTCATCAGGACTGCTCCTCTCTTCCTCCTGGGTGCTGGGGTGGGGTCTGGGCACGCCCTCTTCAGGTGCTTGTTCCTGGCGGGTCTGTGTTCCGTCTACCTCTCACTGCCTCCTTCCTTCCTGTCAGCTCGCTTTCCTCCTCCTGAGGCCACTTGGGAGTAGAGGTTAAAGGAAGCAGGTCACAAAAGGATTTCCTTTTTGGAGTTGGGGTGCAAAGGGACACAATGCCTGGGGGCTGCGTGCCACAGAGGGTGTGGCTCCACTCTGGGCTTGGACCAGGGCTCCTCACAGTCACCTCCAGGTCCCCACACGTTGCCCGCAGTCTCCGCACACGTGCAGCATGTGTTTGTGGCCTTTTGCTGCTGTTATTATGCTTTTCCTGGTAGTTGTCAAACTCTTGTCATGGGCTCAGGCTGGGCTGGTTGCTGAGGTGCAGTGGCAGAAACCACGGCGGGCCTTGCGGGGCTCACCTGCTGGGTTGGGAAGCAGTGATTCAGGTGGTGGGTGGAGCCCTGAAGGAACACAGAGGGCAGGGAACAGGGACTCATTTGGTCAGAGAAACTCCTCAGCTAAGAGTTGAACACGAGAGGTAAGTTATGCGGCAGTGTGGTATGGGGGAGGCGGGGAAGGGCTGCATCCCTGAGATGACACCGAGGGACAAGGTATCAAAAGCCAGGGAGTCAAACACAGGCAGCTGCGTGTGTTTGTTTCCTTGCTTTTCTGTATTGCAGACCAGGGTGATTGGCCAGGACCCAGGGTTCCTGTGTGGCCTGGAGCAGGTAGGGGCCCTCTGCTACAGGCCCATCACCCCTGACCCTACTTCCTGCCCACAGCCCTTCTTTCGTCTGCTGAACCTGCGCAAGCTGGGCTTGAGTGACAACGAGATCCAGCGGTTGCCCCCCGAAGTGGCCAATTTCATGCAGCTGGTGGAGCTGGATGTGTCTCGGAACGGTGTGGAGCCTGGGGTGGGACCTGAGGGTGACAGGAAGGGCTCCGAGCTCTTGGAGGCTGTGGGCCTCTCTCCATGGTGACCCATCTCTCTTCACAGACATCCCAGAGATCCCCGAGAGCATCAAGTTCTGCAAAGCCCTGGAGATTGCAGACTTCAGTGGGAATCCCTTGTCCAGGTGGGTGGCGGCCACAGCAGGGGTGGTCTTGGGGCTTGGGAGGTCCTGCAGCTCCAGCCTGGGCATTTGAGGACCCCTTGCTCCATTTACACTTAGGCTTCCTGAAGGCTTTACTCAGCTGCGCAGCCTGGCTCATCTGGCCCTCAATGACGTGTCTCTGCAGGCGCTGCCTGGGGACGTTGGCAAGTGAGTGCTTTTCTAGGCGGCAGGGTGGCTGAGCCCTGTTCCTGCACATCTTCCGCGTTCTGCCTCCCTCATGCCCGCCCTGATCTCTTTCAGCCTCGCCAACCTGGTGACCCTGGAGCTCCGGGAGAACCTGCTCAAGTCCCTGCCTGCGTGAGTGGGTTTGGCCCTGCTAGTGGCCAGCCGAGGTCTCAGCCCCAGGGACCGTGGGCAGTGTGGCCACAACAGAACTCGCTCTGTCTCCTCTGCAGGTCCCTGTCTTTTCTGGTCAAGCTGGAGCAGCTAGATCTGGGAGGCAACGACCTGGAAGTGCTGGTGTGGAGAGGGCGGGGCCGCCATGGCGGGGCGGGGCCGGGCCAGGCCCAGCCAGGCAAGTGAGCCTTGGCTCTCACTCATCACCGTCTTCCTGTGTTCTCTTGCAGCCTGACACCTTGGGGGCCTTGCCCAACCTGCGCGAGCTGTGGCTAGACCGGAACCAGCTGTCGGCCCTGCCCCCGGTGAGTGAGGGCGTGGTGGCCCCGCCTGGTGCCTGTCAGCCCCCTGACCCTGTGCGCCCGCCTGCAGGAGCTCGGAAACCTGAGGCGCCTCGTGTGCCTGGATGTCTCAGAGAACCGGCTGGAGGAGCTGCCCTCGGAGCTCGGGGGGCTCGGGGGGCTCACCGACCTGCTGCTCTCCCAGAACTCGCTGCAGCGGCTCCCTGATGGCATCGGTCCGTACTGGGAGGGGCGGGGAGGGTGGTGAGCCCGACCTAGAAGGGGGTCTGGGGTGAGGACCCTGGCTCTGCTGGGTTCTGGGACACAGCCCTGAGGAGAAGGAAGCTGGCCTGAGGCCAGAGTGGGGTGACTAATGCTGCACGCACGGAGCCAGGGCAGCTCATGGGGTGAGTGGGGGTGGTGAGCTCGTGAGGGCACCACGGCAGGTGGAGGGGTGGGGGGACGCAGGGAGCTGGTGGGCATGGCCAGGTTGGCAGCAGAATGGGGGGTGAGTGCAGGTCTGGAGGTGGCCGAGTTTTCATTGTTCACGTGGGGCAGGTGGTGGGCTGAGAGGCAGGCTGTTCCAGTCACGTGGGTGATCGGGTTCCGTGCCCCTGAGCCTTGTCACCACGTCTTCCCAACCCTAGGTCAGCTGAAGCAGCTGTCCATCTTGAAGGTGGACCAGAACCGCCTGTGCGAGGTCACGGAGGCCATCGGGGACTGCGAGAACCTGTCAGAGCTGATCCTCACAGAGAACCTGCTGACGGTGGGGCCCCGCCTGGCCGGGGTTTCCAGAGTTGATGTGGGAGGCAGAGAGGACGGGGGCACCTGGAGGTCTGCAGAGTGGCAGGAGCCAGACGTCCGCTTTGCCGGGAGGCCAGTGGCTGAGGGGAGTCGGGGGTCCAGAGCGGGAGCAGAGACCGCCCCGGAGCTCTCATCCCCTCCTCACGCTCCTCGGGGCATCGGCTCATCTCCGGTCTTCTCTCCTCCCGGCCAGGCCTTGCCCCATTCCTTGGGGAAGCTGACCAAGCTGACCAACCTCAACGTGGACCGCAACCGCCTGGAGGCACTGCCGCCTGAGATCGGGGGCTGCGTGGCGCTCAGTGTCCTCTCTTTGAGGGACAACCGCCTGGTGGTGCTGCCGCCCGAGCTCGCGCACACGGCCGAGCTGCACGTTCTGGATGTGGCGGGGAACCGGTGAGTCCCCCCAGTCCCGCCCGGCCCGGCTCCCACCGAGCTGACCGTGCCTGCGGTGCCCCCCACCCGGAGCCGACTGTGCCCCCGGCCCCCAGGCTGCAGAGTCTGCCGTTCGCACTCACGCACCTCAACCTGAAGGCCCTGTGGCTGGCGGAGAACCAGGCGCAGCCCATGCTCAGGTTCCAGACGGAGGACGATGCGCAGACCGGCGAGAAGGTGCTCACCTGCTACCTGCTGCCCCAGCAGCCCCCACCCAGCCTCGGTAGGTTGCGGGGAGGCGGGGCGGGCGGGGTGGGTGGCGGGGCCTCCCTGACACGCACTTCCACAGAGACCCCGGGGCCGCGGAGCAGCCCTTCGGAGAGTTGGGGGGACGCCCCGCTCAGCCGCGTCAGCGTCATCCAGTTCCTGGAGGCCCCCGTGGGGGACGAGGACGCGGAGGAAGCCGGTGCTGAGAAACGGGTATGGGAGGGTGGGGTCCCCGGGGGCCACCTCTTCCCGCCCCCGCCTGACCCCTGCCCCGCCCGCCCCTCACCCCTGTGCCCGCTGCAGGGCCTGCAGCGCCGGGCGACGCCTCACCCCAGCGAGCTCAAGGTGATGAAGAGGGGTGTGGAGCGTCGGAGCGAGGCCGCCTGCTGCAGGCCCGACCCCGTGCAGCGCCCGCCCTCGCCGCCGCCCTCGGAGGAGGTGCCTGTGGGGACCCGCGGGCGGGAGCCCGACCCCCCCGTACAGGCGGGGTGCAGGGTTCTGGGCGGGTGCGGGCAGGGGACCGCCACAGAGGCGCCGGGTGGGGGTGGGGGTGGGGGAGGGGGCGGCTCAGGGCCGAGCGCCCGCGCCCTCCTGCAGAGCAGGACGTCTCCAGCGGGGCCGTGCGGCGTGGCCGCGCAGGCAGCGTCACGAGAGGGGTCGAAGCAGCTGGCCCCTTGGGGGCAGAGAGGGTGGAGAAGCGGGCCCGCAGGCTGGCGTCTCTCGTGGGCACCCGCGTTGTCCGCGTCTGGGAAGGGAGCTGGGGCCAGGACCAGGCAGGCTCCCTGAGGAGCTTTGTCAACAGAGCTGGGGGGAGACGCTTCAGGGCCACTGGAGGACAGCAGGGCCGCTTGCGCCTGGGGGACACGTGGCAGGGCCTGCATCTGCCATGTGTGGCCACCCGCCCAGGAAGCTGCCGCGGCCCACCTGGGGAGGCGGGCTCACATCGGGGTGCCCGCCCTTCCTCAGCCCGGCGTTCTCTCACCTAGGTCTTGCTCTTGTGACTTTTTCCAAAGACCTTTGAGGGGCCGCAAAAGAGAATGGTGGCGTCGTGTGCCCAGACCTGTTTGGGGGAGCAGGGCTGCCCTGGGGGTGGGACAGTGGGCACCTCTGAGGGCTGAGCACAGACTCCACTCCCTGCAGGGTAGGGGCTTCTGGGAGAGGGAGCCCACAAGGCACTGTGGTCAGGCAGCAGGGAGCCTTGGGGGATGGCATGCGACGTGGGGTCCCCTGGTAGGCAGCCTGTTGGGTCGTCTGAACCGCCGCCTGACTCTGTCGCAGGGGAGGAGGCTGAGCACCGAGTCTGGCCTGAGTGTGGACTCGCACCTGTCTGCCAGCACAGCCTCCCGGGGTGAACGTGAGAGCCCGCCGGCCGAGATGGAGGCGCCCAGCCAGCAGGAATCCACACCAGCTGCTCAGGAGGAGGTCACAGAGGAGGCCTACGAGGAGGTGAGACGGGCTTTGCAGGCTGCTTGCCCAGGGGTGGGGTGGGCCTGCTACCCTCCTGCCCCTCCTCCTTCCCAAGCAGGTGTGCCGCACAGGTGTGCTCTTCCCCGCGTGGAGCCCAGCAGGAGTTGCGCTGTCCCAGGCAGGGGCGAGGGCTTGGGGATGAGGGTCTCCACCCCGTGGCCAGGTTCGGCCCGGGCCCTGATCTCCCGTGTCCGTCACCACCTCACGTCCCGCTTTGGGTTGTGCCCAGATCCCCTAGGGACCTCTTTCATGGCCCTGTCGGGGACCTCAGCGTCAGGCTGCTGTGAGCATGGAGTGTGGGGAGGGCGGAGCCTCCTGGTCCCCTGGCCCCCGTCCTTCTCTGAGCAGATCTTCTCTGTGCTCCTCACCGGACAGTCCCCCATTCCTGTTCTCCGAGCAGCGGGGAGGCTGTCTGAGCCCCTGTCTGCTGCCACCTACTCGGCAGGGCTTCCCTGGGCCCCCGAGTGGGGGTGGGGGTGGGGGGGGCCAGGCTGACGTCCTCACACTCGGCCTCTCGCAGCCAACGGTGCGCTTCGCGGAGGACACGCTGCTCCCGCCCCGGGAGGATGGTGAGCGCGGGGAAGGGCAGCTGGAGGCGCCCTGGCCCCTGCCGGCGGGCAGACAGCGGCTCATCCGCAAGGACACGCCACACTACAAGAAGCACTTCAAGATCTCCAAGCTGCCCCAGCCCGAGGCCGTGGCAGCCCTGCTGCAGGGGACACAGCCAGACAGCGAGGGCCCAGCAGGGTCTGGGGGCTGGCACAACGGTCCCCACATACCCTGGGCTCCTCGAGCCGAGGAGGAGGAAGAGGAAGACGAGGCCGAGGAGGAGGAGGAGGAGGAGGAGGAGGAGGCGGCGGCGGGAGCTGAGGAGGGGAAGGAGGAGGCTGTGGCCTCTGCACCCTCTGTCAAGGTGGGTCTAAGCCCACACGCCACCCAAGCCAGGCTGGCCAGGCCTCTGGGTCCACACTGGTGTGGATCTCAGGGGACACTGGAGGCCCGTGTCTTGACCCCAGCTGGCGAGGAAGGTGCCTATCCCCAGCTCCCCACCCTCCTCCCCAGGCTGGCTGCTCACTAGGCCCAGAGCTCTGTGCTGGCCTTGCAGCCCCATCCCAAGGCCCGGTGGCCACTCTCCATCCAGGCTCCTCTGCCTTCAGGCTAACCACGGGGCCCTTGTCTGCCTCCCTTCCCCGGTCCTCAGGTGGCTCTCACGGGCCCCTGGGGGTCCTGCCTGCTCTGTGGGATGCCCTGCCCCCACAGCACCCCTGTGTCTCTGACACGTCAGTGGTTCTGCCCTGAGCACAGACGGCATGGTGGCGTGACAGCCGAGGAGCCTGGATGGTCAAATGCGGGACAGCAAGCCTAGGCTCAGCCCGCGGTGGGGCCCACCTGTGACCAGCCCGCCTGCCCTGCTTGGCAGGTTGACAGTGGCAGCCAGGCCCCCAGACTGGAGGGAACCCCGTGTCTGGGGGCAGCGCCAGGCACAGGCAGGAAGGGCCCGGCGCTGAGGCTGCGGGAGCTTGGTGTGGTGTTTGCTCTCTTTCCTGCTCGTGGTGGGGCCGGGCGCGGCTGACCTGCATGCCCTTGCTGGTCCTGTCCTAACAGGGGGTGTCGTTTGACCAGGCCAATAACCTGCTGATAGAGCCCGCTCGCATTGAGGAGGAAGAGGTCTGTACCCGCTTGCTGCTCTGTGCTCTGTACCCGGGCTGCCGCTGGCCTCACTTCCCGGGCTGCGGGCCCTGCGTCTCCTCCCCCTGCTCCTGCGCAGGCCTCCTCCCAGCCTCAGAGCCGGGGCCTGGGGCGCCCGCGGGCCCTCCAGCACAGATGGGTGGGCACAGGGCGCTGGCCTCCAGGCGGGGGTGGCCGACCTCGTGGGGGTGCTGGGCGTCCCCCACCTCCCCCCCCGCAGCACCCCGGCACTGGCACCCACAGGCGAGCGCTCCCTGCGGGCTGCGGTCCCTCAAGCCGTGGCAGCACCTGCCCCAGCCGGCTCCTCTGTGGTCAGAGCCAGCCCTGGGAGAGGCCGTCGGTGGCCAGAGGGGACCGGGCCCTCCCAGCCTCCCGCCAAGTCCCCCGGCAGCCCCCTCCCCGAGCCCTCCTTGGACATCACCTGTCTGTCCTGTTTGCAGCTGGCGCTCACCATCGTGCGGCAGACGGGGGGCCTGGGCATCAGCATCGCAGGTGGCAAGGGCTCCACCCCCTACAAGGGGGACGACGAGGTGAGCGGCTGCTGCCCGCGCCTCCCCGCGCCTCCGAAGGCTGTGGGTCCCCATCCCCCGGAGAATAAGCAGGGCCCTGGAGGCCGGGGCTGCGTTGGGGCCGGGTCTTAGCGGCCGGGTCAGGGCTCCCGCCTGCCTGCCGTCTCCTGCAGCCCGCCTTTTCTCCACGGGTTGCCTCTGTGCTGGCTGTGGGATCAAAACTCTTTTCTGGACGTGTCTGACCTGCACCTTCTCGGTCCCCGATCCCTGAGACTGCTGCGGCGTGCGCCCAGCCCTTCAGACCACCCCAGGCCCGCTTCTGCTCTTCCCGCACCCTTGGGGGGCTTCTGGGCCTCGCGTAGCTGCTGAGGGTAGGGTGGAGGGCCCTCCATGGCCTCTGCTGGTGCCCGTGGCTCAGGTCCTGTCCGTCCTCCAGGGCGTATTCATCTCCCGGGTGTCTGAGGAGGGCCCCGCGGCTCGGGCCGGGGTCCGAGTGGGCGACAAGCTCCTCGAGGTGAGTCCGCAGCGCCCGGCCGCTGTCTGAGTGACGTGTTGCGCCCTTGGGACCCGCAGTGCTGGCTGTCAGGTGCTTGGCTGTTTCCCCTGCAGGGGCCCCAGTTCCAGTCGCGAGAGCCCCGAGCACGGGACTCTTGGTGAGGCATGGCACTCAAACCAGAGCCTCGAGCGGGCAGATGCAGCCTCTGAGGCAGAGATGCCTCTCTGGGCAGGCGACCTGGTGGGGTGTGGGTTTGACTCTGCCGGGAGTCGGGATCTCGAGGTGGGAGCCCTTCCTGCGGGCTGGTCCAGGAGGGGTGTTTGGCTGGGGGGCTGGTTCCTGCCCTGGAGGCCCTGCCCGCGCACCTGCCCACCCAGCCCCGGCCACAGGTCAGAGAGCTGCCAGGAGGCCATGTGCCTGTGCTCACAGCTGTCAGTCACACCAGGGCAGGGCCTGAGGGCAGTGTGCTCTGCCCGCGGGGCTGGCGGGGGCAGTGGACAGGGCCGGGCCAGGCAGGGCTGACCCCACACCTGAATTTTAAGGAGGAACCGCTGAGGATGTGGGCCAAGGGCCGGGAGCCTGGGAGCCCCAGGCGTGCTTGGCGGTGGGGTTGCTCCAGTGAGGAGCACGAGGTGGGTCTCGGGGTCTGGGACGCAGGTGTGGGCCTGCAGGAGGGGCCCCGCCGGCTCTCCTGGGCCAGCCGGCATCCTGGCTCTGGGCTTACCCAGCTGGCAAGCGCACAGTCGCCAGTACCCACAGGCAGGGGCGGCCATCGCCCCCCCCCCCCGCCCCCGTACCCCTGCGGCCTGCCCCCGTGGAGGGCCTGCCCTGACGAACGCCGTGGCCTGCAGGTGAACGGGGTGGCCTTGCAGGATGCAGAGCACCAGCAGGCTGTGCAGGCGCTGCGCGGGGCGGGCCCCACCGTGCACATGCGGCTGTGGCGGGAGCGCATGGTGGAGCCCGAGAACGCGGTCACCGTCACGCCTCTGCGGCCCGAGGACGACTACAGCCCCCGGGAGCGGTGGGGGGGCGGCCTGCGCCTGCCCCTGCTCCAGCCCGAGCCCGCCGGGCCCCTCCGCCAGCGCCACGTGGCCTGCCTTGTGCGCAGCGAGAAGGGCCTGGGCTTCAGCATCGCGGGTGGGAAAGGCTCCACGCCCTACCGGGCTGGCGACTCGGTGAGGCAGGTGGACGGGGCCGGGGCGGGGCGCTGGGGCGGGGCCGGGCCAGCCTGCAGTGCAGCCTCTCCTGCCCTCCGCCCCCCGCAGGGCCTCTTCATCTCCCGCATCGCAGAGGGGGGTGCCGCCCACCGCGCCGGCACCCTGCAGGTCGGCGACCGCGTCCTCTCCGTGAGTGCGGCGGTGGGGCCCGCCCCGCGCCCGTCCACCCTGCTCACCCCGTGGGGCCCCCTGACCGGCCACACTCTTGCAGATCAACGGGGTGGACATGACGGAGGCCAGGCACGACCACGCCGTCTCCCTGCTGACCGCCGCCTCCCCGACCATCGCCCTGCTGCTGGAGCGGGAGGCCGGGGGGCCCCTCGCCCCCAGTCCTCCGCCACCCTCCCCCCCGCCCCCTGCTGCTGCCACCGCCCCCGTGGCCACGGCCACCCCTGGGGAGCCTGGGCTGCTGAGGCTGGCCCCCAGCCTGCTGCCCGCTGCCCTGGAAGGGCCGTACCCAGTGGAGGTGAGACCTCAGCTCCTACCTTTACCGCCCCTACCGCTCCTTCTTCCCCGTGCACACAGCTCTGGGTGTGAGGTGCTGGCTCCCCGGCACCCTGCTCTCCAGCTCCAGGGTGCGAGGGCATCGTGCAGTCGCCGTCTCCTTCCCCTGTGGTCTCTGGTGGGCCCCGAAACAGTCTCCTTGCGCTGGCGTGCTCTGGTCCCACACACCCTCGGGGCTTGGGAACCGCCCCTTTGCTACTGTGCCAGGCCTGTTCCAGCCACCACCCCTCCTGCCCTCCCGTGTGCCCAGGAGATCTGTCTGCCGAGAGCGGGGGGCCCCTTGGGGCTCAGCATCGTCGGGGGCTCGGACCACTCCAGCCACCCGTTTGGCGTCCGGGAGCCTGGCGTGTTCATCTCTAAGGTAGAGCCTGCTCCGCGGGCATCTGTGTGCACAGAGGGCCTAGCTCAAGGGCCGGCGGGCAAGGCCCCCCGCCCACGGCACACCACCCTCTCCCGACAGGTGCTCCCGCGGGGCCTGGCTGCACGCAGTGGCCTGCGGGTTGGGGACCGCATCCTGGCCGTGAACGGGCAGGATGTGCGGGACGCCACACACCAGGAAGCGGTCGGTGCCCTGCTCCGGCCCTGCCTGGAGCTGGTCCTGCTGGTGCGGAGGGACCCGCCCCCCCCGGGCATGCGGGAACTCTGCCTCCAGAAGGCCCCTGGGGAGAAGCTGGGCGTCAGCATCCGCGGCGGTGCCAAGGGCCACGCGGGGAACCCCTGCGACCCCACAGACGAGGGCATCTTCATCTCCAAGGTGAGCATCCCGCTCTCTGGCTGTGCTCCACGGGGTGCCTGGGTGAGAGCGCGCCGGGGCCGTGGGCCGGTCCTGGGCCGTGGGCCGGTCCTGAGCTGTGGGCCCGGTCTCCCCACAGGTGAGCCCCACGGGGGCAGCCGGGCGAGACGGCCGCCTGCGGGTGGGGCTGCGGCTGCTGGAGGTGAACCAGCAGAGCCTGCTGGGCCTGACGCACGGGGAGGCCGTGCAGCTGCTGCGCAGCGCGGGTGACACCCTGACCGTGCTCGTCTGTGACGGCTTCGACACCAGCGCCACCGCTGCCCCCGAGGTCAGTGCCCCCGCCTGGCCGGTGCTCTGCCACGGGGACCGGGTCCTGCCCCCAGTGCAGCCTGAGGCGGCCCCGGGGACCTGACGCTGTGCCGGCAGGACGGCTGGCCCTTTCCGCCTCTGAGCCTGGGAAGAGCTCGGCGTTTTGCGTCCGCCCCGGGGAGCGGCGGGGTGCGGGTGGCGCCAGGCCCTGGTCGTGGCCACCCCTCGTGGCCCGTGAGGCGCTGGCCCAGGTTGGACGAAGCACGTACACAGCCGGCCTGGTCATGTCTTGAGAGGAAAGGTCTAGCTCTCGCCTGTAGGTGAGCAGCACACGTACTGTGTGGCCGCTGGGCCGGGGCAGGCGCCGCAGAGCCGGGCACACAGCCGCCTGCAGACTCACACGGGACCCCCGCCCCGCCGGCCCAGGCGCCGTCCTGTGCTTCCTGGCAGGGAACTTCGGGCCCAGGACCCCTGTCCCAGAGCAGAGCCTGGGCGGGCCTGTGGCAGGACCCCACCCCCTGGAGAATGTGTCTGGTGCCTGGGGCGTCCGTGGCCTGGACAAGCCTGGCCTCCGAACCTCGGCGTCCTCTGTGTCCAGGAGGGTCACGCTGTCGTGCTCTCTTCCGTCTCCACGGCTGTCCCCGGGGCCCCCAGCACGCGCTGACGTGGCTGCGGCTCCCAGGCCCCCGAGGGCCCCGCGTGTGGGTGCTGCCAGCTGCACACTGAGGTGTCCTCGCCGGCCCCTCTCTGGGCGGGGCGTCCCCTCGGTGTGGCCTGGGTGCGTCTTTGGGATGGGGACTCACGGCCCCTCTTCCCCTGGCCTGCCGGGAGGGGCACCCCCGTTCTGGGCGCCGTCTCCTGAGCGGGGAGGGCTCTGCACCCGCGCTCGGTGCCCCGGGGCTGCTGCTGGGTCGGGGGCCCCACCCCCTGGGCGCCAGGCCTGCAGCTCTGTATCTGCGGGAATCCTGTCCTTTCTGGGGAGGCATCTCTCTCAGGTTTCCAGAAACGGTTTTACCTTCTGTTTACTTAAAGTACGTATTTAAGTGTTTTAATCAATACACTTATCTTAAAGCTTTTTGTACAAAGAAAGAAAGTAGGTGCAGCTCCGTGGTGAGGCGTGGGGACTGGCGTGCCCCCGACTTTGCAGGAGGCCCCCGCAGGGTTCTGCCGCTTGCTCTTGGGCTCTCCGCGTCTGCCCGGCTCCCCGTGCAGCTGCGTCTGGGCTGTGTTCCCAGCAGTGCTCAGGAGCCCGTCCGTATGCTTTCGGGGGAGCTTCTGCAGCAAAGAGCCCTGCAAGACTGGGAGCTGGGCCAGAGGCCACAGGCCTGCCCGGCCCCCCGCGCCCCCCGCCCCGGCCTCGGGCAGCAGCAGCTCCTGTCTCCCAGGGAGCTGGCCGGCAGTGCCGTCTGGGTTCCTCATCCTTCTCCTCCCTGGAGCCTGTCCGTAGTCGTGCAGCGTGTGTAACTGGTAGGTGCTCCTTTGTGTGGTGAGCCAGTCTTCTGTCACACAGGGCGAGTGGTCCTGTCTTGCTCTTTAAGGACGGCCTCTCTGGGGTTACAGAAACGGAGACATCTGTGAGTTAAGTCTTCTCTTCTCCTCTCCTTCACGACGTCCAGATTCGGTTTTTGCTTAGGGAAACCTTCTCTGTTGCAAGATGGTCAGAGCAGTTTTTTAGAAAACACATAGCTCTGTAACCCACCTGGAATTGCTTTCCAAGCAAGTAGATCTTTTGTCCCAGTGGTATGCCCTAAATCGTCTGTCATTCTCCCACTGATTCGGGGAAGTCTGACTTCCTTGTGGGTCAGGTCTACATTCCCGTGGCCCAGGACGTGGCCCCCGGGAGCTGGGCGCGTTCTCGGGCCAATGCTGCTGTCCTCCGTATCGCCACTGCAGACTGTGTTTTGAGATGTAACTGGTGAAGTCACCCACTTTCTTTCCTTCTTTTGAAAAGGTTTAGTCTATTTTCATGCATTTACTTTTTCAAACGGACCTGCCAATTTCCTAACAGAAGTTGGTCGAGACTCGGGGATTAACTTTGATCTGTGACTGTGAGTTTTCTCCAAGCACTTTCATAGGTTGCTCGTGTTTCCTTATTAACTCTTGCTGGTGACTTTGTTTCATCTCTGGGGGAAGCTCTGCGGCGCGAGTGGTGGCTGTGGGTCCCCTTTTCCTGGGAGGTCAGGCCCTTCTGTCCCCCCGGGACCCGATGGTGGCGGCTAGTGGCCTTGCCTCGTGCCGACTTTAAGGGTGTAGTTTATTGTAACTTTTTTTAAAATTTGGAGGGCTGTCTCCATTTATAACCTGTAAGAATTATTCTTTGAAATGGGTGTTGAGTTTTCTGAAGTCCTTTTATCGATGGTTTTTACAGCCCTGTGCCAAGTGGGGTTGAGGTTCAGCCCACAGGTTTCCTCTGCTGGCTTGTGCCTGAAAGCAAAAGGGGCAACATTTATATATCAGGACCCCACTCGTCCCCCTGCCCCCATTCTCTTCACCTTCACCCCCCTGACTCACCTGTGCCTACCCATTCCACCCCATAGGAATCAGGGTTTGCAGCCATCTCCCCAGACTTTGGATGCTACAGGCCCGCCCTCACGTCGGCCCGCGCCCAGGCCCTCCTCCCTGGCACTCTGCACAGCCGTGGGGCAGACTGTCGCTAGGACCTGCCTCTTCTTGCTCTGCGGCGGCTGTCCCCGAGGGCTCCCACACAGTCGGGCAGGCCTGGTACCCGGCTGCAGGGCCTCGGGGGCCGCTGTGCGCTGTCCAAGAAGCCTCCTCGCTGTGGTTCTCAGCGTGTTTGGTGCGAGGTCGGGAATATTCTCTCCTCCTCCTCTTCTCTCTGCTCCTCCTCTGCCGTCTCTTCCTCCTCCTCCTCATACTCACCAAAGTCTTGTATGTTTTAACTGCCTTTTCCAAGAACCAGCTTTTGGATTTTGATCAAGGCTGCCTCTCTTTTTCAGCATGTCCTTGATCCCTGCTCCAAGGAGGAAGGCTTCAGTTACTGCTTCTACATCTGTTGCTTTTATAGTCTACTGACCTTTCTGTAAGGAAGAAATTTTCTTCATCACCTATTTTTTTATCCTAAGATAAGATTTTATACAAGAGAAGTGTGATAAATACTTTGATTCTTTCCTTTCATTTGTCGATTTTTTTTTTTTTTTTTTTTTTTTTGCCTGCGTCAGGTCTTAGTTGTGAAACACGGGATCTTTCGTTGCAACTTGCAGCCCATGCGTTGTGGCACGTGGGCTTCTGTTTGTTGTGTATGGGTTTTCTCTTTTCTGGTTGTGGCACGCAGGATCCAGGGCAAGTGGGTCTGCAGTTTGCAGCACACGGGCTCTCTAGTTGAGGCGTGCGAGCTCAGTAGTTGTGGCGTACGGGCTCAGTTGCCCTTTGGCATGGGGGATCTTAGTTCCCTGACCAGGGATCGAATCTGCATCCCCTGCACTGGAAGGTGGATTCTTTACACCTGGACCACTGGGGAAGCCCCTTGATTTTTCAGATAACAAGCTGGTGCCTTGGAAACCCCCAGATGTGGCCCCAGAGGCGTTCTTCTGTCTTTGTTTCTCAGGTCTGTGTGTCTTGGTGTGCTGTCCTCGCTGGGCAGTGTGGCTCCCATGTCCTCACGTCCGTGGAGTGTGACGCCTGTTGTCCGTTAGCGTCCTGCTCTGTGCTGTGACCAGGTGTCCGTGTATTTCCTGCCCTCGCCCTGGGCGTGGGGCTCAGAGCCATCCCTGGCCGGGTGCGTGTGGCTCTGAGCTGTCCTTGCTCCTGGACCTCTTGAATCTTGGGAAGTGGGTATTTTTGGAAGGAGAAAAATCACGAATTTGTACTGTTACTTTCAATTCATATTTAAGGTAACAAGGTTTTGACTTTTTTATTTTATATTTGTATTTTTTTCTCATCTTAAAAATTGTTTTAGTAAGTTAAGTAACTTTATCAGAATTACTTAGTAATTTCAAAAAGCAACATCAATATTATCACTAATAATGAGACCATTAATAGCACTATTTTTTTTTTTTTTGGCTGCGCCAGGCCTAAGTTGCGGCACACGGGATCTTTGTTGCCGCATGCGGGATCTTTAGTTGCACCATGCGGGATCTAGTTCCCTGACCAGGAGGGATCAAACCCAGGCCCCCTGCGTTGGGAGCGCAGAGTCCCAGTCACTGGACCACCAGGGACGTCCCCCTTAACAGCATCCTGACATTTTTTCATGTCCTTAGGGTTTATCCACCTTGGAGGTACAGTCAAAATACTGTGTTTTTAAGTCACTTGAAATAATTCTCTGTATTGTTCTAATGCTAACTTGACATACAGTTAGGCTGCCTTGTTTTCTGTTTTTAGAGATGACTTTAAAAGAGCAGTTTCTTATTATAAGCCTTTATGTGTCCCCAAAGCCACAACTACAACCACATACCTTGAGGAGTCAGTCCCGTCCCTGCCCCACAGGCCATCACCTGCATTAGTGTTGGTTTCTCCTGCCATCATTTCTTTCTGAAAGGTATAAGCAAGTATAGAAAATAATTTTAAAGTTGGAGAAAAACTTCCAGAACACTCACTCAGAGGCCCCGTGTGCATCCCACCAGAGGTCTCGGGGAGACCTTTTAGTCTCTGAGCCAAAGGCCACAGTCCGGGCACGTGGGTCTCTGGTTTCCACGACTGCTCAGTCTTCCCTGACTCTGACTTTGAACTTTGGATGAGTTCAGGCCATCACTGCATGGAAGAGCCCTCGCAGTGGGTCTGTCCAGTGTTTCCTCAGGATGGGCTTCAGTGGGTGTGCTTTGGCAGGGTTATCACAGAGGTGACACTGTCTTCGAGGGCCTCCCGCCAGTGACCCTCTCCTCTTTACCCTTGAGATTAACAAGTGTTTTGCGGGGAGGCGCCTTGAAGCCGTGTCGTCGTCCTCCCTGGGTCGGGCTCCCCATGGCAGCCCGCTGCTGTCCTCGCCCCTCCCTGTCCTTCTTCCACACGCATTGGGCAGCTTCCTGCCCTTCCTCCTTAGCAGAGATCTGCCAGGTTCTGTCTCGCTTCAAGGGCGGTAGTCTGTCACTGCTGCGGACCCTGGTGCTCAGGCCGCCCACACGTGGCTGTGAGGGGGCCCCGGCCCTGCCCGGGCAGCTTGACCCCCTTCCTTTAAGCAGCTTACTTTCTGGCACAACAGGACGTCTGGGCTCATTTCATACTTTCCCACCAAGGAGCATTGATTCCTTTAATGGAAAGTGATATTTAGAAGCCAAGATCCAGGCCCTGGACACGCTTGTGGCTGTCAGGCTGTCATGGTCTCAGGACCTCTCGGCGGTGAGTGTAGGCACGTTCGCATCCGTGATTCTCTCTGTAACTGGAAAAGCGTGTGTTTACATCGTGCCTTTATCACTCATTCCAGTCAACACCGTAGGTCAGCTCCTCCACATTCAAGCGGCCTTTTCTGATGCGAGAAACCAGTGTTGTTTTCCTTGCGGCTTGGATCCCACCTCAGCCCCTCTCTGTGCCGCCAGGCACGTTGCGACCCCCTCCCCCCCCCCCCCCCCATCTTGCTGTCAGTTCTTGGCTCCCTGGGGTGAGTGTTAGGTGGTTGGCCTTTCCTGCCCCGTGGCCCAGCGTCGCTGCCATGGAATCCTGCCCCGCATCAGAACACCCTCTGGTGCATGCAACACACAGACGTGGCCGGTGGGTGCCCTGAGGCACAGACAGGGTGATGGCCTGGCGTCCTGGGTGGGCAGCAGTGCTGCACACAGAGCCTGTCCCCAGCCAAGCGTGGTCACTCAGCCCACTGCCCCCCACAGGTGTCCCCAGGCATCATCGCCAACCCGTTTGCGGCGGGCATTGGCCGCAGGAACAGCCTGGAAAGCATCTCTTCCATCGACCGGGAGCTGAGCCCCGAGGGCCCCAGCAAGGTCAGAACTGCCCGCGGCCAGCAGCCCCGGGGCTTGGGAGCCTAAGGCCATCAATGCCTGACGACTGTCTCCTCTGCTCACAGGAGAAGGAGCTGCCTGGACAGACCCCACAGCGGGGGCCGGAGGCCGTGGTGAGTGTCCAGGTCACCTCTGCCCCGCACGGCGGGCCTCTGCACACCAGTCCGCGGCTCCAGGCTCTGGCTGCCCCCCCGCACCCCTCGAAGCTGCCCGCCCCACACGCGGTGGCAGGCGCGGCCCCTGGTAGCCCCGTGCCAACTCTGCTCCCCAGAGTTGCAGCCCAGAGAGCCTGCAGCTGGACTGCTGCACCCTGGCCAGCACGCCCAGTGTTGGCAGCGTGCAGAGGGTCCGTCCCTGGTTGTCACATCCCTGTCTGCCCACCTGTCCATCAGTCCTGCCTGTCTTACCTCCTTCCCTTCACCGGAGACCCTGTAGGACAGGGCTCTCAGGTGGTTGTCCCCTGGCGGGGCGGCTGAGGCTGTGGAGGCCTCACGTGGGGGCGGGGCCGGCCAAGGTGCCCAAGCTGGCGTGCTGCCGCCCCGCGTGCCACGTCTCATCCTCCTTGATCCTTGAACCACGCCGTGAAGCAGACCTTTCCATCCCCTCCTTAGAGCCCGGGACACGAGGTGCAGTGCGGGCGCGGCTGGCTTCTGAGGAGGCCCTTGGCCTTGGCCCTCTCCTTCCCTTGCCTTCAGACTCGCCAGGCAGGCTGGGCAGAGGGTTTGTGCGGGCTCAGAGGCCTTGGGGCAGGGCCAGAGGCAGAGGCAGCTGGTGGCCACCGGAGCCGTCAGGGTGGGCCTGGGCGCCAGCCCCGGTGGGGAGAGCGGGCTGGAGCAGCCGCAGCAGCCCCGGCACTCCCAGCTGGGGTGGGTGCGCCGGGCAGGCGGTGCGTGGCTCTCGTTCCTCCCCCAAGAGCTGGAAATAACCCCTCCTGGAGGGTGTGCCCTGCAGCTGCTGCCGGGAGACCCCACAGGGCCGACTGTGAGTGGTCGGGAGGAGGCTCCAGGAGGTGCGGTGGGGAGGCGGCGCGGGGTGAGGGAGCCTACTCAGGCTTTATGCAGACCCTCCTCTCTCTGCCGCAAACAGGCAAGAGCAGGAAGTCCCCAGGAGGCACGGGAGCCCAGTGTCCCCTGACCGAAATGGGGCACCGCTGTGGGGTGGCTGGCAGGAGTCTGGGCCTCCCTGGCTCACGGATCTCTGAGGGCGGCTGGCCCAACTCTGGGGAAAGCCCTCCTATCTTGGGACATCCCCTGGGCTGGTCAGGTCGGGGAGCTGAGGACCCACCCCGCAGGTCCCCCTGGTGGGGCCCCAGCCGACCCTCACCCCACCCACCGCTCAACCCACCCGCTGCTCGGCCCCTCCAGGTACTGTCTGGGGCAAGTGGAGGGAAGATGACCGAGGCACCCTGGTCGGGCCACCAGCAGGTGAGTGCACACGGGAGGGGTGGGGTGGGGAGGGGCAGGGCAGGACTCCAGAGGGGTGCCACATGCAGAGCCCCCTCCTCTGGGGTGGGGGTGCCAGGGGACAGCACCTCCCCCAGCTGCTGTCCGTCACTCTTGAGGGCACAGCCCGTGGGGCCCTTCCTGGCCAGAGCTGTCTGGCACGGGGCTGGGGAGCTCCCTGTGGCTTCCCTGGGCAGATGGGGCTAGCTGGTCAGGGCAGCCTTCCCCAGTGCCTGGTGGCCTCACCCCAGTCCCTCCTCTTGTCTGGGAGTCTCTGGGGGCCAGCTTGGCCAGCTGCCCCCATCCCCCCCTGTGGAGGCTCCCTGGTTCTGCTGTGTGGGGAGGGCCAGGCCATGGGCACCCCCCTCTTGCCTGCTGGCAGGGTTGGGGTAGGCACTGGAAGTGCCAGCTTGGAGCCCAGCTCCCAGTCTCTGCCCCTTCCTGACAGATGGCACACGGGTGAGCGTTAGCCTCCCATCCCGGGCACCCACCCAGCCGCCCACCTTGGCTCCATCTCTCTCTTTCCCGCCTCCCCGCCCCCCCCCAGTCCCTCACATTCTCTCGCATCCCTCCCCTGAACCCGACTCCTCCCTCTGGCCCCTGCACCTGCCCTTTGCAGACAAAGCCTGGGGTGATCCAGCCAGTGGCTCAGGCCTGGCCAAGGGGCTCCCCGGCCCCCAGGGGCAGAGGTGATCCCCAATCCGTGAGTGCCCAGACGGGGGTGGGGGGGAGAGTGGGGGTGGAGGCAGTCAGCAAGGACAGCTGGTGGGGTGGGTGGTGGCTGCAGCCGGGACAGCTGTCCCCGCCCGGCTCACTGTGCCGGGTCCCTCAGCCACCCTCCCCGCCCTCCCCGGACGAGCTGCCCGCCAACGTGAAGCAGGCCTATAGGACCTTCGCTGCCGTGCCAGGCCTGCACCCGCCCCTGGATGCCCATGCCCAGGTAGGTGGCGTACGGCCCACCGGTCCCCCGCTGCGTGTGCCTGCGGGTGTGCAAGGCCGAGGGACCGGCTCTCAGGGCGCGCTCCCCCCAGCCCCCCACGCCTGGGCCCACGGCCTCCCCGGAGCAGCTGTCCTTCCGCGAGCGGCAGAAGTACTTCGAGCTGGAGGTGCGGGTGCCCCAGGCCGAGGGCCCCCCTAAGCGCGTGTCGCTGGTGGGTGCGGACGACCTGCGGAAGATGCAGGAGGAGGAAGGTGAGCAGCCGGCTGGGGAGGGCGAGGAGGGGGCACCAGCTCGCGGCCTGACCCGCTCGGCCCTCCCCCAGCGCGGAAGCTGCAGCAGAGGAGGGCGCAGATGCTGCGCGAGGCGGCAGATGCCGCGGGGCGCGCGGAAGGCGAGGCCCCTGAGGAGGAGGAGGAGGAGGAGCCGGAGCCCGAGCCCGAGCCCGAGGAGGAGCCGCCCTGGGTCGGCCGGGGCCCAGCCGCAGGGTGAGCAGGGGGAGGGGCCGCCCCGGCGCCCCCACCCTCCGCCGGCGCGCCGCCCCTCCACCCGGCCCTCCTGTCCTGTCGCCCGGCCCAGGCTTGGCCCCGCGTCCCCCCCGCCGCAGGGAGGCGGCGCCCCGGTGCGGACGGCGAAGGCCGAGCGGCGCCACCAGGAGCGGCTGCGCGTGCAGAGCCCGGAGCTGCCGCCGCCGGAGCGGGCCCTGTCCCCGGCCGAGCGCCGCGCCCTGGAGGCCGAGAAACGCGCGCTGTGGAGGGCGGCCAGGTGAGGCCCCGCCCCGCCCGACCCCCCCCCACCCCACCCCCCCCCACCCCCCCGCTCCGCGCCCGGCCCCGCCCTCCACGCCCTCCACGCCCCTCCGCAGGATGAAGTCTTTGGAGCAGGACGCCCTCCGCGCACAGATGGTCCTCAGCAAGTCCCAGGAGGGCCGAAGCAAGCGGGGGCCCCTGGAGCGCCTGGCCGAGGCCCCCTCGCCCGCCCCCACCCCGTCACCCACCCCTTTGGAAGGTCTGTGCGTTGGGGGGAGGCGGGGGGTCAGCCTGCGGCGAGGAGCTTTCCCCGACGCCCGCTTCTCGTTCCTCCTCCAGACCTCGGCCCCCAGACCGGCACCTCCCCGGGACGCTTGGTGAGGAGGCAGCGGCTGTCACTCTTCCCTGCGCCCCTCTCCTGGTGGGGGGCAGGGATCCAGTCTCCCCCTTTCTCCCCCACCCCCCCCTCTTACGCTCTCTGCCTCTCTCCTCACGCTGTCCTGTCAAAGGCCTTGTCTGGGAGGAAGTTTGACTACAGGGTGTTTGCAGCCCTCCCCTCTTCCAGACCTGTCTATGACATGCAGGTACCGGGCCCTCCTGGCCCTTCTGCAAGACAGCCCCGACCAGCTCCTGCCACCTCTCCACTGTGCCTGTCACCCAGCCCTGTCCCCTCCTCCGGTATCTTCCCTGTCTCTCTGTGGCCAGTCCTGTTCCCCCGCCCCATCCTCCGGCCAAGGCTCAGGTGGGCGGTTTCAGGCAGGTCTGGGGCGGAGCCCTGACCAGCCCTTCTCTCCATCACAGTCCCCGGATTTTACTGAGGAGCTGAGGTCCCTGGAACCATCTCCCAGCCCCGGTGAGTTGGCAGGCCCGGCCCCGGGGTGCTCCCAGGGTGCCCAGGCCCCGTCAGCTCACTCATTCCCTGCCCCCCGCCGGCCAGGTCTGCCAGAGGAGGATGGAGAGGTGGCCATGGTGCTTCTGGGCAGGCCCTCTCCAGGCGCCGTGGGCCCCGAGGAGGTGGCGCTGTGCAGCAGCCGCCGCGCCGTGCGGCCGGGGCGCCGGGGCCTGGGCCCGGTGCCCTCCTAGAGGGCCGGGGTGCCTCCCCCGACTTGGGGTGGGGGCCCTGCCAGCTCCAGCACCACCCTTGCCTCGAGTCTTTTAACCCGGCCGTTAGCATCTTAAAGAGGGTCCCCTCAGGAGTTCTGGCCGCTGACTAACTGCCCCCTTCCCAGCCGGGACCTCCTGGCGAGACTGTAACTAGTGATGTTTGTACAACCAAAGACTCTATTTTGTGGTTTAAGGAGAATAAAGTTGACTACGTTTTACCTCTCGTCTGTCTGTGCGTCGGCCCGGCGGCACCCCAGCGCCCACCCCTTCTGTCTGTCCGCGTCCGGGGCGGGGGCTCTGCGCTGCTCCTCCGCCGGGCGCCCGCCCCCGTGCGCGGTCGCGGAGCAGGCGCCCTGGGGCGCGCGCTTCATTGGGACCCAGCGCCAGAGGCCCCCGGCCGGCAAGCTGCACGCGCACCGGGAGCAGGACCCGCAGCTTTTCGGCCGGCGGCCACCGAACCTTGGTGACGGCGAAGAGGTGGAAGGGCCCCAGGCGCGCCTCCTGGAACTGGCCGGGGCTATACTCAGGCCCCTCGGTCGGCCGCAGCAGCGACAGGTACCTCTCGCGCTCCAGCAGCCGGCCGCCCAGCAGCTCCTGCGCCAGGCCCGACTGCACCGCCTCCAGCTGCCGCTGCACCGCGGGGAACAGGTCCACCTCGCGCAGCTCGAACACCAGCGGCTTCCCGAACCTGCGGCGGGGGGAGGTGAGGGCCGGGGAGGGGGAGCGGGCGCCCCGCCTTCCCCCCACCTCACCTGAGCGCCCTCAGCAGCACCAGCCGGATCCTCTCCGGCCGCAGATGGTCCGGGTTCACGGTGTCCACATAGTTGGTGTCCCGGTAGCGCAGGAAGGTGGCCGCCTGGCCCGAAGGGTTGATGACAAGGGGCCACCTGGGGGCGGCCGCCAGGTCACTGCCGTCCGCCGGAACCCTCGGCTCGCCCTTCACCCATCGCGGGCCGGGACCGCTGACCTGCCGTCAGCGCGGATGCGATCACCCACGTCCTTCATCAGCACGTCGTGGAGCTCGGAGACCTGGCATTTCAGCCCGGGCGCCGCCTCCTCCCCTGCCGGGATGTAAGTGTGGAGCCGACGGAGGGCGCCGGATCCCCCTCCCTGGGCCCCTCCGGCCCCCGGCGCGAGCCCCGCCCACCCTCCTGGGTCTGCTCCCGCAGCTGCAGCCTCGCCAGGCCCAGCGTCTCCTCCGCCTTCTGGGCCTCCCGCCGGAGCCTGTCCACTTGGGCCTCCGCGTCCTTGACGGCCTGGAGGAGGGGCCCCACGCTCCGCTCAGGGCAAGGCTGGACCCCCACCCCCGCCCGCCGTGCACAACCGGGACCTCTAAGGAAGGGCCGGGGGTGGGGTGGGGGGGGCGTCCCGGGAGGCCGCTGCTGGAAGGTGACACCCCGGGTTTGGGAGTCCGGGCCGAGGAGGAGAAGCCAACCTGCAGCGTGAGCTCGGCCATCCCCGCGCCCCTCGGCTCACGCGTGTCGTGCTCCGCGATCCTCCGGTTGAGCTCGCAATAGGCCTACTGCAGCTGGAGGGCCGGGAGGGCGAGGCCGGGGGGCGCCTCTCCGCTCCCAGCTCGGGCTCCTCCCGGGGGCTGGCTGCTCACCTGTTGGTGGCACCGCTGCTGGTCCTTGGCCAGCTGTTGCACTTTGAGGTTCGTGCTGGGGCGGGGAGAGGCGGGTCAGAGGAGCTCCTGGCCGCCCCCCACCCCGACCCGCTGGCCGCACCGCTCGGCTTCCGCCTGCTTGTGCTGCTCCGCGTCCTGGGCCCGGCGCTGCCGCTCGGCCTCCATGTTCTGGAGCATGGCGTCCGTGAGGCTCAGGTCCCACGACTGCAGCACGCTGGCCACCGCGTCCAGTGAGGCCACCCAGGGACAGAGGACACTGGTCAGAAGCTCAGCACGTGTGTTCCGTGTTCTGCTTAACCTGGGGAGGAGGTACTCTTACACTCCCACTTTAGAGAAAAGAAGTGCCCTCACAGCTGGCCAGTGATGGGCCCCGAAGCGTTGACCATCATGGTGCAGTGCCCCCCAAAGCTGAGCCCCCGAGGGTCCCTGGGGTCTCCCCGCCAAGACCACAAAGGCCTCCATGTCCCCTCCCCCCACCATCCCCTCCTGCCGGCCGGCCCCCAGGCTCCCAGCTTGTGCCCACCGAATGCAGAGTACCTGGCTGCAGTTCCCTGCCTTTGTGGTCCCTCTGCAGACCTCAACCTGCAGGACGCAGCCCTGGGGCCACACTTATCCCAAACTTCACCACTCCTGCTCCTCTAAAGCCCCACCCCGCGCCCCGGAGTGTTCAAGGGGCCACGGAAAGCAGGGTTCTCAGAAGGGAGAGATAGGGTTCTGGCAACATTTTATTTCTTGACTCAGGAGGTTAATCCACGAGTATTTCCTTTGTCATTTAATCAAGCTACACAACTTTGACTTGTATAATGTTCAGTATGTGGTTTGTATTTTAGAAAAGAAAGTTCAAAGACATGTACAATCAAGGATGAGAGAGGAATGGGTGGATGGACCAGCTAAAGGAACGGAAGAGTGAACCCATGAATAGCTCCATGATTATTAAACTTAAGGAACTGTGAATACTTACTTAAAAGAAAAACAGCTGTCATGTATTTAGCACTGAGTGCCAGAACTGTGCTGAAAACTCCATTCACTGTCTCATTAATCTTCAAAATACAGGGACTATTATTAGCCCCATTTATGAATATATGGAAGCTGAGATTCAAATAAGTTAAAAAACTTGTAAAAGGTTAGTTTGCAAGTAGAACTGGAATAAACGGAAAAGTAAATGAGTGAAGAGGCAAAATAATAAGGTAGGGAGCGCGTTTATGAACGAGCTACTGAGCGGACGAAGGAGTGGATAACGAAGTGATGAAGGGATGCCATGCTCACGATAAAAGGATAGAGGCTCTTGGGTTAACTGAATGAGTGGATGAAATAATGAATTCATACATGAAAAATTAATAGGTGAAGAGATTTAGTGGATGGGTACCTTAGACAAGTAGATGGCTGCCTGAGCAAATGGACAGATGAACTGATGGGTGAGTTCAGTCATTCGGCACAACTTGTGAGTGCCTTTCGTGTGACAACCAAAATGTGTGACATCGGAGAATACAGCTGTGGAGTGAACTAACAGCCCCTGCTTTCTCAACATTTTCCCTCAAGTAAATAGCATGAATGTGTATATGAATGGATGGATGGACAGATGCATGAGTTAACAGTAGTTAAATAAATGAACAAATGATGGTTTAAGATGGTAGTAAGGGTAAAATGGATACAGTAATGAGTGGGTAGGCTGGTAAGTTAATCAATAAATGGCTCACAAGTTAATGAGAAAATGTGTGAATTGATGAAAGAGTAAATCAACTACTGGGAAAAAATGTTGGATTGAATGGATAAACTTTGGAAAACTGATAGATGGATAGATGAATGATAAAGGGATGATGGATGGAGGGACAGATAATGGTTGATAGTTATTTAATCTTCTACATACATCATTACTGATTTTTCTGTCTACTTGTTTCACCAGTTACTGAGATGGGGACGTTGAAATCTGCTACTGTAATTGTGGATTTAGTTCTCCTTGTAGCTCTGTCAGTTTTTGCTTCATGTATTTGGAAGCTCTGTTAGTAGCTGCAGAAACATTTGGAATTCTTACGTCCTCCTGATGAAACGATCCCTTTGTCCTTATGAAATGATTCTTATCTCCTCAGTAATAGTCTTTGTTCTGAAGTCTACTTTTTCTGATGTTAATAGTCATTTCAGCTTTCTTATATTTAGTGTTACCATGGCATATTTGTTCTATCCTTTTAATTTGCACCTATTTGTCTTTATTTAATTATTATTATTTTTTTACATTTTGGCCACACTGCGAGGCATGCAGGATCTTAGTTCCCTGACCAGGGATCGGACCCACACCCCCTGAAGTGGAAGTGTAGAGTCTTAACTGCTGGACTGCCAGGGAAGTCCCATATTTTAAATTTGTTTCTTATAGGCAGAATATAGTTGGATTTTTAAAATCCAAATGACAATCTCTGCCTTTTAATTGAGGTGTTTAGACCATCTACATTTAATGAGATTATTGATATCGTTGAGGTAAAAATTACCCTTTGCTATTTTCTACTGGTTCCATCTCTTCTTTTCTTTTTTAATATTTATTTACTTCTTATATTTATTTATTTGGCTGGTCTTAGTTGCAGCACAGAGAATCTTCATTTCCAAATGCGGAGTCTCTGTTGCAGCATGTGGGATCTTTAGTTCTGGCATGCAGGCTCTTTTAGTTGTAGCACGCAGGCTCTTAGTTGCAGCATGTGGGATCTAGTTCCCTGACCAGGGATCAAACTCGGGCTGCCCCCTGCGTTGGGAGCACAGAGTCTTAACCCACTGGACCACCAGGGAAGTCCCTGCTTATTCTCCTTTTCTTCTTTTTTTTGCCTCCTTTCTGATTGCATATTTTTTAGAATTCCATTGTATCTCCTATATTATTTTATTAACTATAACTGTTGATATTTAGTAGTTACTTTAGGGTTTACCGTATACATATACCTGTAACTTATTACAATCTACCTTCAAATAATATTGTACCACTTCACATACAGTGTAAGAACTTCCACAGTATATTTCCATTTCCCCCTGCCAACCTTTACAATATTTTTGTCACATATTTGAGCCAAACAACTATAATTTATGGAATTTTCAGTATGTGTATCTACATGTGTTATAAAACCCCATGACACATTGCCATTATTTTTGTTTCTTCAATTACCTTTTCAATAAATTTAAACAATAAGGCAATATCTTATACATTTACCTACGTAGTTACCTCACACCTTTGAGTGGGTCCATATTTCCATGTGACATCCCTTTCCTTCTATTGGTAGGCCTTCCATTGACATTTCTTATAGTGCGAGTCTGCTGGTGATGGAGTCTTTCAGCTTCTGTATGTCTGGAAAGGTATGTCTTTATTTTGCCTTCAATTATGAAAGATATTTGCACTGGGTATAGAATTCTAGGCTGACAAGATTTTTCCCCCTTCGGTACCTTTAAAGATGTTGCTCCACCATCTCCGCACTTGCATCGTTTCCAACAAGAAATCCGCTGTAATCCTTATCTTTGTTCTTCTGTCTAGAACATGTCTTTTCTCCTCTGGCTGCTTTTAAGATTTCCTCTTTAGCACTGGCTTTGAGATATTTTATCATATTGTGCCTTAGCCTGATTTTTCTTCCTGTTTCTTGTTGAAATTGGTGTTTGTTGAGATTTTGGGAATGTGGTTTATACTTTCATCAAATGTGGAAACTTTAAGGTTATTATTTCTTCAAATATATATGTATTTCTGTTTCCTTTCTTTCTTCTCTCCTTTAGAGACTCCAATTACATACATATTAGGCCTCCTGAAATTGTCCCCACAGCTCATTGCTGATCCTTGTTTTGTCTGGAATAATTCCTTTTTCTCTGTGTGGTTTTGTTTGGAGTAGTTTTGATTGTTAAGCTTTCAAATTCACTAATCTTTACCTCTGTTCTGTCTAATCTGACATTAATCACATCCATAGTTTTTTGTTTTTCATCTCATTGTCATTTTTACCTCTGGAATTTAAAATTTTTGTCTTCCATGTCTCTCTTCAATTTTTCGAGCATCTGGAATACAGGTATAATAGCTCTGTAAATGTCTCATGCTAATTCTAACATCCATGTCAGTTCTGGGTTTGTCTTAATTTCTTGAGTTTTCTCATTATGGTCATATTTTTCTGCATCTTTGTATGTCTGAGACTCTTTCATTGGATGCCAGACAGTGTGCGTTTTGCCTTGTTAGGAGCTGTATATTTTGTATGTCTACACGTATCCTTGGATTTTGTTTTGAGATACAGTTAAATTACTTGGAAAGTTTTATCCTTTGGGTCTTCCTCTACGATTGGTGAGGCTGTACCAGAGCAGCCTTTATTCTAGGGCTGATTATTTCTCTGAGACGAGACCCTGCTAAGGGCCCTACCCAATGCCCCACGGATTGTGAGGTTTCCTGCTTGGGCTGGTGGGGACGGGCTAGGCATTGCTTCCTTCCCTCCTGACAGATGGCTCTGTCCCCAACCTTGAGACATTTCTTCACACACGAGCCACTGAGTATTCACCTGAATCTCCAAAGGTGCACCTACACACCTCTGGAATGATCTTTTTTTTTTTTTTTTTTTTAATTTTATTGGAGTATAGTTGATTTACAATGTTGTGTTAGTTTCAGGTATACATATCCGTTATGCATATACATATGTCCACTCTTTTTTAGATTCTTTTCCCATATAGGGCATTGCAGACTACTGAGTAGAGTTCCCTGTGCTGTACAGCAGGTCCTTATTAGTTACCTAGTTTATATATAGTAGTGTATATGTGTCACTCTCAACCTCCCAATGTATCCCTCCCCTCTTTTCCCGCTGGTAACCATAAGTTTGTTATATACATCTGTGACTCTACTTGTTTTGTAAATAAGTTCATCTGCACCATTTCTTTAGACCCCACGTGTAAGCACTATCACGTATTTGCCTTTCTCTGTCTGATGCCACTCAGCGAGACAACGGCTAGGTCCGTCCCTGTTGCTGCAGCAGTGTTATTTCTGGAACGCGCTTTCCCTTTGCAGCTCTCTTCTTTCCGGCACTTGCAGTGTGACTGCCTTGGAGTCCCTGGACTCTGAACCCTGTCTCCTTCACTCAGGGGACTGCCCCTTCCTACAGCACAGCCTGGAAACGCTCTCAAGGTGGCCAGGTGGTAAACTGGGCAATCAGAGGGCTCACGTAGTTTATTTCCAGCCTCTTGGGGATCACGGATTATTCCCTGATGCCCAATGTCTTGAAAACCATTGTTTCATATATTCTGTCTGGATTTTGTTGTCATTATTTCAGGTGGAAGGATAAATCAGGTTCCATTTACTCCATCCTAGAAGCAGAAATCTCTGTTCATTTTTTTTCAGTGTTCTTTCTGTGTTTCATTTTGGGTAATTTCTATTGCTATGTCTTCTAATTCACTAATTTTTCTTTTGATGTCTAATCTGCCATTAATTGCATCCAGTGTATTTTTCACCTCAAACATTTCAGTTTTCAGAGGTTTAGAAGTATGTAGATAAAAACAAAGATGGATAGCTGTAGGGGTGTGTGCCAGCTCTAAGTTTAGTGTCCTTGTCTGCTTATTCTATCATTTCTGCATCAGTTTTGATCGCCTTTGCTCTTCACTAGGATTCTATTTTCCTGTTTCCTTGCATGACTGGTAATTTTATTAAACTTTTATTTGGAAACAATTACAGATTTACAGGAAGTTGCATGTACCCTTAACAAGTTCTCTCCAGTGATGGCATCTTGCAAAACTGTAGTGCAATACACGCACCAGGATACAGGCACAGTACAGCCACAGACTCCACTGACTTTGTTTCAGCAATTGCACGTATTGCTTTACGTCTGCACAGTCATGTGCAGTTTTATCCTGTGTGTAGATGTGTGCACCCACCGCCACAGTCAAGATGCAGACCTGTCCCATCACCACAGAGCTCCTGTGTCACCACCACTAGTCACACCCACCTCTCTCCCCTTTCCTTCCCTGCCCCTATTCCCCACCCCTGGAAGGCACTGAGCTCGCCTCCATCTCCATAATTTCGTCATTTTGAAATTACGTAAATAGAATTAGACGGCACGTAACCCTGTGAGGTGGGCTCTTTTCCACTCGGCACAAGGCCCTTGAGGCCCGTCCAGGTGTTGCTGTACCACCAGTGCCTTCCTTCACACGGCTGAGGCATGCTCTGCATGTGGACCGACCAGCCTGAGCTGGCTTAACCTTTCACCTACTGAAGAACACCTAGGTGGTTTCCAGTTTGGGGCTGTTACACGTAAAGCTGCTGTGAACATGTGTGTGCCCACTTTCATGTAGACACAGTCTTCATTTTACTGGACTAAAATGCCCAGCAGTGTGACCGCTGAGTCCCATGGGAAATGTACGTTGGTTTCTTAAGCCGTGGCCACACTGTGTTGCAGAGCAGCTGCGCACTTCACCCTCCCATGAGCCAGCTCTCACTTCCAGGAGCCCGGGTGAGACCCGCTTGTCTGCACCCTGTGCCTTACACCCTGGTTTCCACTGTAGCGTCTCTGCATCGCTAGGTGTGATGATGCTGAACACCTCGTGTTGACCGGCATCGCCGTATCCTCTTCAGGGAAATTTCTCTCCACGTCCTTTGTTCACTTCATAACTGGACCATATGACTTACCATTGAGTTTTGAGAGTCATTTGGATGTTATAAACGTAGGTCCTTTGTCACACGTGTGCTCTGCGAGGATTTTCTCCCTCTCTGTGGCCTGTCTTTTCACCCTCTTAGCAGGGGCTTCAGCAGAGCAAAAATTTTACATTTTGATGAAGTACAATTTGTTGGGTTTTTTTTCTTTTATGGATTGTGTTTTTTGTCTGAGAACTCTTTACCAAGCCATAGGTCCCAAAGATTTTCTCCTGTGTTCTTCTAAAGGTTTCACAGTTTACATTTTGCATTTAAATCCATAATCCATTTTGAGTTAGTTTTTTTACACGGTGCAAGGTTTAGGTGAAGTTTCATTCCTTTGCCTGTGGACGTCCAACTGCTCCAGCACCACCTGTTGAAGAGCCTGTCCCTCCCGCAGCCAGTGGCCTCCCGCCCCCACGTGCTGCTCTTCTCAGTGCCCTCTGAGCCCTACCAATCCTCAGGCAGGGGTGGGTTGGCCATCCTCCTCAACACCCCCAGACGGCCGCCTGCACGCTTCTCCAGCCCTCATGCCCCCTGTCCACTGCCCGGGCCTTCCCCCAGCACAGCCAGCTGAGAGGAGGGCCTCCTTCTGCCCCTCCTCACTCGAGCCCCTCTGAGGCCATGGCCAGGCCCTTCAGTCCTCCTAGCCTCACCTTCTGCTCCTTTGTCTGAGGAGGAAGCAGGAGCAGTTTGAAGCCAAAGCCTCCGCTGGGTTTTGTTGTTGTTGTTGTTAATTATTTATGTATTGGCTGTGTTGGGTCTTCGTTGCTGCACGCGGGCTTTCTCTAGTTGAGGCGAGCAGGAGCTACTCTTCGCTGTGGTGCATGGGCTTCTCGTTGTGGTGGCTTCTCTTGTTGCAGAGCACAGGCTGAAGGTGCATGGGCTTCAGTAGTTGTGGCTCACGGGCTCTAGAGTGCAGGCTCAGTAGTTGTGGCGCATGGGCTTAGTTACTCTGCAGCATGTAGGATTTTCCCGGACCAGGGAACAAGCCTGCATCCCCTGCATTGGCAGGAGGATTCTTAACCACTGCGCCAATGCCTTCTAAGACAGGGGGAAGCCAGGAGAAGCACCTAAGGAGGCAGCTAGGGGTGAAGGTGGGGCCCAGGGCATGAGGTCCCCACCTGGCAAAGGCCGTGGCATCCCACAGGTGGAAGCAGAGGATCAGCAGCAGATCCCTGGCCAATCCCACATTTTCCAGGCAACACCTTGGCTCTACACGCTGGGGTGGAAGGATGTACTGCTGAGATGGGTGGGGGCCTGAGATTCCACTCAGGCTCATTTAAAGAAATTAAGGTGGTGGCATTAGGTGACCTGGCTTCACAGCTGCTCTCATATCATAGGCCCTGGATCGGCCTCATCAGATCTGGCCTCCTGGGCCAGGGAGAAGTGCAGGCACCCACGTCCCCAGCCTGGCCCAGGGCCTGGGAAAAGCCCCCCCCCACCCCTGACGGCGGTTCCAGGCGCCAGGGAGGAGCTGTGAGGTGGAGCCGCTGGTGCGCAGGGGTCGTGGCTCCAAGCCTTAGGGCGCAGTTTTCTCAGAGAGGAGGAAATTCTGAGTGAGGAGCCGGGGGCGGGCCTAGAGCTGCTCTTAATGCCCGTGACATTCCACGCCTGTCCCGAGGAGCCAACCTGTTCCCCCACTTCCCACAGTAACATTATTTACAAGGTGGACTGAGGGTCCAGAGACATGAGTAGAACTCGGATCAGAGAAGGCCCATAGAAACCCGGAGCTGTGGTCTTAATCGTGCGTGCCCGGGAAGGCTCACAGCGAGGACTTCGGAAGGGAAAGGGCCTACAAAGGCCTTGAAGGTGGTTCTGGGTTCTGGAAGATTCGGGACCAGCCACCAGGCTCATGACAGCCTTGGGGGAGGCAGGAGAGAGAGAGCCTCGCGGGGGCTTCCGCCCATGCCCGCGCACCTGCTCGGGGGTGCTGCCATCGTCCGCATACACCCGGGGGTCAGCTCCGAGCTTCAGAAGCACCTCCACTGCTTCCAGGTGGCCCCCGAAGGCCGCTCGGTACAGCGGCGTCCGGCCGAAGGCACCCTGCGGGATGTGCTCACTGAGCAGGGCCGGCCCCGGCGAGGCGCGGCCCCCAGTCCTCGCCCGGCGCCCGCCTTGCTGTTGGGACTGGCGCCCTGCTCGGCCAGCGGCTGGATGGCCAGGGACTGCCCTCCCGCCGCTGCTTCGCACACGGGCGTGTTCCCACCGCTGTCCTCGAAGCCCACCCGGGCCAGGTGCCGTTGCAGCTGCCGCGCTGCCGCCGCTGCTCGGCCGCCGCCGCTTCTCCCCGCCGCCGGCGGGCCTCCTCCTGCTCCCGCCGCAGCTGGGCCACGAAGGCCTGCGGGTGGCCCAGTGCGGTCAGTGCCGCAGCCCTGGGCCCCACCCCCAGCCTGCGTCCCCGCCCCCAGCCCTGCAGTCATGCCCCCGCCCCACCCCCGCCAGACCGCACCTCCTTCTGCAGCTTCTCCATCAGCTCCAGGTAGTCCTGGTGCTCCTGCTGACGGCGGGCCAGCTCCTTTCTCGCTAGCAGCTTCTGGAAGGCACACTGGATGACGGTGGCTGCTTGGTCCTCTGCGGTTGGCCCTGCTAGTGGGGAGAGGGCTTATGGATCCCAACGCTCCCCTCCACGCTGCCGGTCCACGCGGCTGCGGGGCCGACCGACACCTGGTGTACCCGAGCTCCAGGTAAACAAGGCGAGTGGAGCAGGCTCACTCCCTCGTGACCTGACAAAAGGATCAAAAGTGTCCTAAAATCCACAGACACCATCAAACCGGGGTAACCCACCGGCAAAGAGCAAATGAGGAGGTACGAGGAGTGGCTGCCGAGAGTGGAGATAGGAGCTAGGTGTCGTTGCAAGGTCTGCGGCCCTTACCCACTCCAGACGCCGCTGGGACCCTGCAAATACCCTCTGAGCCCCCAGCCTGGGAAGATGGGCTGGAGACACTGGTGGGAAACCTGAGGAAGACAGAAAAATGGCTTCTGGCGGAGACGTCCCTGTGGATCCCCACAAGACCCCTTCCCTCTGAAAGCCAGAAGGACCCCTTCCGAATCCAGGCACCAGCATCCAGAGCGGGGGCTGCCTGGGCTGCGGGGGGTGGGGGGGCGGCAGGCATCTCAACCCACAGGCACACTGGAACTCCGGAGAGAGAGCCCGAGGCCCTTGAGACCCAGCCTCGCCCCCAGCAACCCAGTGGGCCACAGGGAGGGTCCAAAGACCTAGCTCTAGGAGAGGCGTTCACACCCACCTGCCCCTCTGCCCATGTGATGTGACCACCAGTTAACCTCTCTGGGCCTCAGTGTCCCTTTCTCTAAAATGGGGTGACGGTACAGGGCTTTCCAGCAGTCCATTAATAGAACACTGTGAGTCCCGAAAGTAACGGCTCAACCTATGTTTCTGTAATTGAGACTTGGAGCAGAGGAAAGCCAGACCCAGTGGCCAAGCTCAGTGTGAAAGAATGGCAGGGGAGAATGCAGGATGACATGCATTCAGAAGACGCTGGAAGAAAACAAGCAGAAAAGCCAGCTCTCCAAAAGCACCGCAAGCCAGGGAGGAACTTAATTAAAACAGAAATTCAATAGGACAAGGGATCAAAGGCAAGATGGAAAAAACAGAATGAGGAGGTAAATAATAGAGTCATCACAGAAAAGAAGACAAATGGAAAACAGTACTCAGTTCTTCAGACCAACAGCTAAAGCAGGAGCAGCTGAAAACAGAGCCGATGTGGTGCAGAGTGGAGCAGGAAAGATGGGTCTGAGGGTCACGGTGTATGCTAGCAAGGAGAAGGAAACCGGAAGGAGGAGACACAGCTGATGACAATAAAATGTGACAATGATTAGTGTCTCTAGAATGCAGAGACTAGTGATGGGAAAAGTATTTAGAGATAAAATACAAAGAAATTTTCCTGAAATGACTCAAGACAAAAGGGACAAAGAGTATACTAGGAAACAAAACAACCGGCATCGGATACATCTTGCTTAGGTTGCTGACTCTTAAAAAAAACAAACACACACAAAAAAACATCATTGGGACGTCCCTGGTGGTCCAGGGGTTAAGACTCCATGCTCCCAATGCAGGGGCCCAAGGTTCATCCCTTGTCAGGGAACTAGATCCTGCATGCCGCAACTAAAGATCCTGCGTGCTGCAATGAAAAAAAGATCCCACGTGCCACAACTAAGACCCAGAACAGCCAAATAAATAAATATTTTAAATGTATATATTAAAAAAAAAAAAGTTATTCAAGCAGCCAAGTAGAAAAGAAACCAAACCATGCTCTCCTAAGACTTTTTGTAGCAACATCAAATATAGACGTCAGTGAGTCAGTATTCACAAAATTCCAAAGGGAGGAGAGTAGCTCCAGAAGCTCCTACATGTGGTTCTGCTTCTGCCTTGTCAGCGAAGGAGGTTCAGACCAGACTTCCCAATGACAGCAATAGAAAAGATGGACAGAATGAACATGCGGAAACAATGTGTCTGAAGGCACTGCAAAGACAAAGGGAGTGAGCTCAGGGCAGGAGAGCACAGGAGCGGCCCCAGACCAGCAGATGGGCTTCCCCTGGCAGTAGCCGCCAGTGTCAGAGCACAGTGCCCAGGGGAGGGCGCGGGCACAATGCAAGCAGGGCTTCCGCAGGTCTCAGCAACAAGGGGACCAAATTTGTATTCTAGAGCACTGGGTAAGGGTTTAGGGTTTTCAGATTTAGCTAATAAAAATACAGACATAATCTTGAGGACATACACTAAAAAAGGATGTATTGTTTATCTGAAATTCAAATTTAAATGAGTGTCCTGTATTTTATCTGGCAATTCTATTGAGTTAGAATCCTGAAGAACTCCATCCTTTGGGAAATAAAATAACCCTGGCAGGAACAGGATTCTCAGCTTCAAATCACTCAACCCCCTGACTAGATTAAGGTAACCTCGAGTTGCCTCTAGCTTTGGTGCCTACCAGAAACAAAAGAAATCTCCTCTGGAAGAAGATGTCATTGTCCAGGACTTTAGCGTACCTCCAACATTTTTAGTATGCAATGTACAGCAACCAAAACATATCAGGCTAATGAGGAACCAAGATATGAGTGAAAAACAAGAGAAATGATGAACAATGGAAACAGACCCAGATGGAGCCAATAATGGAGTTCTTGGACACTGACTTTAAAATAATTACAAGTGATATATTTAAGGAATTAAAAGACAAGTCTGAAGAGTTTGGGCAGAGAACTGGAAACTATAGTAAAGAACCAAATGGAAATTCTAGAACGTAAATATACAAAACATAAGTTGAGAGCTCAATGGCTAAGTTTAACAGCATAATAGATATAGCTGAAAATAGAATTAGTAACCTGGAATACAGTACAAATGAAAATACCCAGATTAAAGACAGAGAGACAAAGGGAAAGGTCTGATGCAAACGTCACAGGAGAGAGAGAGGGAGGCAGCAACGTTCAAAGAGTGTGTTTCAAAACCAACAAGAGATCCAGTCAGAGCTCTGATATGCGTGAGGAGTCCCAAGCAGGAAGAGTACAAAAACAAGCAAGCACACACAAACACCAGAGCACACCGTTGTACAACTGCCAAAAACTAAATGTAATGAGAAAAATCTTCTTTACCCCTTCAAAGGGTTAAAAAAAAAAAGTTTTTAATGCAAAATAAACATACCTTTGGGCAAACAAAACCTTAGGAGGATTCAGCAGCAGCAGACCAACACTGAAGAGAAAGACAAAAGAGAAGGGAAAAAGGCAGAAGAGACAAAGCCAAATGGGACATGGAGGTGCAGGCAGGGAGGGTGCATTGGAAAGAAAACACATGAGAGCTGTGCAAAGCAGTAACACCAACATCACAGATATATGAGAGTTAAAACACACACAAAATAATAACATATGTATTGGAAGAGGGTAAGTGCAGCTAAAAGGGCTAAGGTTCTTGCAATGTCAAAAGAGTAGAAAGTTATAGTAGACTTGGAGAATTCAAGGATATTTTGTAAACTCTAGGGTAACTACTACAAGATTAGTAAGAGAACATTTTGGTAGACACACACTAAGGTGATGCCCCGTGGCTTATGCCCTGCGTGAGCTCTCTCCTTGAGTGTGGGTGGGATCTGTGAAGTGCTTCAGGCAAAGGTGATAGGCTGTCACTCCCATGGTTACATCACATTCTGGAAGATTCCATCTTAGCCCACTGACTCTCCTGCTGGCCTGAAAGATGCAAACGGCTGTGTTGAGGACTGGCTGCAGAGGCGCCATGTTGTGGGGAGCTGTATGTGGCCTCCAAGCCTGGAGAGCACCTCCGGCCAATGAACAGAAAGCCAGGACTCAGTCCTCCAAGGAGACAGATCCTGCCAACAACGCAAATGAACCTGGAGGTGGATTCTTCCCCATTCAAGCCTCCAGTGAGACCACAGCCCAGCTGACACCTCGACTGCAGCCTGTGAGGTCCTGAGGGGCACCAGGTGGGTCACACTTAGATGCCCAACCCACAGAAACAGTGAGATAATAAATGTATATTGTTTTAAGTTGCTAAGTTTTTGGTAATTTGTTATGCCGCACAGAAAATATAAATTTATATCTAACTGCTAAGAGGAGAAAAAACTGGAAACATTTTAATGGATTAAAAGAAGGCCAGGAAGGAGAGTAAAAATGGACAACAAGTAAACTGAAAAGTATGAAGCAAACACTAAGATGAGATTTAAAACACATATGTGATTGATCACATTACATTTGTTGGGTTGGCCAAAAATTCATTCGGGTTCAATATCTGCAAATCAATCAATGTGATACACTACATTAACAAACTGAAGAATAAAGATCATATGTCATCTCAATAAATGCAGAAAAAGCTTTTGACAAAATTCAACATCCATTTATGACAAAAACTCTCCACCAAGTGGGGATAGAGGGAAGATCCCTCAATATAATACAGGCCATACATGATAAGTCCACAGCTCACATCATACTCAATGGTGAAAAGCATTTCCTCTAAGATCAGGAACAAGACAAGCATGCCCACTCTCACCACTATTATTCAACACAGTTTTAGAAGTCCTTGCCACAGCAATCAGACAAGAAAAAGAAATGAATCCAAATTGGAAAGGAAGAATTGTCACTATTTGCAGATGCCATGATAATGGATCACTTTGGGATAGAAAATCCTAAAGATGCCACCAGAAAACTACCAGAGCTCATCATTGAATCTGGTAAAGCTGCAGGATACAAAATCAATACACAGAAGTCTGTTGCATTTCTATTCACTAACAATGAAGTACTGGAAAGAGAAATTAAGGAAACAATTCCATTTACCATCACATCAAAAATAATAAAATACTTAGGAATAAACCTACTAAGGAAGTAAAAGACCTGGACTAGGAAAACTATAAGACACTGATGAAAGAAATTGAAGACAACACCAACGGATGGAAAGATAAACTGTGTTCCTGAATTGGAAGAACTGATGCTGTTAAAATGACCATGTTACCCAAGGCAATCTATAGATTCAATGTAATCCCTATCAAAATACCAAGGGCATTTTTCACAGAACTAGAACAAATAATTTTAAAATTTTATATGGAAACACAAAAGATCCCAAATAGCCAAAGCAATCTTGAGAAAGAAGAACTGGAGGAATCACAGTCCCAGACTTCAGACTATACTACAAAGCTACAGTAATCAAAATAGTATGGTACTGGCACAAAAACAGAAGTAGAGATCAATGGAACAGGATAGAAAGCCCAGAAATAAACCCATGCACAGTTACAGTTACTTAATCTATGACAAAGAAGGCAAGAATATACAATGGAGAAGAGACAGTCTCTTTAATAAGTGGTGTATGAAAACTGGACAGCTAATGTTAACAATGTAATTAAAGCATTCTCTGACACCATCTACAAAAATAGTCTCAAATGGATTAAAGACCTAAATGTAAGACCAGATACCATAAAAGTCCTAGAGGAAAACATAAGCAGAACAATCTTTGATATAAATCACAGCAATATCTTTTTTGGGTCTGTTTCCTAAAGCAAAGGAAATAAAAGCAAAAATAAGTAAATGGGACCTAATTAGACTTAGAAGGTATTGCACAGCAAAGGAAATCATCAACAAAATGAAAAGACGGCCTACAGAATGGAAGAAAATATTTGCTAATGATGTGACTAATAAGGGGTTAATATCCAAAATATAATATCAGGTCATACAACATCAACAAGCAAATGAACAACCCGATTAAAAAATGGGCAGAAGACCTGAATAGACATTTTTCCAAAGAAGATATACAGATGGTCAAGAGGCACATGAAAAGATGCTCAACACTGTTAATCATCAGAGAAATGCAAATTAGAACCACAATGAGCTATCACCTCACACCTGTCAGAATGGCTATCATCAAAAAGACCACAAATAACAAATGTTGGTGAGTATATGGAGAAAAGGAAACCCTGATACGCTGTTGGTGGGAATGTAAATTGGTGCAGCCACTGTGGAAAACAGTATGGCAGTTTCTCAAATAACTAAAAACAGAACCACCACATGACCCAGCAATTTCACTCGTGGGTATATATCCAAAAAAAATGAAAACACTAATTGGAAAAGATAATTGCACTCCAATCTTCAGAGCAGCATTATTTACAATTGCCAACATATGGCAACAACGTTAGTGTCTATCAACAGATAGACACTTGGATGGATAAAGAAAACGTGGTATGTATATACATATATATATATATATACACACACACACACACACACACACACACAATGGAACACTACTTAGCCATTAAAAAATAATGAAATTTCACCATTTGCCACAACAAGGTTGGACCTGGACAGTATTATGCTTAGTGAAATAAGTCAGACAGGGAAAGACAAATACTCTATGTTATCACTCATATTCAGGATCAAAAAAATAAAACAAAGAAATGAATGTAGCAAAACAGAAACAGATGAACAGATATAGAAATCTAATAATTACCAGTGGGGAGATAGAAGGTGGAGGACCAAGATAGGAGTAGGGAATTAAGAGGTACAAACTACTGTGTATACAAGAAATAAGCTACAGGCTGTACTGTATAACACGGGGAATGCAGTCATATTTTACAACTATAAATGTATAATCTATAAAAATTGTGAATCACAGTTATACACTTGAAACTAATATATTGTAAATCAACTACACCTCAATTAATTTTTTAATTTAAAAATAAATAAAAATAAAAATGCAAAAGTATGTACCTTCTTACAAATTTTATTTTATTTTATTTATTTATTTACTTATTTTTTGCCATGTTCCGCAGCATGTGGGATCTTTGTTCCACAACCAGGGATTGAACCCATGCCCCCAGCAGTGGAAATGTGGAGTCTTTACCACTGGACCACCAGGGAAGTCCCCATCCTTGCAAATTTTAAAGTTGACATCTAAAATTTTTCATAATAAGTTTAAATAGTTGCAAAAGATCAAATTTGTGGTATATAAAAATTTTAAATAAAACTCTTACTTTATCAATGGATTACATATACCATAAGCATTTCATACCCATCATCACTCGTTTTTTAAATATACACAAGCAACTTCTTTTATAATTAGAAATGGCACCTTGTGACGTTCTCCTTGAAATTTTATATCCATCCCACTTTCTACAAAGATTTATATCCTAATCTATTTCTCTATTTCATGCCTGTTACTGATAATCCTGTGATATTTCCTATAATATATAATTGCAATAAATTATTTTGAAAATCAAAGTTTTCCCTGTAAGTACAAGGCTCCACATTAAAAAAAAAAAATCTCCTGGATTGAGCTGTCACGACTGCTGTCAGCACACAACTGTTCAAGATGACTAATGTGCACAAAATCCGGCTGTGGGATCACAGAACGTAAAGAGTGAGCGCTGTGTAGGAAAGGCGTGCTGCAGTGAAACAGGCGGGACTGCATCAGACGCACCCGGCATCCCCGCAGCCCTCGCCTCGGCCCGCGCCCCTCTGCGCCGCTTCCTGCTCCCCGACGCCCCGCGGGCGCCGACACCCGTCAGTGGCGCGTGGGCTGCGGGAGCCCGCGTGGCCCGCACCGCGCCCGCCGCGGGGTCCGCCTGCCCTCCCGCTCCGCGCGACCCCCCGCCCTGCGCGCCGCCCTGCGCGCCCGCTGCCCCTCCGCCGCCAGGCACCTGCCCTTCCGGACCCTGTGCCCGGACGGCCAGCCCCCCCCCCCCGGGAGAGGCCCGCCCCCGGCGCCCCTCCTGGCTGCCCGCTCGGGGGTCAGAAGAGCCGCGGGAAGGCCCGCAGCCAGGGCCGCGCCGGGCGGAGCGCCCTTCAGAGTCGGCTCGCGGCCCCCACGGGCTCCCGGCCGCCGCTTCTGGGCTCTGATGGCTCCAGGGCTTCTCTTTCTTCCCGTGGTAAAGCAGATGGCTGTTTCTGAAAGGGTGCCTGTGCCTCCGCATCCCCTTCTTGGTTTTTAGACTCCCAACAGCTCTTCGGCCAACTCTCATATTCAAATCCGCCTTTTCCATGTCTTCCTGGCAGGCGCCAGAAGGTGCCAGGAAACAGCCCCCAGGACAAGTGTGAGTCTCCTCGGTTGTGCTTCTGTCCTTGACCTGGCACCGATGAGACAGCCGTGGGCACCACGGCGCGGCAGCCTGGCCCCCACGCCCTCCAGGAGGGACCCCCCACCTGTCAGAGCGGCCTCGCAGCCTCCCAAGGGGCCCGCCCGCTCCCCACAGCCACCGCCCTGGAGGAAGGGCAGCAGCCAGACACTTCAGGACTAGCCCCTGGCTCTGAATCAGCTCCGGGCCCCAACACCGCTGTGCTCCGCGAGCCGCGCACAGGAGAAGATGGGGTCTTGGTCCAGGTTCAGATCCCACTGGGCCTGGAAGATCCACCTGTGGTTGTCTCCCCAGCCCCCGACTGTGTACGTAAAAGACATATTGTCAGATGCCCTCTGGAGAGGCCCACTGGACAAGGCCAGCGAGGCACAGGGTCCCGCACCCAAGGCCCCCGAGGGAGGGAACCCTTCCCGCGCGGAGCCCCAATGAGACCACAGCCCCAGGCGGCACGCGACAGCAGCCTGTGAGGCGCTGAGCAGAGGGCCCTGCTGAGCCGGGCCTGGATTCCTGACCCACAGAGACCAGAAGGGAGCACACCCCTCACTAAGTCTGCCACCTGTGGCGCCGTGCCGGGCACGAGGCGCTGGGAGCCAGCGGCGGAGAGCAAGCGGCCTCTCCCCATGCTGCCTAGCGACCACCCAAGGTATTGCTGTTTCCTCTCTCCAAGCCTGGAGGTCTGCCGGTTGAGGGGTCTTAGCTTCCAGGAGAGCAACGCTTCCACAAGCTGATGTGAGGGTGGTGAGACCTCTGAGGCCTGACCACTAAAGCAGCGGACAAAGAAGGGAGTCACTGCGCTGGAGGGGGTGCTGGGTTGACTGCCTGGAGCTCACACGGCTCATAGTAAACGTAAACGTCGATGCAAAACCGAAGCAACCGAAGACAAGCAGACACAGAAGCGCCAGCGACGATCCGTGTCCTTCGGGGGGAGAACCGGACCCGCAGGCATCCCAGCGGAGGCCAAGGGCACAGGGAAGGGGCGGCGGAGGGCACGCCCGCAGGCAGGGCCAGCTGCGGAGAGGACGGTGCTGGCTGTGTCGGTTTCTTCCTCGTTTCTTCCGTATGTGGGATAGGTTGACTGATTTCCTTTTCCACTCTGTTTTATTCTCCTGTATTTAATGTAAGGCTTGTTGGTGTTGGTAAGCTTTACAATTTTGTGTTTAAGTTTCAGGACACCCAGGTTGCAGGTGAGACGTGAATGAATTTAAGGCATGATTAACATCGCCCAGGGACGCAGAGGCCCCCGGGACTTTGTCTCCACTTTTTGGAACGACAGCGAAACCATCTTCATCCCCAGGACAGCGGCGTCCTGTCAGGAGAAGCACACACTGCGTGCGGTGCTCACACAAGCGGGCCGGGCACGTGTGGAGGCCGCAGCCCGGGGCCTGGGGCGTCCGTCAGCACGCCTTCCCTCTCAGCATCAAGCCCCCCTCCGCCGTCCCACGGTCCACTTCGCATTGCTGCCGCCGCCGCAGACCACAAGGCTCCTGTGCCCGCAGCGGCAGTCTTATTCTGCCAGCAGGGGCATGAGGAGGGGATCTGCAGGCAGGAGGCAGCAGAAGGGCTCCGCTCCTCTGTCTCCTTGGCATCTTGTGCTGCCCCAGGCAGTGGTCACACGTGCCAGCGTCAGCAGCTGGTTCCGCGCCAGGAGACGCCGCCTGCCCCTTCGCCTGAGGACAGCGGTCTTCTGAGCCATGATGGCCCCGCCGGAGGCCCCTCGGTCCCCCTCTCTTGCCCGAGGCCAGTGATCAGAGCCAGGGGTCGGAGCAGATGCTGCAGGGGACTGCAGGGCAGCTCCAGGAAGAGATCGACTACTTCCAAACAACGTGTTTGCTTGTTTGTTTTACAGGAACTGGCTGATGTGAGCCTTGAGGCCTCCACCTGACTAGGACCCCTGGGAAGGTTCAGAGGACACCCCTTCATCAAAACAATGAAAAAACACACCTGTGAGCTCTGTGGCGGCTCTCCTCTGACTTCAGTGAGGAGCTGGGATTCCAGAACGGAGGAGGTGAAGCAGCGGCACTCCACTCTCGGAGGCAAGATGGTATCGCGACAGGCAGCAGGGAGCATGGCGGTCAGCGTGCCTTGGCCTGGGGCGAGATGCAGGGCAGTCTCCAGGCATTGCTCAGTTCGTGTAATCAGAGGAACACCAGGCTCTGCCAGCCAGAAATCTGACATCAGCCACCCGTCTCTCACCCAGTTTCCAGATACAAGTCAAAGATTCACAGCTCCTAGGTTAAAGAGGACGCCACATGCACCTGGAGGAGGCCCCTGCAATGCCTCTACACGTGCTCTCCCAACGCTGACTGTTCTCCCAAGCCTTCCCTGGAGGAGTCGGTGGCCACTGCCAGTGCTCACTGTGACTGGGTAGAGGGGAATGAAGAGGTTTCTGAGGACTGTTGGAAGTGATACCTAAACTGACACTGACACCTGGGGTTTTGCAGCGTCGTCATGGTCCTCTATTTACAGAATGGAGGCCAAGGGATGGGCGGTGCTGTGGCCCAGGTCCATCCCCAGGTCCAGCTGGGACAGGTACACTTATCTCCTGGCAGAATGCTCACACCGGCTTCTTGACCAACAGAGCTGTTGTGGTAGCAAGAGCCAAGCGGGACCCACCAGGACAGGGAGCAAGATGGAAAGAGTCATTTCCTGGAGAGCTGCAGAGATTGGTACCAGCATCAAAGCCTTGAGGGACCCCACAGATATAGTCGACTGATCTCTGACAAAGGGGCAGAGGCAGTGCAACGGAGCAAAGATGGTCTCTTCAACAGATGGTGCTGGAACAAGTGGACGTCCACACGCAAGAAAATGAATCTGGACATAGACCTCACACCCTTCACGGAAATTAACTCAAAATGGATCACAGACCTAAACATAAAACACAAAACTAAGTCCTAGAAGGTAACAGAGCAGAAGACCCAGATGACCTTGGGTTTGGCAATGACTTTTTAGGTATAACCTCAAAGGCACAATTCATGAAAGAAACGATTGGGGCAGGGGTGGGAAGGATTGGGAGATTGGAATTGATATATATACGCTATTATGTGTAAAATAGATAACTAATGAGAACCTACTGTATAGCACAGGGAACTCTACTCAAGGCTCTGTGGTGACCTAAATGGGAAGGAAATCCAAGAAAGAGGGATTTATGTGTGGCTGATTCACTTTGCTGTACAGTAGAAACTAACACAACATTGTAAAGCAACTATACGCCAAAAAAATTTAAAAAAAATACAGTTCATTAAAAGTATTAAAGAACAAATAAGGAATTCCTAGGTGGTGCAGTGGTAAAGAATTCACCTGCCAGTGCAGGGGACATGGGTTCAAGCCCTGCCCTGGGAAGATTCCATATGCCACGGAGCAGCTAAGCCCGTGCGCCACAACCACTGAGCCCATGTGCCGCAACTATTGAAGCCCACGCGCCTAGGGCCTGTGCTCCACAACAAGAGAAGCCACTACAACGAGGAGCCTGTGCACCACAATGAAGAGTAGCCCCCGCTCTCAGCAACTAGAGAAAGCCCATGTGCAGCAACGAAGACCCAATGCAGTCAATAAATAATTAATTTAAAAAAAAACAAATAAAAATAGTAAGGAATTCCTGGGACGACATCTAGGATAAGGTAGAACCCAAAGAGATAAGCCCAGCATTTGCCAAATATAAAGTAAAAGTCATAAATCCCCCCCCCCCCAAAAGAACAATTGATAAGCTGCACTTCATTAAAATTAAAAATTTCTGTTCTTTTAAAGACAGACTGGGAGAAAATGTTGGCAAAAGACACAAATGATAAAGGACTGTTATCTGAACTAGACAAAGAACTCTTAAAACCCACCAGTAAGAAAACAACCTGATTTTAAAATGGGCCAAAGACCCGAACAGACACGTCAGTAAAGAACACATGCCGCTGGCACGCGAGCAGAGGAAAGGTGCTCCACAGCATCTGTCATCAGGGAAACGCAGCTGAAAACAGCAGTGAGACGGCCCTGCACTCCCCTCAGAGTGGCCGCAGTCCACACACAGGACACCAGATCCTGGCGAGGTGTGGAGCAGCAGGAGCACGCGTTCGTTGCTGGTGGGCACACAGCAGGGTGCAGCCACTGTGGAAGACAGGCAGCTTCTCGTAACACGAGACACGCTAGCGATTCGGCAGTTGTGCTCCTTGAATTTACCAAAAAGAGCTGAGATTATATGTTCACGTCGAATCCTGCACACAGGTGGTTACAGCAGCTTTATTCGTAGTGGCCAAAACCTGGAAGGAACCAGGATGTCCTTCAGTAGGTGAGTCGATAACTACATGGCAGTCCCTCCGGAAAAAGAAATACTACTCAGCACTAAAAAGACCTGGGGGAACCTTAAATGCATGTCACTAAGTGAAAGAAGCCAACCCGAGAAGGCTATAATACTATATGATTCCAACTATATGACATTCTGGAAAAGGCAAAACTATGGAGATAATAAAAAGATCGGTGGTGTGAGGGACTGAAGGGGGTGGGAGGAACAGACAGAACCCGGGAATTTTAGGGCAATGAAAATACTCTGTATGATACCACAGTGACGGGTACATGTCATTAAACAACATACAACAGCAAAAACCCTACTACAAACTATAGACTTCGGGTGATCACGGTGTGTTTGTGAAGGCTTATCACTTGTCACCAATGTCCCACTCTGGTGGGGGTGTTGATAATGAGGTGCATGTGTGGGGACTGGGCCTCTGTGGAAAATCTCTGTTCTTCCCCTCAATTTTGCTCTAAAAAAATAAAGCCTGGGACTTCCCTGGTGGCGCAGTGGTTAAGAACCTGCCCGCCAATGCGGGGGACATGGGTTCAATCCCCGGTCCGGGAACATCCCACATGCCACGGAGCAACTAAGCCCGCACACCTAGAGCCCGTGCTCCGCAACAAGAGAAGCCACTGCACTGAGGAGTCTGTGCACCGCAATAAAGAGTAGCCCCCACTCCATGCAACTAGAGGAAGCCCGCGTGCAGCAGTGAAGACTCAACACAGCCCAAATAAATAAATAGTTTTTAAAATGAAGCTTTAAAAAAAAAAAAAAAAGACTTGAGGAAAACAGGTGTGATGGTACCATCACATCTCCATTAAATTCACCTGTGTGGCCTTGGCAAGAAACAAATGATGGTGGAAGATGGTGGATGACAGGAAACGTGCACAGGCGGCAGGAGCAATCAGGGCTGCCAGGCTGGAGGTGGTGTCTCCCCTGGAGCAGGTCCACACAGCCTCTGGCACTGTGGCGTGTGACGGCCGACTGGCCATGGCTTTCTCCTCCTGTCCATGCCTGTGTAGGGACTGCAGCGGGCAGAAAGCCCCCCAACCACGTCCTGTTCCTAGGAGTCGGTGAGTACCTTGTGTTACGTGGCAAACGGCAACAAAGCCTGGAGATGGAATTAAGGTTGCCAACAGGCTGAGCTTCAGACAGGGAAACCACCCTGGATTATGTGTGTAGTGCGGTGTCATCGTAGGGGACCTTACAGGTGGAAGCCAAGGCACGTGGGTGCCTCTAGGAGCTCGGAGAGGACAAGCAAGCAGATTCTCCTCTGGCGCCTGCAGGAAGCACAGCCAGGCCACAGAGGCCCACGTCGGACTTCTAACCCCCAGAACCACAAGACAATAAATTTGTGCTGAGTGTGCATTAATTGTTGTTTCCAGCTACAGGGAAACAGGGCAGGAACCTAGGTTATCCTGACAGCTCACTGATCCAGGAAGGTCCAGAGGGGGGCAGATAACACCACGCCAATGACGTTTTTAGGGTTCGTGGATCTGGGACGTGCCGGGACACCATAAAGGTAAAAGACAGATTGCTACGCCTCAGACCTCCTTCCAGCCAGAAAGAGGCCCAGCATGTGGCAGGCCTCCGAGACGCTGCATCAGCACCCCCCCACCACGTCCTGGGAGACCCAGAAGGCTGACGGTCGAGCCCAGAGGTCCTGGCGGAGGTGTGAGCTGCTGAGTGGCCAGCAGGTCTGACAAGCTGAAGGGATTCGTGGGGAGAAGGGTGCCGTGGGAGGGCTGCAGCACAGACCTCAGGCTCCAGAGCGAGGCTGTGCCTTCCCTGGGAGAACATAGCTCTGGGTCTGGAGAACAGCTCCCTGGATGCTGTGGGCCCTGCTGGAGCCTGCGCGTCCAACCGGGGCACCAGAAGACAAGCAGCCTGAGCTCCCCACCCCAAGCCGGGGCCCTCGCTCCCTGGACTCACCGTGTCGGGCACACACAGCGCGATCCTTTATGACAGAAAGGACGCTCCAGCGGCGCCGGCGGCAGGAGGACATCCACACCCCTCTCTCCACAGAGGCGTTGGCGCCGCTCCCCGGGACCCCAGCCCACGCCAACAGCATTCCTGGGGGAGGCGGTGGAGGAGGGACTCGGGCTGGATTCACAGAGCTCAGTCCTCACCACGGCACTGCCACATCACAGCTCCTCTCTTGGGAGGTCCCGAAGGACAGCGGAGGAGGGAACTCTCCCGGGGTACCTGGTTCCCCACTTCTGGTGGCTGGGAAGAGTGCCTGTGGTGTGCAGGTGAACGGACTCCAGGACAACAGTGAGGGGCTTGGCTGGCTCACCGGGAGCCTGACGTGAACACGTGGGGAGCAACAGGGACAGGCAGGCCCGGGGAGGGGCGCGGAGGGGCCAGCATCGGGGCAGGCTCGGCGGCACCAAGCATGTGGGGCTGGCTCCGCGGCTCATGGTGACACCCCAGGGAGAGTCCACGGCAGGGGAGGCGTCCGACGCCCGAGTGGGCAGCGCCACTGGCCTGTGGATGTTGGCCAGCCTCTCTCCTCGGCCACCCATTGCTTAGGCAAAGGCCCGTGAACAGAGTGGCCGTGGTGGCACGGACACCAGTGACACGTGGGCCCAACAGCACAAGCCCATCTAACCAAGGCTGATCTAGACCAGGGACCGTCCTGCCGAGTAACCTCCTTTACATCAGCCCACACACTCTGGCTGACGATTTGGACAGATCATCAGAAACGTGGGTGGCGACAGAGGAACACGGCTAGGGAAGACGCTCTCCGGGCGGACCTCTTGGAGCAGACCCAGAGTGGGAAAGCAGCTTCTCCATGGGACGCCGCCCAGGTGTGCCCCCTGTCCGGAAGGCTCCGGGTGAGCCACGGGACACGAGGCCTCGCTCCCAAGGCTCCCAAGACACGTGAGCGTGGCAGCCGCGGGGGTGGGGCATGCACGTCCTCAACCTCTGGCTGCCCAGCCCTGTGCAGAGCGGTCCTATTTGACACCTTCCATTGTGAGGGGACGCACTGAAATCGAGGGTCTACTGGGCGGCTGTTACACCTGCCCTGACGCTGAGCTGGGGACCCACCTCTAGCAGAAAGAAGCCAGGCAAGAGCCTGGCTTGTCTTACTCCGTGTCCTACAGAGCACCGGCCTCAGAGAAGAGTGGACTGGCCTGTGGAGGCTTCGGGACCCCTGCCTTGAAAGGCTGGCTTCTGTTGTGGAAAACTCTGTGGGAGCCCACATCTCACTACAGAAACCAAAATGGGGGGAGGGGCAGACACCTGTCCCTCCTTTGCCTGACAACGGGAGCATGCCCCAAGGACAGACTGGACTTCTCACCAGGCACCTGGGTCTTGAGAAAGTGACACCAGGACATGGACAGTTAGACAGTCCTCTCAGAGCGGCGGAACCTCTGGACATCCCCGCCTGGCGCTTCCTGGGGCCTCACCTGCCACATCCCCTGTTTCCTCTCACGTCTGCCTCTTGCCCAAACCTCCTGCTACTGGATGTCCTTCTAGGACACACGCTGGGCATGTATGACTTCTATAAAGTCGACAGTCAGGACTTTGTAAACTTTCTGTGCTCTGGCCCTGTCCTCAGGACAAGGTCAGGCTCGCTACCCTGGCCTTGGAGGCATCAGGGGCACGAAGGCGACTGGTGGTGCTGGGAGTGTATCTGGGGGTGAGGCCAGCACCACCCAGGGAAGGGTCACACTTGCACTTGAGACTGGCTGCTGGTGGCCGCCGGAGCCAGCAGAAGCGAGAGGCCCATTCTGAGCAGGGTCAGCGGCGGGGAGCAGGGAGGAGGTGAAGGAGGCCAGAGCTGAGACGTGGAGCGGTCCATGGGGGTGGCAACTTGGGCACAGTGTCACCAGGGAGCAGTCACAGGAGACCAGACACACGAGGCGAAGGCCATGACCCCATGACCGTGTGCACTCTGGATGCGCTGTGGAGCTTGCGAACACCCAGGGGAGGGCTGGGATGCGCCTGAATGTGGGTCTGGGCCGCAGGAGGAAAGTTTTGGTAAAGATTCGGCTCTGTTGGCCGCTGCCGAGAGGTACCACAGCGGAGGCTGCGCGCTAAGACAGGGCCTGGGACGGAGGGCGCCCACCACCGTCCCCGGGACGCCCACGCCCCGAGGCTGGCTCCCGCCACGGCACGCGACCCCCTGGAGCTGGCGGCACCGGGGAGAGGGGCTCCGCACACACGGGCACGGCGCGCGTGGCCCGGCCCGGGGGACCGCGCCCCCATCCCCGCGCGGCCCGAGAGCGCAGCCGGGGCGCGCGGGCTCTCACCTGCCGGGGCCTCGGGGAGCTCGGGGCGGGGGGGGCGGGCCCCGTCGCCGGCTGGCCGGTCTCCCTCCGCGGCTGGCGCCCGTCTCCTGGCTCCCCTGGGGGAGGGGGCGCTCAGTGCGGCGGGGGCGGGCCGCCCGAAGAGGGGCCGCGTCCCGCCGGCGCCGGAGCGCCGCCCACAGCCGCGTCGCCCGGCGGCCAGGACCCGCCACGGCCTCCCCGCGCCGCCGCAGGGGGGCGCCCGCGAGCGGCCACGGCCACGACCGCCCGCACCTGCGGCCGGAAGCCCAGGTGTGGCGAGGCCTCCGGTAGGCGGACCGCTGCCCGCCCTGCCCCACCCCTAACACGGCCCCCGCCCGGTGCCGCTTCCCTGGCGCGGCCCTAGTCCCCTCTGCGCGTCCTCCCTGCTCCCGGGGTGCTGGCTGCCTACCTCCCCGCAAGGCCTCTGGGGCAGGGCTGAGCGGCAGGGTGTGCAGCAGGCAGGGCTGGGCGGGCAAACCAGTCCAGCCGGTGTGACAGAGCCGGGCGGGATGCGGCCCTGGGCGTGGGTGTGAGTCAGCGGCCCCAGGCTGGGGAAATGCTGGGGAGGAGCCCAGGAAGCGGGGGGGGGGGGACGCCAACACCCAGCCTGGCGTGCACCCCTCCCCCAGGCCCGTCCCCAGGGCTCCCGGGCAGGCCAGGTGGGGTCTCCTCTGCCCCTGTGGGCAGAGCAGCTGGACCCCCAACCAGGACATCCTGAAGAGCCCTGCCCCACCTCAGGGCAGGCCGGGCTCTTCCTTACTGCCCCATCTCAGTCCACAAAATGCCCTCTGGGCCTTTCAAGGTCCAGCGTCTTCCCGGCGCAGCCTGGCCCCCGGCAGGAGTCCACCACGAGGGGGCGAGTGGGTCTCTCGCCTCTACATCACGCCCCAGGCAAGCTCAGGCCCCCAGGGCCCCTCTGAGCGCGGGTGGGGGCTGGGTGCCCGGCGAGGGCTGGGCCAGGGGCTCCTGTGGCGGTCAGGTCGGCAATGTCCGTGGCCAGCGAGCCTCTGCTCTGGGGGTCAGTGCGGCTGGGGATGTGGCTCCTCGCCCTGCGCGCTGCCGTTGGAGTTGCCTGCGACCGGGCTGGACGGGGTGGGACAGGGGTGGGGGGGCACCGGTGCCCGCCCAGGGCAGGACCAGACGCGTCGCTCCACACAGCCAGCGGCCTGGCTGCCGAGAGTCACCTCCTCTGGTTTCTCTCAGCCTCCCGCCCGGTCTGGCCGAAGGGGCCTGTGCCCATCCATCCTGCGCCGTGTCAGCGCGTTAGTCAGCCTTCGCGCCGGGTGAGCCACCGCGCCGCAGAGTCCCTATAAACTCCCTGGCGTGGCCCAGCCCGCAGAGTGTGGCTGTGAGGCCCAGAGTCAGAGCCCGGGCCAGAGCCTTGGCACTGTGGGCGCCAGCCAAGGGGAAGGGCAGACACGAGGGGCCGCAGAAGCAGAGGGCCCACCGTGGCCTCCCAGGGATGCCCTCTGAGCCCGCCTGATCGAGGCCGGCCAGCCGATGAGCCTGGGCCCCCGGGGAGCCGACACCTGGTAACACAGGCGCCAGATCGGGGCCATGTCTGGCAAACGAAGTCGAGCTCGCAAACCCCGGGCCAGGAGGGCAGGCAGGGCACAGAAGGCCACGGGGCAGCAGGGCCCTGAGGCCAAGCCCCCGCCCCCCGCCCCAAGGGGCCCTCGGGACGAGGCGGGGGTGGCCCCTGCGGGGCACGTGACCAGCAGCAAGCTGGCTCCCCAAGGACAGCCCAGGGTGGCCAGACCAGAGGTAGCTGAGAGGCCGGAGCAGGCCACTGCTCGGGGGTCCGAGCTGGTGCTCGTCCCCGCCGCGGGCATGGAAGGCTGCGGGGTGGGCGGCCTCACACCGGGCCTGGGCCCTGAACTGCTGAGGCTCCACGAGGGCCAGCTGTGCCTGGCCCAGGAGCAGCTGCTGCTGGACGGCCGGCGGCAGCAGGTGCAGCTGCAGATGCAGCTGTGGCAGGAGGAGCAGCTGTGGCTGCAGCAGCTCCAGGAGGAGCAGGCCTGGGTGCGAATGGAGGGGCTGGAGCTGGCCACGGCCCTGGAGCAACTCCGGAGTGAGGGCCTTGAGGCGCTGCGGACCCAAGACTGGGTAAGGCCTGGCGGGGACGTGGGAGTGGGGGAGGCTCCGGACAACCCCTGTTGGTGTGGTAACCACGCACACACCCTACAGGTCCTGCAGGGCTCCAGGAGGCCAGAGCCTGGTGCACTGTGCACTGTGGCACATTTGCAAAGTGAGGCTGGTGCCTACCGCATAGGGCACTGCAAAGACCACTCGACAGGAAGCCCTCTTGGGCTGGCCCGAGGCTTGACAGGTAGAGGGAGCCCACAGAGGGCACTTGCTCAAGGAAACTGAGGCAGAGGTGTCCCTGCAGAGAACCCAGGCAGCGCAGTGTGGGATGTAGGGGTGAGGGCCGGGTCTAGGGCCCAGGTGGACAGTCAGCAGGTAGCAGGACTGAGGACTCTCATCCCCCACCCCCACGCCAACACGGCTTCCTGGCTGGCTTCCCGGCCCGCCTGCCCTGCCTCCTGTTTATTGCAGAGCCTGTTTGCAGGGCTTGAGATGGCAGAAGCTGAATGCGGTGCCTGAGCCTGTCATCCTCATTCCTGGACGGCTGCTGCCTCAGATGCGGCTGGAGCTATTTTGGGGAGCTAGGGTCTAACCCGGCTTGGTGTGGAACAGCTGTCAACACCATCCCGCCAGGTCTTGGGATCTGGGGGGCCTCTGGGGTCCAGGCCCACTCCAAGCAGAGGGGCTGCAACAGAGGAACAGGGTGCAGGGCTCTCTTAGCAAGCACAGACCCCAGTACAGGTCTGGGTGCTGGGAGAACCTGGAGCTGCAGCCTGGAAGGTGTCGGCAGCTTAGCAAAGAATTCAGATGAGTGCTGTGACAGAGAAGAAATGGGACTCAGAGAAGAATGACAACAGGTAGGGGTGAACATGGGAGGAGATGCCCTTCCTGGCCCATAGCAGGACTGAGCCAAGGGCAAGCTGTCACCTTTCAGCTTGGAAGTAGCTAAAGAGAGGATGGCCTGAGGGAGAGGCGACAGACAAGAAAAAGCACATGGCCTAGGTGGAGCAGAGGGTCACAGTGGACCACATGCTTAGTCTGATAATCGCCAACATGTCTTCAAGCCTTGCTCTGTTTGAGAACACACATTCAGTCTACACAGGCCTGCTTCCCATCTCCCTGTGTCCTAAAGTCATGTTCCTCTGAACACTGTCCCCAGGACCCCAACCCCAGTCCCAGCCCCTGGGGTACAACACTCAGGGTCAGAGTCTGGAATGGATATCTGAGCTCCGAATCCTTGGTCCACCACAATCAAGCCAAACTCAGAGATCCCCGAAGGCTACTCTCAGAGAGAAATGTCTTCCCGGAAGGAGTGTCTCTGGGTGGCTGCAGAGCATGTGTCACACGTCAGAGTCTGAACGGGGCTGGAGGTCGGAGGGCTCACACTCACCAGCAGCGGCTCTTGGCTTGGCTCTGGGGAAGGACGTCTGCCACTTCTCTGATGCAGCTTTCGGTCCCCGCTTCTTGCTGCTCATTCTCCTGGGGCGAGTAGCAAAGGTCAGGGAGGGTGTGCTCAGAGTGGCAGAGGCAGTAGGGACAGCATCACACGCTGGCTTGAACCTGTGTGGACAGCCAGCAGGTGCCGGACGGGGGCACACGGGACCACCCCACGACACTGCTTCCTGCCAGCGCCGTGGCCCACCCACCTGCCCCTGGTTCTTGGTGTGTGTGTGCCCAGCAGCTTGGGTGGGAGTGCTTGGCAGGAACACGCAGCCACAGCCTGGCCCCCTTGCCCCCACTCCTCCGTCCCCTCTGCCCTGGATCCCCCGTCCTAGCCCCAGGGCCGATGCTGGGCACCCACCTCGCTGCTGCAAACCACGGGGCTGCCCGCTGGACCGGCTTCATCCTAACACAAGCCTGAGCAACCCTGCCTTGCTGCAGCCTCTGTGCCCCCACTGCCCCCAGCGCCCCGCCCCAAGGAAGCACAGACCCCACCACGTGCCCAACCCGCTCTTGTTTTGGCCCTGGCAGGTGGTGTTGTCAGGGCCTGGAAGCAACGCCCCTCTCCTAGGCCACTCAGTTGACCCCATACATTCATTTCCCCGGGAGGCCTCCCCTGCCCCAGGCTGTGGCAGGGCCCCCTCCCCTCCCCCGCTGCAGGGCTGTTGCCTGGGCACTGCCCTGTCCCCACGCCTGTGCTCCCACCATGGGTGTCACTGAGTGTTTGGGGAAGGAACGAATGAAACTAGAAATGACCCTGATAACTGAGAAAACTGGAGGAAGGTGACTGGAGCCTGGCTGAAAGAGATGGATGGGCACCGTGGCAGGGGAGGGAGAGTGCTTGGGGTGCAATTGGCAGGCGGGGGGCTGGGCTTGGGCCTCGGGGAGCATCTGATGGGGACCCGGGGTCCTGAGGAGGGATCTGAAGTGTTTGTGGGGGATGCGGAGGGTACTGAGGCGCTGAGGGGCAGCGAAGGGCTTCTGTGTGTGTGTGTGTGCCCGCACGCGCGCAGAGGGAGTGTGTGGGGCCCGGAGTGCTTTCAGGGCCCCGTGTCTGTGTGGGGGGCCGTACTTGCAGGTCCCCAGTTCCTGAGGGGCTCTCGGGGCTCACGTAGGGTCCTATATGCTGCAGGGTTCTGTGGGGGAAGGTCCCTGCTTGTGGGGGGCAGCGCATGAGGGACCCCGTGCGTGTGGCGTGTCCTGTGTGCGTGTGGACACGCGCGTGTGCCTGACATGGCAGGGGCGGGGCCCTGTATGGATGGGAGGGTCCCATGTGCGTGGGGGTCCGTGTGTGTGTGCGGCGCCCCTTGTGTGTGCAGGTCCCTATGTGCAGTCAGGGTCCGTTATGTGCGCGTGGCTGTGCCGGCGGGGTCCAGCCGTGTGGAGGGAGGCTCGGCGCCGGGACCGGTCCGGGAGGGGGCTGCCCGGTGTGGGCTGGAGTCCACCCGTGTGGGAAGGAAGGTCCACTTGCGTGCAGTGGCTTTCCTGTCCGTGGCGGGGGGTCGGCGTGGGGGGGGGATGGCGCGAGCAGGGTCCCTGTGTGCCTGTGGGGTCCCAGGTGCCTGTGGGCCTCTGACTGCGCGGGGGGGCGGGGTGTCGCTGTGCGGGCGTCGGGGCGGGGGGCGTCCGGGTGTGGGGGGGGGCCCTCGTGCTCGGGTCCCCAGGCCCTGCCCCACCCGGGGCGCGGCGCCGCCCCCACGCTCTCACCTGCTTCACCTGCCTCCCCCAACTCTCAGGCGAGGCCAGAAGCGCCGCCCCCCGCGTCGGGCTGGCCCGTTTCCTAGCGACTGAGCCGGAACTTCCGAGTCACCCCGACTTCCGGGGCGAGGGTCAGGGGTCAGGCTTAGGGACCTTACACCTTCGGCGAACAGATGGGCGCCTGGGGCCGCGGGGCCCTGGAAGCCGGGGCCTTGGCGGTCTCCGGGGGTCCCGGGCCGGGGGGCGCGGGCGGGGCTCAGGGGGCGCCGGGGCGCGGGCGGGGGTCCCGGGGGCGGCGGCGGCGGCGGGCGGCGGAGGAATGCGGGCGCGCCGCGGGTGGGGCCGCCCCGCCCCCAGGTGCTGCCCGGGCAGGCAGGCGGCAGGGGCGGCGGGCGGGGCGGGGGCGGGCGCGTGAATCAGGCCGCGCGGCGGGCGGGCCGCGGCAGGGAGTGGCTGCCGGACCGACCGGACCGCGAGGCCGCTGGGCGGCGGTCGGCTCCTGCTGCCCTCGTCCCGAGACCCCGCGCACCTGGCCAGGTAGGGCCCCCTCCCCGGGCTCCAGCCGGGCGGGGCGCGGGGGAGGCCGCGGCCGCGTCGGCGGGGTGGGGAGGGGGTCGGCACCGGCGGCGCCTCCCCCCGCGCCCGCGCGCCGCCTCACCTGGGCGGCCCGCCCGCCCGCACCTGGGCCGGGTCCTCGCGACCCAGAGCGGGGCGGGGGGAGCGCGGCCGCGTGCGCGGGGGTCGGGCCGGGTGTGCCCGGGCTGGGGGCGAGGGGGCGGTGCGGGTGCGGACGCGGGAGCCCTCGCTCGACGCCGGCCCCTCGGCCCAGGAGAAGCCGAGTGCGAAGGGGCGCCGGGCCCAGGTCAAGCCAGCCCCGGCTGCCCCGAGTTGCTCCCGCCCTCGCGGCCTAGCTGGAGTCTGGAGAGGGTGCCAGGCCTGGCCTGGACCCTTCCCTGGGGCGCCCCTTCTAGACCACCGTGGTCAGGGGGTGGCCCGAGTGGCCACGCCTCGGTCTGGTTCCCTCGGTGGGGTGCAGGGAGAGCAGAAGGTCCCGGTTCCCTGGCGCCCAAGTCCCTGGACTGGGGTGGGTGGGTGGGACACCCGGGCCCGGCAGCCTAGCTCCCTGGGCCCTGCAGTGTGCAGCTTAGCCAGCTCCAGACCTGGAGCCTCCTCGGCCTGAACCTCACCCGCGTCCTCCTTCCGGCTCAGGGTCCACCTACCTTGTGCACTAGCCCCAGATCCTTCCCTCCAGATAAAACCCCAGGCCTGCCCTGTGGGAAAGACTTCCGGTTGGAGGTCCCTGGTTAGGGAGCCCACTAGAGCCCTGAGGGCCCTGCCTGGAAGCTTTGCCGGCTGTGTCAGAGGTCGGAGGTCAGCAGCCAAAGAGCGGGATTCCTGCTGAGTCATCAGCCTTGGTGGGATAGGCGCCCCTCCCTCCCTTAGGGCAGACGTTTGGGAGGCGAGCGTGTGGGGAGGCCCGCTGCTGGGTTCTCCGTAGCTTGCTAGGAGTGGCCACTGCCCGGTCCACAGGTCAGGGCTGTGCGGCCCCATGAAAGGAAAGGAAACAGGCAGAGGAATGAGGTGGTTGGGGTGGTGGGCGTTGCTGTGTGAGGCAGGGCAGGGCCACTGGGCGAGCTCACTCAGGCCCGGTGCCCCTTCCTGACCAGTCCTGCCGCATGGGAGGGTTCCGTGCCCACCCTGGGGCCCCTCGCCCCCCGCCGTGTGCAGCCTGGACAGTTTGTGTTGACTTATGTCCCCAGTGAAGTAGGAGGGGATGGTCTCCCTTCCCGTATGTCTCCCCAGCTTGGGGAATGGCACCCTCAAAGGTTGTCAGCGGGATAGCACCCACCACCCAGTCAGATACAGTTCCGGAAAATACACACACCCTGTGGTCAGATACAGGGTGAGGGGGTGGGGTGGGAGGGATTGGGAGACGGGGGCTGACACTGTTGATACTGTGTATGAGATAGACAACTGACGGGAACATACTGTACAGCACAGGGACCTCCACTTAATGCTCTGTGTGTCCCGAGTGGAGGGGACGTATGTGTACATATGGCTGATTCATTTTGCTGTGCAGTGGAACCTAGCACAACATAGTAAAGCAACTGTACTCCAATAAAAATGAATTAAAAAGTGCAGTGTGAGACCCACCCCCAACAGTGTGGTCAGATACGGGGTGAGAACCGCCCCACAGTGTGGTCAGATACAGGGTGAGGACCCCCCCCCACAGTGTGGTCAGATACAGGGTGAGGACCCCCCCCCACAGTGTGGTCAGATACGAGGTGAGGACCCCCCCCCACAGTGTGGTCAGATACGGGGTGAGAACCTAGCACAAGCAGGCCTGCACCTCATCCCCCATGTGGTCAGCCTGAATCTGGTCCTGGTGCAGCAGCCTTAAGTAAGCAGATACACTCAGGGCCTGGTGCCCCCTAAGGAATGCAGAGCAGCTCTTCTTCAGACAATCAGACCAGGTAGCATCTCCACCAGGCGTGGCTGAATGACACCCAGGGGTATCCCCCAGCCCCACCTCCCTGCCACATTCAGTAGCCTGTCAAGTCCCAGGGAAGGCAGACAGGAGAGGTTCCCCAGGTCATCCTGACCCCCTGACTTTCTCAGGCACCTGTCTCCAGCTGGCCGTGGACCCCATCCAGTCAACATTGTCCAGCTGCACCTGCGGGGGTCGGGCAGGGGAGGAGGGCACACTGGGCCGTCTGGCAGAACCACCTCCCCCAGCCAGGACCCACATTCAGGAAGCCACAAGCTAGGCAGGATTGGCCTCCAGTGGGCTCTCCTTCCAGGTCAGGGGGATGAGCATCCAGGTAGTTCAGAGATCCTGGGAGCCAAATAAAGACCCCCAGCTGGCCTTCCAGGACCAAGGTGCATGTTCCCCCAGGCCAGGTCCCTGCACAGGCCCTTTGGAGGCAGGTGGATTAGAGCGGAGCCTGTGGGGTGTGGCTGATGGTGTGATGTTGGGGTGAGCAGTGACGGTGAAAAGGCACGTTTGGAGCCCAGGAGGAGCCCAGTAGCCACAGCAAAGGGCTTTGACTTCCTCCGGAGTGTGGCAGGGAGCCAGGCAGTGACCAGAAGCTTGGAAAGGTTGCCGCTGGCACACAGGGCAGGCTTGGCAACAACAGGCCTCTATGCTCCTGCCAGGGTATGAAGTACGGGCCTCGGGAGGCATGGTGCCAGGGGTGTGGCCCAGGGAGGTGTCTAAGACGGGACGGTGGACAGGGGCAGAGGGCAGGGATCGGAGGACTGAGAGGTCAGCGCGTGGGATGCGGGGCTCGGGGTGTGTGAGCCTGTAGGACAGGTGCAGGAGTGCCTAGGGTCTGTGGGCGGCGTTAGCAGACGGTGTGCTGAGCCCACCTTGGGCCAGGTGTGCTATCAGGTGAATCCTGACAGCTGCCTTTGAAAAAAATTCATACAATTTTTAAAGGTTACTCTCCATTTACAGTTACTACAAAATACTGGCTCTAGTCCCCACGTTGTAGAATACATCCTTGAGCCTGTCTTACACCCAACACGTTACACCTCCCACTCCTCCACCCCTTTGTTGCCCCCACCTCCACACACTGGTGACCACTAGTCTGTTCTCTATATGAGTCTGCTCTTTTGTTATATGCACTAGTTTGTTTTATTTTTTAAGACTCCACGTATACGTGATATCATACAGTATTTGTTTTTCCTCTGATTTATTTCACTTAGCATAATGCCCTTTCAAGTCCATCCATGTTACTGCAAATGACAAAATTTCCTTCTTCTTTATGGCTGAGACAGCTGCCTTTCACAGCGCAGATAACAGACCAGAGAGGCACAGGGAGCAGCCCAGGGTCCCCTGGCGCTGGGGGCAGACGCACACAGGCAGTGGCCCGGCTTGTCGAGCACTCAGCGCAGGGACCACGACCATGCACTCATGTCATAAAACCAGAAGAAAAAAGTAAATGTAATAATAAAGAATACAGCCTGCATTATATTTTCTTTATACCAACTGTCATAAAATATCACTAATGTCTTCTTCTGTTCATGGAGGAGGGGTCCACAGAGGCCATAAAGTAACTCTGAGTGGGGGTTGTGCAGAGCCGGAGCCCTGCCTGGACGCTGGGGCACGAGGCACCCTCTGGTCCCTGGCGAGAGCAGGGGCCCAGCCAGCAGGGCCGGAGCAATGGGAGACAGCTGGGATGCCCGTGTCCAGGCGTTCTTCTGGTGTTCCCCCACCTAGGGGCATGCTAGGGTCTGGGGGTGCCCTGGAAGAGCTCCAGGCACGGGCTGAACGCCACAGCCCCTTCTATGACGTGTGCCCACGTTGGGGCGGGGGCAGAGCCCCTGCCCCTGTAATGCGTCTCCCTGCCCTTCCCCCAGGCCCCTGGCCCCAACATGGCCCGTCGCTCCCAGAGCTCCTCGCAGGGGGATAACCCACTGGCACCCGGGTACCTGCCGCCTCACTACAAAGAGTATTACCGCCTGGCAGTGGACGCACTGGCCGAGGGCGGCCCAGAGGCCTACAGCCGCTTCCTAGCGGCCGAGGGAGCACCTGCCTTCCTGTGCCCTGAGGAGCTGGAGCACGTGAGCCACCACCTGCGGCCCCCGCAGCATGTGGCCCTCGAGCCCCCCGAAGGCAGCCCTCCTGACGTGGACTTCGATGGCTCCTCCGGCACCTACTGGCCTGTGGACTCAGACCAGGCAGTGCCAGAACTCGACCTGGGCTGGCCCCTAACCTTCGGCTTCCAGGGCACTGAGGTCACCACACTGGTGCAGCCGCCGCCGCCCGACAACCCCAGCATCAAGGATGAGGCTCGGAGGATGATCCGCTCTGCCCAGCAGGTGTGCTGTCACAGGCTCAGCAGGCAGTGGGGAAGGGCAGCCAGGGTCGGGCCTCGAAGCATCCGGAGTGCGAGGGGGAAGGAGACACATGAGCATGCCCAGCTTAGGGGGCGAGGGTGGGGCCAGGGCTGCCTGGCCAGGCCTCTCCAGCCTTCAGGCTGCCGTGAGGACTTCCTGGCAGACTTTTTCCAGGGTCCTCAGGGGTTTGGTTATGGCAAGCTGCCGACTGCACAGGTTTGCTTGCCCAAGATCAGGGCCAGTGCCCAGAAACTCGGGAGCTCTGGGATGGCTGGGGCCCCTTCTCACCTGGCTTTACTGTTCAGAGAATTCTCTCTAGCCCTGTCCTTGATCTAGCTGACAGCTTCTTAGCCCTGTGCCCCCAGCACCACCAAGCAGTTGGCAGATAGCAAAGGGAGCCTGTTAAACCATGGACCCTAAGGCAGCAGAGACCCTAAGGACCTTAGCGTCTTTAGCAGAGACGCTAAAGACACCTGTCTCTGCCCTCTGCCCTTCCTCCCCCAGGTGGCAGAAATGGAGCCTGGGGCTCAGCCCTGATGCCTGCCCTGGGGTCCTGGGAGCTCAGCCATCTGTAAAGCAGGGGGTTGTGGGCGCCTCATCTGCGGTGCCCCCTGGCCCATCCAGGGCTCTCTGACCTGGGCGGAACACCTGCCCCCAGCTGAAGGACTGCCCGCCCCCCATGGGCTGCAGGCCCTGTGCCTGCCTAGGGCTCCATCATGGGCCACCTAGCCCACCAGCTGCCCCACATCCCCTCTGACAGGCCCCTTCCTTCTGACCCCCATTCCGCGAGCCGGGCTAGTGGCCATCGTTAGCGCCCAGAGACAGCCTGCCCCGGGCAGGAGGGCGTGGGGCTATGGCTAGAGAATGGTGGGGACAGCTGGGGGGGTCTGTCCTCCCTCCCTGCTTCGACCCCGCAGGTGGTGGCCGTGGTGATGGACATGTTCACCGATGTGGACCTTCTCGGTGAAGTGCTGGAGGCCGCTGCGCGCCGCGTCCCTGTCTACATCCTCCTAGATGAGATGAACGCACAGCACTTCCTGGACATGGCCGACAAGTGCCGTGTCAACCTGCACCACGTGGATGTGAGTGACCGGAGGGCGGGGAGGGGATGGCTGGGAGGGAAGGGGCGAGAGCCCTGTTCAGAGACCTAACGCCTCTCCCGCGCCAGTTCCTGCGCGTGCGCACTGTGGCGGGCCCCACCTACTACTGCCGCACGGGGAAGTCCTTCCAGGGAAACGTGAAGGAGAAGTTCCTCCTAGTGGACTGCGCCGTGGTGATGAGTGGGAGCTACAGGTGCGCGCGGCCCCGCTGCCCCCAGCCCCAGCCCCAGCCCCTCCCCGTCCGCGGGCCTCCTCTCCAGGAGCCCTCCTCCTGTGGCCCCTGACACAGCCCCCCCCCCCCCCCCCCCCCGGCCCTGCCCCCGCTGCGGCGCCTGGGCGCTACTGGGCCGCGCCCCTTCCCGGGAACCCCGGCCCCGCCCGCTCCCCCTGAGCGACCTCGGCCCCGCCCTCTGACGGGCCCCGCCCCGCTCGCAGCTTTATGTGGTCCTTCGAGAAGATCCACCGCAGCCTGGCGCACGTGTTCCAGGGCGAGCTTGTCTCCAGCTTCGATGAGGAGTTCCGCATCCTCTTCGCACAGTCCGAGCCGCTGGTGCCCTCGGCCGGGGCGCTGGCCCGCATGGACGCCTTGGCCCTGGCCCCGTACGCGGGGGCGGGGCCCCTCATGGGCGGCCAGATGGTCGGGGCGCCCACCCCCTTCTCTTTCCCCAAACGGGCCCACCTCCTGTTCCCACCGCCTCGGGAAGAGGGTTTGGGCTTCCCCTCCTTCCTCGACCCCGACCGCCACTTCCTGTCGGCCTTCCGCCGAGAGGAGTCCCCGCGGGTGCCCGGGGGCGCCCTGGAGCCGCTCGCGGCGCTGCGGTCCCTGTCGCGGCGGCCGGACGGCGAGGCCGGGGCAGGCGGGGAGCTGGCGGGCCCGCGGGGCTTCTTTCAGGCGCGGCACCTGGAGCTGGACGCCTTCAAGAGGCACAGCTACGCGGCCGCCGACGGCGCGGGGGCCGTGGAGAACTTCGCGGCCGCGCGGCAGGTGTCTCGGCAGACGTTCCTCGCCCACGGGGACGACTTGCGCTTCCAGACCAGCCACTTCCACCGCGACCAGCTCTACCAGCAGCATTACCAGTGGGACCCGCAGCTCGCGCCGGCGCGCGCGCAGGGCCTGTTCGAGAAGCTGCGTGCCGGCCGCCCTGGCTTCGCCGACCACGAGGACCTCGCGCTGGGCGCCGGGCCACGCTTTCCGGAGCTCGGCCCAGACGGACACCAGCGGCTGGACTACGTGCCATCCGGCGCCTCCCGGGAGGTGCGCCATGGCTCGGACCCTGCCTTCGGGCCCGGGCCCCGCGCTCTGGAAACCGGCGGGGCCCTGCGCCCCAACCCGGGCCAGCGCTTCCCTTGCCAAGCGGTGACGAGGCTAGGCCCAGAGACGGTGCCCGCGCCGGAGGCGGAGCGCAGGGGCGGGCCCGAGGGGCGGGCTGGACTGCGGCACTGGCGCCTGGCCTCCTACCTGAGCGGCTGTCACGGTGAGGACGCTGGCGACGACGGTCTGCCCGCACCCATGGAGGCCGAGGCCTGCGAGGACGACGTGCTGGTTTCAGGGGCCCAGGGGGCCGCCGGGGACCTGCTTCCCTCGGCCTTCCGTGTGCCCGCGTCCTTCCCGGCCAGGGGCGCAGCCCCGGGCTGCGGCAGCGGTGGTGGAGACGGCCCCGAGCGCGAGGGCCTGGAGGAGGCAAGCCTGGCCAAGCAGGACTCGTTCCGCTTGCGCCTGAACCCGCTGGTCCAGCGCAGCTCGCGGCTGCGCTCTTCGCTCATCTTCAGCTCATCGCAGGCGGAGGGCACGGGTGGGGCCGCGGCCGCCACCGAGAAGGTGCAGCTGCTGCACAAGGAGCAGGCGGTCAGTGAGATGCTGGGGTCCGGTGGCGAGGCTGTGCGCTCTGCTGCCTCCACCAAGGTGGCCGAGCTCCTGGAGAAGTACAAGGGCCCGTCTCGAGACTCTGGTGGCGCGGGGGCAGCAGTCACGGTGGCCAGCCAGAGCAAGGCTGTCGTGTCCCAGGCGTGGCGGGAGGAGGTGTCGGTACCCAGCGGCAGCGGGAGTGATCGCCACAGCCTGGAAAGCTGCTTGCTGGACCTGCGCGACTCCTTCGCACAGCAGCTGCACCAGGAGGCTGAGCGGCAGCCGGGAGCCGCCACTCTCACCGCCGCCCAGCTGCTGGACACACTGGGCCGGAGCAGCAGCGGCACTGACCGGCTGCCCCCCCGCTTCCTCTCCACCCAGGGCCACTCCGCTTCCCTGCAAGGGCGGGACAGCCCGCCACCAGAGGGGCCTGGGGTACACCAGGCACCCCATTCTGAGCCGAAAGGGAGCCCCACCTCAGCTTACCCCAAGAGGAAGGGGAGTCCCACTCCAGGGTTTCCCACCCACAGAGGCAGCCCCACCACAGCATTTACTGAGCAGAAAGGGAGCCCGGCTTCTGCCTACCCTGAGCGCAGGAGCAGCCCGGTGCCTCCTGTTCCTGAGCGCAGGGGCAGCCCGGTGCCCCCTGTGCCAGAGCGCAGGGGTAGCCTCACCCTTCCCTTCTCTGGGGAGTCTCCAAAGACCGGGCCTACAGAGGAGGCGGCTGGTGGCCCCATGGAGGTCCTGCGCAAGGGTTCTGTGAGGCTGCGGCAGCTGCTGAGCCCCAAGGGTGAGCGGCGTGCAGAGGATGAGGGCAGCTTCCCGGTGCCACAGGAGAACGGGCAGCCCGAGAGCCCCCGGCGACCATCGCTAGGCCGGGTGGACAGCACGGAGGCTGCCACAGGAGATGAGCGGGGCCCGCGGGCACGCGTGACCTCGGCTACGGCCAATGCCTTGTACAGCAGCAACCTGCGGGATGACACGAAAGCCATTCTGGAGCAGATCAGCGCCCACGGCCAGAAGCATCGCGGGGTCCCTGCTCCGGCCCCTCCCCCGACCCACAGCACCCCTGAGCTGAGCCACCCACCAGCTGCCGGCGGCCTGGCCCCCGACATGTCCGAGAAGGACAAATGTTCGGCCATCTTCCGCTCGGACAGCCTGGGGACCCAAGGCCGGCTGAACCGCACGCTGCCCGCTAGCGCCGAGGAGCGCGACCGGCTGCTGCGCCGCATGGAGAGCATGCGCAAAGAGAAGCGCGTCTACAGCCGCTTTGAGGTCTTCTGCAAAAAGGAGGAGCCCGGGGGCCTGGGGGCCGGGGAGGGCCTGGCAGAGGAGGACAGCAGGGACAGCAAGGTGGGCAAGTTCATGCCCAAGTTCCTGGGTTCGTTCAAAAGCAAGAAGTGAGTCTCCTGGCCCAGCAGCCCAGGTCGGGTGCCCACATCACTGTCAGGCAGAACACCTGGTCCTCAGCCAAAGCCCTTGGAACCTGGTCGGCTCCACTCGAGGCTCACCTGGAGGTCCTCCCCACCGCTTGCCTCCTGGCCCTTCCTCCCGTAGGGCTCCTGGCCCCCAGTCGCCCCGCCTTACTTTTCCAGTTCCTGCTCTTCTCACACCTCAGTCCCTGGACCCTCAGCCTCCCCCTTCTTCCGCATCTGTCTCCACCATTTCTTTGGGCTTCAGGTCCCCTCTGGGTCACCTCAGGGACCCATCTCTCCGTGCCTCAGTCCCCCATCTTTCAGGGTGCCTGCCTCTGTGCCTCAGTCCCCCATCTTTCGGGGGGCTCACCTCTGTGCCTCAGTCCCCCATTCTCTGGGGTCCTTGTGTCTCAGGGCTTCTGTGTCTCAGGGGTCCCCTCTGCTCATGGCCTCCTGGCTGTGCTGCGGCCGCTCTGCTGTGCCTGGCAGCCCCATCCTCTCTCGAGGCCTCCCACCTTCTCAGGGCCTGTTCTCCCCACCTGCATCTCAGGTCACTGGGGTTCACTTCCTGCCCTGCCCCTTTCCTCACTGCCTGCCTCCCTCCTGGCACCTTTCCTTCAGTGTGGGGAGGGGGGACCCTGAGGGGCTGCCCCTGAGAGACCTGGAACAGGGGTGGCTGCTCCTCCGCAGGGCCCGGGCCAGCACCGTCGAGGCGTGAGGGCACAGGTTCTGCGGCAGTCGTCAGGGGAGGACGCGAGGCTCCAGCCTCAGAGGGTCCCTGACAGACGCGTGTTCGCAGGCGCCACCCACAGCCGCTCGGCAGGAAGGGCTGAATGTGGAGCTCTTGTTCCGTGAGGGCAGAGCACCCAGCCCACTGCTCCACCCATGAGGTGGGAGTGGTCCTTGCCCTGCAGGTGCCTGGCAGACCCCAACCCTGCATCCTTTCCACCTTTGCCACCAACCCCCAAAAAGTCTGTCCAAGGTTCCCCGCTTAGCTTTTTTGTATCTTTTTTTTTTTTATCTCCAGACAGTAACTCTGATCTGGAATGGCACGCTTTGGCACCAGATGGTTAGAAAGCACTCCACTGTAGGTGCTAGGATCCTTAAATGAGTGTCTGTGCTATTTCTTTTTAAATAGTTTTTAAGTATAAGAAGCCCCAGTTGCTCTGGCTGAGAAAGGATTTAAGAAACACGACTTCTGAGTGCGGCAGTAGTTCTGACTGAGCAGCTGGAAAAGGGAAGGGGGTGGGGTTGGGATACACCTGTTCCCTGGTGGCTCACAGTCTGGTTACCAAAACCACCACCCAGGCAGGGGTGACGTCAGAGACTTTGTTTCGAATGGAAAAGACCACTGGGGAGTCAGACAAGCTGCAGCATTTCTGGGCCTCGATGTGCTTGTTGACACGTTCGGTTCTGCCTGGCCTTGTGCGCGGCTGTTCTGAGATCTGGCCGGGCCTGTTGCTGAGGGAGGCCCTTGCGGGATGTGGAGGTTCTGCCCAGGGAGAGGCCAGAGGCCCTCAGAGCCTCCCGTCTGCATCCTCCACCTTGTGCTCAAGAGGACATCTCCTCAAATGTGATTCCTCACATTTTGGTGTTGGTAATAAAACAATGCACGAAATAGTCCAACGTGTTCCCAAATGTATGTGTGTATATATGCATATTATATTATATATAAATATAAATATGCTAGATATAAATAGTATATATTATATTTATATATATATATATATATATATATATATGTAAAATTACCCAGTTATATATTGCGACCTCTAGCCTTATGAACGTCTCAGATTTCCCTCTGGGCACCACCACCCATCCCTGTGGGGTGTACTAAAGCCACCTCCCCATCTACACTGCCAGCACCTCTCCCCGCATGCTCTAATTACCACAGCCCCTGCCACCTCTCAGCCCCTCTGGTGACAGGCCTCACTTCACGGCCACACTTGGCTGTCTGTCCCCCGTGCCCACTGCTGGCCCGCCTTCTCTGTAGGCACAGGCCCTGGTCACAGAGCCCAGGAGACGCGTCCCAGCTTTGTCTCGAAGCTCCCATGGATCCTGGGCTTCCCCTGGCCTGCGTGCCAAGCAGCCAGTCGCCCAGCTGTCCAAGCCTCCCAGGCCCTCCAATCCCAGCAGCACTGCCTCTATACTCAGGGCTGGGCCTCTTGGACCCCGCCCCTTTCTGGGCAGTGGCATTCATCCCACAGCCTCATGTGTCTGCCTCAGGCTCTAGAAATGCAACCCACGGCCCCTTCGGCAGCCCCCACCTCACGACTGGCTCACCTCCAAGCCAGAACCACGGTCCCATCCTCGGCCTTGGCCTTCCCCCAGGCCCTGTCCCCTCTGCCTTCTGAATCTCTCGTAGCTGCCAGGCCTGGGCCCACCCTCTGCCCAGCTCTCTTTGCCCAAGCCTCGCCCTTCCCCTGCCGCGGCCAGAGTCTTTTACAGCAGGGCAGAGCTTCCTGCCCCTGGCATCACCACACGGGCCGAAACCCTTCGGCTGCGAGGTCCTCCAGCCAGGCAGCCAGGAAGTGGCCTCCCTGTGTCCTGACCCCTGCCCAGGGTTGGGTGCGGTGTGGGGTGTGCGTGGAACCAAGAGACCCCTCAGAGCCCACTGGGCCCCTCCCACCTCCTCAGCCCCACAGCCCCGGACGGGGCTCACCCGGGAGGGCCCTCTGCGTGGTGATGACCAGAGGAGGGAGCCTTGAGCCCTACGAGACATTCCCAGCTGTCCCCCCTGCCCCAACCAAGGCCTGGAGACGAACCAGGTACCGGTCACTGTGCTGGTGGGGCCGGGGCTGGGGTCACCGACAATGACCACAGTGAGGGGCACTGCCCCATCTCTGCCCCTTTCCTGCTCTGGCTCAAGGCCACAAGTGTGGTCACGGGGTGACCTGCACCCAGGCAACAGATGCCCTGCACAAGGCTCTCCCCTGCCAGGACCACCCTGGGGACAGCCTAGCCCCTGCAGCAGCCCCAGCTGGGACCTGATGTGCTCAGGCACCACGCAGGCCCTAGGGTGCTGCGGACAAAGGTGACCCCAAGGCGCCCCCTAAACAGCCTTCATCTAGAGGGAAAGCGCTGGACCTCGGGCAGACGGGAGCCCAGGGTGACAGTATATCGCCCCCCTTCCTGAGGCTTTTCAAGGGCTCCGTCCTCGGAAGGGAGTGGGCGCGCAGGGAGCCCCTCGCTGAGCATGAAAGAGGCGCAGGCAGGCTGGGGACTGACAGACTTTACTGGAGGAAGTGATTGAAGCTGGAGTGTGACCCTCACCTACTCCCCCCGAGAGGCCCGGACAAGCTCCAGAACTCAGCTGTGGCCCGGAGAGGGCAGGTTGGGGGAAAAGGTGGGTGGAGGGCGCTGGGGTCTTGGGCGGCAGCGGGGCGGGGAGGAGGGGCAATCCAGGGACTGGGGGAGGGGCGCGGGGCTGGGCGAGGGGGACGGCTGGTTGCAGACCCGCAAGGCGGCTCAGGCCCGGGGTCCGGGGAGCAGGGGCAGGCCGCCGAGCGCCGAGCGGCAGACGGTTCCGTAGGCTTGGGAGTAGCCCCCGAGCGCGGCCCGCGCGGCCGCCCGGGCTCCTTGCGAGACGGAGGCGCTGAACATCCTCAGGCCGGGCCGGGCCTCCCGGGGAGGCCGGGGAGGAACCTGCAGGCGGAAGGGGGTCGCGAAAGAGGCGGAGAGGGAGCGCCCTGAAGGGAGGGAAGAGGCCGCGGGAAGGGGAAGGAAGGTGGAAGGGAGCGGAGGGCAGGAGGGCCGCGGGCTCACCCGTCGCGCGCCGGCCGCGTTCACACCACGGCCCGGGGGCCGCTCACTCCGGATCAAGGCCTGCACGGCCACCCGGGCGGCGGCCTGCGAGGTCAAGGAGGGCACCGCCCGCCTCTCGCCGGGCTTCACCTGGGAAGGGGCGCGTCGCAGGATCCCTGGCGCCCTCGTAAAGGATGAGCGGCAGGGGTCCTCCCATGCCCCACCGCCCGACCACCTACCCGCGAGGATGCCGAGGGGAACCCTGCCGTGGCCCCGCGGGGCCCGTCCCCTCTCCCCAGACCTCCTGGGGGCGGAGGCTGGTGCGGGGGGGCCGAGGTCTGCCTGGGGAGGTCCTTGGCTCCGCCGGGGGCGTCTGCGGGGTCGGAAGATCAAGCCCGGGGTTGGGGTCCCCCGCTGCTGACGGTTGGTGGTCCCACGCAGGAGGGACCCCGGCCCGCCCCGCGCTGCGGGCGGCCGCCAGACCACACACCGTGCGCCGGGCCGTGGCCGGGGTCCCTCCGAGGCCAGCTTCCGGGGTTCCCCGCGCCTCTAGGTCTGACCGGGGACGCCGGGAGCGGGGGGACGCCGCCCAGGCCCGTCTCCCTCCTGACGCGGCCGTGACCCCTGCGCTCCAGGACCATCTGCGAGAGGCGAGGGGCGCTGAGGTGCGCGGCGTAGCGTGGGGGCGGGAGGGGGGTGATCGCGGAGGCAGGGAGGCCTAGAGGCGGCGCGGACGGGGAGCGATGGGGGCCGCGGGCCGGAGCACCTGGTAGAGGCGGCTGCGATACTCGGCGGCCGAGAGCTGGGCGCCTTCGTGCACCGGGAGCCCCACGTCCGCCTCCAGCGTCCACTCCCGGGCCGGGCAGTGGAACCTGCGGGGGACCAGCAAGGCGGGTACTGGGGAGGGGAGACCCGAGCTGCGGGCCGGCGAGCCCTGCGACCTCTCCCACCCACCGCAGCCCCTGCCTGGCCGTCGGGCCGCCCCCACCTCTGCACGTAGGGGTGCTGCAGGGCCTGGGCTGCGCTGAGCCGCTTTTCCGGGGCAAACACCAGGAGTCGCTGGAGGAGGTCCAGGGCCTCTGGGGGGGTGTCGGCCGGCAGGAGGGCGTCCAGTGTCTGCCTCGGCCTGCGGGCGGCCAGGCTATCACCCCTCCAGGGTCTGCCCACCCCCCCCCCACCCCCACCCCAATCTGCATCTGTGGCCCTTGCTAGGCGTCCAACCTCCATCCCCCACCCTCTTTCCTGTCCCCTGAGCTTTGTCCCGGGCACCAACCACCCTCAGGCAGCCAGGGAGGGTGGTCAGATGCCTGCTTGCCTTCAGGTCCCCTCCTCTCCAAAGCCTGGCACAGCTCCTGCCACCTGCCCAGGGCGAGCTGCGCCCACACTGGGGCCTCCTCGGTTTTAGCCTGACCAACCGTTCCTGGGTTCGGGACCGCCTTCAGGAGGGCAGGGCCCCCTGAGCTGGCACAGGAAGGGCGCTGGGGCCGCACTCACCGGGACCCCAGGCGCTGCAGAACGGAGGCGCCGTAGCCAGAGCCGAGAGCCAGGAGGTCTGGGAGTGGGGGCGGAAGGAGGGTGGTCAGGAGTCAGGAGGGTGGTCCGGCGGGGCAACTCAGGGCAGGGCGGTCAGACGGGCATCGCTCCCGGCCCGCAAAGCCACCTCCTGTCGGCAGGCCCTCAGCGCTCTGGCAGGGCTCCGTCCCCAAATACAGGGTCCTGCACCGCCTCTCGTGCACAAGCGCACCCACACATGCCCCAGCGCTTACACACGCCTGCACCCGCCACACGCTGCACACTCACGTATGCACACGTGTCCCCACACCCTGTGCGCCCGCCTCCACGGGGGAGCCCCTTGCCTTCTCCACCAGAGCAGAGACTTGGGGAAGGAACAAGGCCCCCCCAGCGCTGTCCTTCCTCCCCTCCCCCAGCTGCCTCACCCTCCCAGTCGCCTCCCTCCACTGCTGGGCCAACATCCCTGTCTGGCATCCAGCACAGCGTGGGTCCCCCCCTGCCCAGAGCTAGTGCTCTTGTCCTCACCCAGATGCACCCTTCAAGAGCTCTGTGTGACCCTCCTGGTCCCCGTGGCCCTGGCGGACTCTGTCTCGTTGCTCCTCAAAACCCCTCGCAGCTCCTCTCTGGGCCTACCCTCTGCAAGGCCCGCCTGTTCCATTCTTCCCAAGGCTTCTGGACGCTCCGCATCCCTCCTCCTTCACGTTTGCACCCCCATCACCTCCCCGTGGTCCTCCCTGCGCCATCCTGGTCCATCCGATGCGGTCCCCCCACAGCTGTGCGCTCTGACCCTCACTGTCCCTGGTGCCCCGGGCCCTCTGCACGCATGCTCACCCTCCTCTGACGGTGGTGGGATGGCCTCCAGGATCAGCTCCAGCTGGTGGAGCGTGGATGTGCCGGGGAACAGGGGCCGCCCCCGCAGCATCTCCCCCAGGATGCAGCCCAGACTCCACATGTCCACCCCGGCGGTGTACCTGGGGCAGGGAGGGGTGGAGCTGTGGAGGAGGACCCCAGAGGCAGAGGTGGGGTGGGAGGAGGGACTTCTAGGGGGTCTGGGACACAGGGGGGCATAAGAAGGCCCAAGGGCCCTGGCTGGGCAGGAGGGCACAGTGAGACCTGCAGGAGGAGGTGGGGACAGGATGGGGGTAGGTCACCATTACCAGCTCGAGGACAGCAACACCTCCGGAGCTCGGTACCACCGTGTGGCCACATACTCCGTCAGGGCATGGCCATCAGGCCCCTCAGGGAGGCCACTGAGGGAGCGGGCAAGGCCAAAGTCACAGAGCTTCACCAAGCAGCTGGCATCCAGGAGAACGTTGGATGGCTGGGGGAGAAGAGGCGGGCTGAGGGCTGACAGGGTGGGGGCTTGAGGACCCTGGCGTGAGCGAGGGAGTGGGGGTGCGGGTGGGACCCCTGGAGCTCAGTGGACGGCCTGTGGGCAGCACCTTCTGGTCCCGGTGGATAACTCGTCCCGAGTGGATGAACTTGGTGGCCCGCAGGAGCTGGTAGAAGATGTAGCGCTTGTGGGCATCCTTCAGCAGCGTGCCCTTGCAGATGACAGCGTCCAGGTCAGTGTCTGGGGAGAGCAGGTCAGTCTGGCCCACTCTGAACCCTCATGGGGGCCCCAGCCTGTGGCCTCAGCCTGCCCACCGCCCGCAGACCCCAGGTCCCCACTGGCCAGCCTCAGAGCCGTGTCCTGCATGCGTGCACTGCCGGGGAGCCCCTGCTGGCTTCTCAAGCCCGCCCACTGTCTTTGTTGGCACAGCAATAAAAGTTTGTGGAGTTATTTTTATACTTTATTTCATGTTGCCTCTATTTTATCAAATGAGTAGAAAAAGAAAATGCAGGCTGTGAACAGTGAACAAAGCAGAAGCCTCACAGAGGGGGATCAAGGCATTTGCTACCAGGCCTTGGGGACTGACACGCTCCAGCTCCACAGGGACACTGCCCAAGCTGAATGCACTGGCCACTGTGGGGACCCAAGCAACAAAGGAACACACAGAGGGAGCCAGGCCACTGGGGTGTGGGTGGGGGCATCCTCGGCCCGGACAAAGGTGGGGCTGGGGTCTGAGGGAGGCCTCACTCACCCATAGACTCAAACACCAGGTAAATGTCCCTGTCATTCTCTGCCTGGATCACATCCAGGAGACGGACGATGTTGGGATGGTCTCCAAATTCCTGGGGAGAGCGTAGGGAGCTGTGCCCTGGGGGTCAGTGGGGCCCGGCTTCCCCCTTGTTTGGAGAGACTGCACCTGGAGAAGCAGGCAGATGGCCTTGGCCACTCACCTGGAGCAGCAGGACTTCCCGGAATGTCCTCTGGAAGGAGACAGAAACGTGAGTGCGGGCGTAGAGCAAGAAGGAAGCCCGTGTCTGGAGGGGGTGCGAAGGGACAGATGCTCGCCACCCACACACCTGCTGGACCCTGAGGTCGCAGGGGCGGTGTCCTGAGAAGTGCCAGAAACCTGCTGTGATTTGGCTTCAGGTTGTGCCTTCCAGACACAAGGCAGCAGGGGGCCACCACACAGCCCTGCCTCACCCTTTCCCACACCGCTCCCCTACTCACTTACCTGGGCATCTGTCTTATCCTTGAAGGCATCAAAGATTTTCTTGATGGCCACGACCTCGCCAGTCCTCCGATCCACCGCTTTCCACACGATGCCGTAGGCCTGGGGAGGAGGGCAGTCAGCCTACTGGGCACAGAGCCATCCCCTGCCCGCCAGACTGCCTCCTGCAGACACAAGGCTTCTCCTTCCGGCTCTGGTTCGGGGGAGGGGATGCTGTGGGGTGAGGGGCGAGGCCCCCAAAGCTGCAGGCCTTCAGAGGAGGCTGACAGGAACCAAGGGGGATTGGAGGCAAGAGACGGGGCATCTGGGGAGGCCCGAGGGGGATAAGAGGTCACGGATGGGAGGGAGATCCTGAGCAGGAACGGAAGCCTGTCCCTTCTCTGACAGCCCTGCCCCCTTCCAGGCACCCTGATCCCTCTCTCGTATACCCCATCCAGCCTGTCAGCAAATCCTGTTGGTTCCTCAGGAACAGAATTCATCAGAATCTGAACACTTCCTGCCATCTCTGCTGCCCCAACCCTGGTCTGAGCCTCTTGCACGTCCAGCCCGCATCGCTACGGACCTCTTAGCGATTCTCCCCCGCCCACTCCTGCTGGTCATCCTCAACAGAGTGGGCGGGGCGAGCCTTGCAAAGTGGTACCAATGGCTGCTACCCTCCCCATGCCAGGCACAGTGGGAGCCAGAGTCCTCACAGCGCCCCACGTCCCCCTAGACGACAGCCCAGCAGGTCCTTGCCTCGGGGCCTTTGCAAGGCCATTTGCACTGTCTGCAACACTCTCTCCCCTCCCCCATTACACACTTGCACACATCCAGTGACACACCTTCACACACACACTCTCATACACAGTCCCACACGCTCTCACACACTCACAATCACAAATGCACGTGGGCTCACCCAAGGTTCTGGCCTCCACTCTGTGCGCACCCCATTTACCGGCTCAGGCCCTTCTTGGGCAGAGCCTGGGATCCGCCCTTCCCCCTCAGCTACTGGATCGCGTGTGCCCGATCTCCCGAGAGCATCCGGTGGGCACCGGAAGAGGCAGCCTGGGAGCCAGGGGCGGTGGGTGGGGATGGTGGGTGGATGAAGCACCAGGATCAGACCTGAGACCTTGGGGGTCCTGGCTGTCACCTGCCTCCCAGAGCCAGGTGACGAGTTCCCTGGGTGTAGGACTGTTAGGGCTCTGTTGTAGGAAACAGGCCACACCTCCCGCTCGTGGAGGAGGCAGGACCCAGGCCCAGGAGTCCCTGGCAGCGTGGACAGCCACAGTCCTCCAGCTGGCCCTGCCCACGCCCTGTAGGTGGCCTGGTCCGGCAGACGCCCGGGCGCCTCCCCGAGCTCACCCCCTTCCCGAGCCGCCGCTTGAGCAGATATCGCTGGGCTACATGACGGTCCACCTCGGCGGCGCACATGCCGGCAGGTGGGCGCCAGGACTCCTCCAGACACCCGCTGGGCTCCGAGTGTTGAGTCCGGTTGCCTGGGAACCGACCGCGGTGCCGCCCCAGCGCCTGCGCCGGGGCGGGGCAAAGCGGGGTCTGCCGCCAAGCCCCGCCCAATGCGGGGTGGGCTTGGAGCCCCTCCCCGCAGGCCCGCCCCCTCGGCACCGCCCCCGGACCCTCGCTGCCTGGCAGTCGGCCCTTCCGCGTGGCCCCGGCCGGAGCCCCAAAAGAAGATGCCCCGGCCCACCTGCGCCCGCGGAGACGTCTGCAGCCTCCAGAAACTCTCTGCCAGCTCCGGGCCTTTGCACGTGCGGTGCCCAAAGCCCGGCATGCTCTTTCCTCCCTCCGCCTTACTTCTTCCGGGCTCTACTAAGGGGGTGCCGACGGTTAGGGTGTCATTCGCAGGCAGCCCCTACACTCCGGGGCTATTTGGCGGCAGGGGCCGCGCCATCCCCTGCTGGGCAGGTGCTGAGGCTCCGCGAGGAACCCGGGGGTAGTTCCAGGGCGGGGGTCCCGGCAAGCGGCTTGGGAGAGCAAAGCTGAAGGCGGTGAGAGTTTATGAGACTGGCTGAGCGGGGCCTGCAGTGCGCCGAGGTCAAGCCTCGCAGGAAAAGGCGGCCAGGTAAGGGGTCTGGAGGGCGGGGCTGGCCAGGGGAGGAAGCGGGAGCCTAACCCCTTGGGCGCTGGAGGAAGAATATCGAGGGGCAGCTCGGCAGAGGCCCCGAGTGGGATGTGCCTGGCGTGTTGGAACCACACGGAGGCCCCGTGTGGCTGGAGCCCCGGGATGGAGACCAAGGTGTCCGCAGGGGGCGGTGAGCAGAGCGGAGGGGAGGGCTGCGGCAGCGTCTGATCGCAGGGCCTGGGGGGAAGCAGGGAGAGGAGGAGACGGTGGAGGTGTGAGGAGTGGGTTCTGGCTGCCGTGGAGCCCCTGGGTTTGCTGGGGGGTGGGGACTGTGGGTGGGAGAGAAAGAGGAATCTCAGATGACCACCAAGTCCATGGGAGGGTTGTCTGCACCAACAGGGCGGAGGCAGGAAGGCAGCTGCTGGGCGCGGGTTAGAGAGGTGAGGAATTGGGACGTGTGACGTTGAAGAGGCCGATAGGACATACAGGTGGAAATCATGGAGAGATCTGACTTTGGAGTTGAGAGACGAGGTGACACGCACTGGGGGGGTGTGCAGCAGCCGGGCAAGACCACCAGGGAGTGAGTCTGGATACAGAAGAGGTGAGGCCGAGTCCTGGGCCCTCCGGCACGCAGGGTGAGCTCCCAAACTGTCTGGGTTTTAAAATCTTTCAATCTGTTGTGGACACATAATTTTGTAAAAGACAATAAAAATTCGTTACTAGAAAAAAAAATTAACCATAGACATACATAAAAGCCCAACACTTTTGATTCAACAGTCATAAAGTCACTCTGTCCTGTAGCTAAGTTTCTCAACTCTTCATTTCATTTCTGCGTTACTTCACTGTAGACCTGCCACAGTTTGTGGGATGGTGCTATAGACCAAAGAGACATCTGTGCGGTGGGATGGGGCCAAGGCCACGTGTGCTGCCGAGTGGCCACGTGAGGACATAACGTCCGAAATGGAAAGAGAATGCAAATTAGAACTTGAGATACACTACATGCCCAACAGAATGGCTGCCGTTAAGAAGACGGGCCCAGGACTTCCCTGGTGGTCCAGTGGTTAAGAATCCACCTTCCAATGCAGGGGACGCAGGTTCGATCCTAGTCGGGGAACTAAGATCCCACAGGCCTCCAAGCAACTAAGCCCCAGTGCCGCAACTACAGAGCCCATGTGCTCTGGAGCCCGCGCACCACAACCAGAGAGAAGCCCACACACTGCAGCGAAGATCCTGTGTGCCGCACCTAAGAGCCAATGCAGCCAAATAAATAAATAAATAAATAAATATTTTTTTAAAAAAGAAGACTGGACCCACCAAATGTTGCTGAGGGCGTGGAGGGACTGCGGCACTCGCCCTGCCGGTGGGCGTATAAAACACTACGGCCACTTTGGGAAACCGTTTGGTAGTTTCTTTAAATGATTAACATAAATTTACTGTGACCCAGGCATTCTACACCAGGGTAGTTACCCAAGAGAAATGAGAACTTACGTCCACACAGAGTCACACACGCATGTTCATAGCAGCTTTATTTGTAACAGCCCCAAACTGGAAACAACCCAAATGTCGCTTCCAACATTTGAAACAGAGGAGAGGGTAAACAACATGTGGTATAACCATACGGTGGAATGTTACTCAGAAACAAATAATAAAGGAGAAAACTACGGATACACACAACACGGGCGAGTCTCAAAATCATGCTGACGAGAGAAGCCAGCTCTCCTCTCAGAAGAGCACACTGCGTGGCTCCAGCTGCACAAAATTCTGGAAAATGCCAACGACAGGTCACGGATGACCGTGCGGTGGAGGGAGAGGTGGATGGCAAGTGGCACAGGAAGACTTTAGGAGGCGGTAGAGATCTGCACGTCCCGTGGGGTTCCAGGCGTTTGACACATGCTTACGTCAAACAGCTTAAACTGGGGACTTCCCGGGTGGCCCAGTGGTTAAGAATCCCCCTGCCAATGCAGGGACACGGGTTCGAGCCCTGGTCCGGGAAGATCCCACATGCCGCGGAGCAACAAAGCCCGTGCGCCACCACTATTGAGCCTGCGCTCTAGAGCCCGTGCGCCACAGCTATTGGACCTGTGTGCCACAACTATTGAAGCCCACGCGCCTAGAGCCCGTGCTCTGCAACAAGAGAAGCCACAGCAATGAGGAGCCCACGCACCACAAGGAAGAGTAGCCCCTGCTCACCACAACTAGAGAAAGCCCATGTGCAGCAACGAAGACCCAACGCAGCCAATAAATAAAATAAATAAATAAATTTATATATAAAAAAACAGGTTAAACTGTACACTTCAAATATGTGCAGTTTATTGTACTTCAGTTGTATCTCAAGTATAAAGTGGGAGGGGGCAGGGAATAAACATGGGAAAAAGAAACAAAGAAGGGATGAGAGACTTCTACTTCTGTTCGTGATGCAGTGACTGGCATTGGCCACGCCCTCCATCAATGAACAGCTAGAAATCTGGACAAAGCATGTGAGCAAGTGTCTGTAAACACTGGACAACCAGCAGTGCAGGACTGTGATCTCAGCAAAACCGACGCAGATGAGGTCCTCTTGATTCTGATGCTGAGTGCCACGTCAGGGCAGAGATGGAGAAATTTCCAAGAGCAAGGAACAAGCTGGGGGGCTGGGGATAAGCTGAACATTCCAGAGTTCACATAGGCCAAGGAGATCTTTAAGTGCTGAGCAGCCAGGGTGGACACCAGAACATTCAGGAGAGACCCCAGGTGGGTCACTTCTCAGTGAAGTGACTAAACTAGCTCTCAATTAAAGGCTACTTCACACCCATCATGAGTGTGGAGAGCGAGCCTCAAAGGGAACAAGATGACACAAACGTAGCTTAACAGGCTGCCAAAGATATCAGCGCTCTTTGAAGGGAAACAACAAGAAAACAGCACTCAATAACGTAAAATCCACAACATCCCAAATCCAATAAAGAGTTACTAGCCTTACCCAGTTAGAATTGTGGATGAAAGCTTTGAATAGACAGACATGTCTGCAGAGAAGCTGTACAAATGGTCAGCACCACAGGAAAAGATGCTCCACGTCATTAGCCGTCAGGGAAATGCAGTGAAGACATATGAGGTCACACTCACTCACTAGGATGACTGTAAAAAAAAAAGTCTTGGCAAGGATGGAGAGAAATCAGAACCCTCATACAGGGCTGCTGGGATGTAAAATGATGCAGTTGCTGTGGAAAATTGTTTGGGAATTCCTCAAAAAGTTAAAGATAGAGTTAGCATATGATCCAGCAATTCCATTTGTGGGTATATATCCAAAATAATCGAAAACAGATATTCAAGCGAATACTTGTACACAAGTGTTCACAACAGTCTGTTCACAAAAGTCAAAAGATGGAGACAACCTAAATGTCCATCAACTGATGAATGGATAAAGAAAATGTTATCTATACAGACAATGGAATATAATTCAGCCATAAACAGGAATGAAGTACTGATACATGCTACAACGTAGATGAGCCTTGGAAACATCGCGCTAAGTGAAATGTCGTAAACAAGAGGTCACATATTATATGAGTCCACTTAAATGAAATATTCAGGATAGGTAACTCCATAGACAGGAAAGCAGCTTGGTGGTTCCCAGGGGTTGGGGGAGGGGGGATGGGTAGTGAGTGCTTAACGGGTCCCGGGTTCCTTTCTGGGCTGATGAAAATGTAACTCCATAGACGTGATGGTTTTACAACACTGTGAAAGTACCAAATGCCACTAATACGTATGCTTCAATATGGTTAATTTTATGTTATGTGTATTTCACCTAAAAAAAAAAAAAAGTTACAAGGCTTGTGAGGAAGCAGGAAAATGTAAGGCATGTCCAGGAGAAAAGTCAGCTGTTAGAACCAGGCCCATAAATGACGGCGGTGATGGAACTGGCAACAACTTTAAAAACAGCTGCTGTGCACCTGCTCATGGATATAAAGAAAACATGAATGCAATGAGATAGGAAAAGCAAATTATTAAAAAGAACCAAATTTCTACAGCTGAAAAATAAAAATATCTGAAATGAAAAACTCATTGGAAAGACATAGCAGAAAAAATGATCAGTGAACTCAAAGACACAGCAGTGCAAACTACCCAAATTGAAACGCGCAGGAAAAAAAACCTCACTGACATGTGGGACATTGTCAACGAATGGGCGGGGAGAGGGGGTGCAGAAAGTATATTTGAGAAAGTGATGGCTGAAATTTTTGCAAATTTAAAGAAAAAATGACATATTCACAGATCCAGGAATTTAAATGAAGTCCAAGTAGGAAAAACACAAAGAGATTCATAACTAAACTGCTGAAAAACAGTGATGCAGAAAAAGTACTAAAAGTAACCAAAGACATTTACACGCAGAGGAACAAAAATAAGCATAACTGCAGAGTTTGTATCAGAAAAAAAAAATTCAAGCCAGAAGAAAAAGCAGTGACTTCATTAACGTACTCAAAGGGGGGAAAAATGTGAATCTAGAGTTCTTGAACCAATCCCTAAAAATGCAGCGTAAAGAAAGCGTACAGAACAGATTACAAATGAGAAGCCGGGTGTGGTGAAAGCAGAACCCAGTGTTCACCATTAGAAGAGCAGCTTCCGAGAGGCCAAACAGAAGAGGTGACTCTTCAGGCTGAAAATGAATTAAACCTGGTGAGAAACATGGTCCAGTGGAAACCGCAGGGGCCCTTAGTGGAAAAGCCTCCTGCCAGTGGAAATGGTTGATATAATCTCACTAAATGACTTGTGCATTGATGAGAAGTGGATGTAATTAAAGGTTCTGTTATATTAAAAAAAGTTTTCATATTTTTTTTTCTTTCTTTCTTTCTTTCTTTCTTTCTTTATTTATTTTTTTGGGGGGTACACCAGGTAAAAAGTTTTCATATTATTAACATCTTGTAATCAAGAAAACTGATACAGAACATAAAAAATAAACATAGAATTCAAAACCTAAGACAGGACTGACTAGTGTCGGGAATGAAAGGCTACCTTCGTACCAAATCCTTCAAACATGGAAAAGAAAATAAGGGTTAATTGTCAACAAGCTCCCACAAATACATGTGATAGCTTAGATGAAATGGCAAAGCCACTGAATGAGGGAGAGTGTTCCCCAAATGTAATCAATAATAAACATAAAGATAAACTGGAAAGCTCTATGCCCACGAGGACAGAGAGAACAGAAGGCCCGTGGATGGAAGGACTGATAACCACTTGGACAGGCTGAAAGGGATGAGAGCTGGAGTCGCTACGGGGGGCCCGAGGTGAGCAGTAGGGCCCTGAGCGGGGCTGAGGGGCCAGGGAGGTCGGCACCCTTGACTCGGAAGGCACAGCTGGGCCTTCCCCCAGCTGCGGGCAGCAGGCACAGCAAGTGGACAGCAGGAGCCTTAGTAAACTCAACTGACAGAAGTGGGGCCGGGGCTGGGGAGGCGTGGAGCCGTCCAGCACAGCCGCTGTAGGCAGTGGGACCGCTGGCCCTGGAGCAGCAAGGACGTGTGACAGCTGGCAGGCCAGCCCCTCTTCCCCCTGCCTTCCCCCAGGAACCCGCAGCCAAAGGAGGTCTCAACCCTGCCGTTCTGCCACCAAGAACGTGGCCAATAAGCAGAATTATCCCCACATCGGTGCATTTCAGCCAAAAAGAATTCTGCAGCAAAAAAAAGAAAAAAGAAAAAAGAAATAAAATTTTGAAATATTAATGAAAAGAAAAAGAAAAAAAGAATTCTGCAGCGTGAACGTCATTACGTTCACATAATTATCACATCAGTTTTCGGTGGACAGTTGACTCATGCGCTAGTTATTTTTAAATCTGTTATCGTGTTTTCTCTTGGGGACGTTATTTCTCCCCAGTCCAACTTTCCCTTGTCCAGGTGTAAATTTTGTCCAGAAATTTTTATTTCTCATCCGTTGTCAGCTGACTGTCGCTTCTACTGCGTGCAGGTGTAACCTTCAGCTTTGTTTCCAGAGCATTACTGACTCAGCGTATTTATTATGCATTAGAGAACAAGCGGACCGTGCATTCACTTTTCCCTGACCCATGGGGAGCTCATGGGCAGGGTGGGGGCCTCATCCAGGAGGCCCAGAGTTAGGGGGGGAGCGGGCGTGTGGCAGGCCAGACCCCTCAGGTTGAAACGATTTGGCCTGACCCTCCTGCGTCATCGTCACCAGCCTCCTTATAACCCCAGAGACGAAGCCGACAGGGATCCGGCCTCCCAGACGGCAGAGGTCACAGTCCGTGTGCGGGCCCCGCCCCTCCCTGTGAGTGGCAGTCCAGCCCTGCCACACCCCGTGTGTCACAGTCCGTGTGTGGGCCCCACCCCTTCCTGCCCTCCAGTGTCCACGTCTGAGCAGATAACAGCTGTGTCCCCATCTGTGTCACAGTTGTCGCCCACCACCCGGCCTGTCTCCGGCGCAGCCCCCAACCCTGTGGGCTGGACCTGCCGCGCTCCCCAGCACCTGGGTCTCCAGAGTCGGGCTCTCCTCTCTCCGGCTCCCAGCGTGGCCTATGGACCCAGGTACCCTGGGTCACTCCAGACACCTGCCTGAGCGCCTCCCAGGAGGGCACCTTTGGGTGGCAGATGTGGTTGTCCCTAGATCACGTGTCCAGAGCCTGAAACAGGGGGGCCCCGGAGGCAGCCCCCAGCGGAGCGCCCCTCGTGGCTGTCTCGGGGGTGCCTCTGAGCCAGCCCTTGGAGGTTGGCTCTGGCATCGCCACTGGGGCCTGTGCAGGGCTCTGGCCCCTGGGCATCCTGCTGTCTGTCATCCTCTTCCTCACGAACAGAGGGAGGTGGGAACCCCTGGGAGGAGGGCATGCAGACCAACCTGGACCACACCCCGAGGCCCAGCCGCCCTGTTCTGGCCACTCAGGGAGGACCAGGGAGCCAAGCCCACAGGCCCCGGGCTCCAGCGAAGCCCCTCCTGGAAGCCGCGACCCCGCTGATCCTGAGCAGGCCAGGGCCCTGGTCACCACAGCGGCGTCACCACAGATGCCGCTGCGTCACCACCAGCCGGCCCTCCGCACACACGCGCCCCGGGGCTCCCGCCGGTCCTGGCTCATGGGAGTTGTGTGGCGGCGCTGCGGTGCCCTCCCTGCGCCGTGTGTCCGGGGAGGGCGCTTCCTCCAGGGGCAGCCGTGGCTGTGGGAGCTGACGCACATCGTGGCCGGGATCTGGACCTTCTACCCGGGGCTTACCGCGAGCCTGGTGTGGGTCTGGCACCGGTTCCAAGCTACTTGGCTGCAGAGGCGAGGCCACTTGAGCGAGGGTCCTTCCTGAATGTCTGGCCCAGAGCCAGCTCGAGTTGTGGGTGGGGGTGGGGCAGGCCTGCAGGCAGCACACTAACTGGATATGGGGAAGGGGACAGACTTGGGTCCTGCCCAGGGCCCAGAGAACAGCCGGGTCTGGGGTCTCCAGGGCTTGACCTCAGCCAGAGGACACACGGGATAGACGGGCTCTCCTGGACGTCACTCACATTCCTGCCCGTCCTCCCTGTTGCCATGGCGATTGCCATCAGCGCTGTGCTTCTGATCAAGGGAGAACGTACTGCGGTGGGGCTGGGGCATCCCCACTGCCAGGCCCCCAGTGCCCCTCCGTCTGACCTCTGCTCAGCATCTGGCCACTTCTGTGGGTCTCAGGCTCCCACCAGGGGTGAGCTCCAAGGACAGGATCTCTGGCATCACCTGAAACCACCCCCAACTCCACAGGGCCACTTGGCCTTGGCAGGTGGAAGGGTTGTAGGCACTGGCCATGCGCCGGCCTCAGGCTGCCATGGAGTGGGATTCAATAAAAGCAGTTGGCTCCTCTCTTTGCCACAGGGCACAGGGCAGGGACAAGAGAGGACTCAGCCAGAGAGGCAATGCACACAAGGGGAAGAGACCACCAGGGTCCAAGTCACAGACCCAGTGCTTTCAGGAATCCTTGGACCACTCACCCTGTGCCTCTGTTTCTCCATCTGTGAAATGGGAGCCGAGGCTACTGGAAGTGCTCTCACCCCTGGGTCAGACACACAGCCCAACCCCACTGGTACTCCTGAGGAGGGGCGCTGGCCCCAAGTCTCCAGAGCTCAGTAGGGAGGGCTCCAAGGCAGAAGGAAGAGCAATCGGGGGCAGGAAGGTGTCCCTCCAGCAGCCTGCCCAGGGTTGGGGCCGGAGGCTGAGTGGTGAGAGCATCATCCCAGCAACAAGCCAGTCAGGACATTCTGCTGCAGCCTTTGGGTGGAGGGCAGGCCCCTAGCAGAGCCCGCTGGGGGAGAGGGGGCTGGGGCGGGAGGAGGAGGGAGATGGGATGGGGGGCGGGCAGCCTTGCCAGAAGCTGAGCTGACTGCTGGCGCCTTTTCCTCCCAGTGTCTTTCCAGCTCAGTGTCCCGGCCACGAGGTGAGTGACCCTCCAGACGCCTCCCAGCCTGAGTCTGAGGGAGATGTAGTCTTGGCCCCTGGAGGGACAAAGACCCCCACGCCATTCACGAAGGGAGGTGGGAAGGACCCCAAGGGTGGGGAGAAGTATCAAGAGTAACACTTGGCTTTGAATCTGGGCCCTGGGAGGTGAGTTCCGCCTTCCGTGGGCGGCGGTGGTTCGCTGGTGGACACCAGACACCCCTTTCCCAACACAGTAAGAGAAAGCCCCCAGAGGTCCGGAGTGGCGGGTCTGCAGGCCTCTGCTGCGGGAGTGGGGCTGCTCCCGGAGACACCCACGGCCCCCGTGGCCTTGTGCGCGGAGCGAGCCCGAGGAAGCGCCGAGGTGGACCGCTCCTGCTGGGCGAGGGAGGACCAGGCAGGGGTGGGGTGGGGGAGGGACCGGGAGGGAGCCGAGCCCGGGTTGGGCTTGCTTTGGAGGTGGTCCCGGCAGGGCCGGGGCTGGGGGCGGGCGGGGGCGCGGCTTCCCTCGGGGCTCCGCCTTCGACTCGGTCCGGATTGCGTAATCGGGAATTGCAGCGCCGGGAAGAAGCGAGTCTCGAGGCATCCGGAGGCGGAGGAGGACGAAACTCTGGCCACACCTCTTCTGGGAAGAGGCGTTTTTGAGCTTTACCGCGAGGACAAATCGCCGAGAAATGCGGGAGGCCGGGACGACTTAAAATTTAAAAACCTCTGCCCAGAGGGTGCCTCACTTCTAAACATAAATTAAATTAAAAGGTCAAGGTCGACCTAGACACTCCCCTGAAAAATCTGTGCAGCGCAGAAGCCCGGGAGGGGCAGGGGAGGCCCACAGTGCGGTGTGGCCTGGGAGGCCACAGGGTCCGAGACTGCGGAGGACAGGCCCCCGCTTCTCGCAGTCTGTTTCGCAATCTGTCAAAGAGGGACCGTGGCCTCAGGAGGGCCTGAGGATGGCAGGTGTAAAGCGTTGGTGGCTGCCCCTGGAGGCGGAGAGACCCTGGTCTGGAATGCCAGGCCTGGAGGAGGAGAGGTTCCAAGTGGGCCCGGTGGAGCCCCCACTGCGGGGTCATGGCTGATTCTTGCCCTGGGCTTTGCCCAGATTTCTGTAAGAAGCCCACATCATGTAAGGCTAACGCTCAGATGCTGTTTTAAGAGGTTATGTATCAACGTTTCTTTAAACGGAAATTCTGCATTGTCTTGAAGTTTATGTCATTTTATTTTTATAAAATACATTTTTATAAGGAGGAAAATGCCTCAAATGTGTTCCTAATTTTAAGAGGTTCTGCCGCATCTCTGGTGCAGGTGTAGCTAATTAGCGCAAGTCCAGCCTTACCTCCTAAGACAGTTTTCCACACAAGCCTTCCTACTAATGTGGTTTCCTAAACCGCGCTCCTCACAAAGTTACAAGTCAACAGTTCTTGAATCTGTCCATCTTGCCTCAAATGTGTACAGACCTGGACAGAAACGCAGCTGTATGATGACAGGACCGAAATAGTATAGATTTAAGTTACCTGTCAAAGGCATCAGACAGGATGGGAGGCTGAACCACCCATACTGGCCGGCTGGGACGGGAAGCCCACCAAGCGCAGGTCGCTGAGATGAGCTGAACAGGTGCCTCGCGGGGGGGGGGGGGGGGGGGGGGGAATGCGGGGCCTAGGAGCCTCAGAGAGGAAATCCCAAACAGAAACTCGCTGGACTAGGGAATGGCATCCGAGTGAGCTCGACCTTTCCAGTAACCCTAACTCCCACGAAGGTTCCAGAAAGAGAAAAAGGAATCACAAAGTGCTTCAAGAAAAACTAGGGTCCCCGGAGCGATGAAAAGCTGTGGGGAAGCGCTCTGTCCTGACAAGATATACGGAGATTTTACGTGTGTGTGTGTGTGTGTGTGTGTGTGTGTGTGTGTGTGTGTGTGTGTGCGCGCGCGCGCGCGCGCGCCAGGGACTTGGCGAAGACTCTCCCCATATGGGGACTACTGGGGGAAGAGCCCACCGGTGGAGAGGCTGCAGAGGGCCCAAGTCTGGCACGTGGAGAGTGGGGGCTACTCCGGCTGCTGCAGGGTCTGTTAGATTCGGAAGCAAGCCTAGCATCGTCCTCCGGGGAAATCCGAAGTCATGCCCGTCTGGGGTCCGACCTCTGCAGAACGAGCAGACAGGCCGTCAGGCACCGACTTCGAGTGGGGGAATTGAGGGGCATGGAGGAAGGGGAGTCGGGCCGTTGCCCAAGCAACGGGGCGGGAGGTGGGGATGGCGACTAAGTTCTGTTTCCATGGAGACCGTTCCGGCTGACCGCCAACACTACTAAAGGTGGATGAACTCCGACGGACGGCCAAGGTCAGGAAGGAGCCCACTAGTAAAAGTTGGCGACGATGCCCTGACCCCCGACCCCAAACTCCTGATTCCGCCTCCCCCAAACCTCACGACCCTGAGACGCGTCCCACCCGGCCGGAATATTCGGGCTGGGGGAGGGGAAGGGCTGAGCTAGAGGGGCGGGCTGGAGGCTTCGACCCATGGCGCCCAAGAAGAAGCGCGGGCCGAGCGCCGGGCGCCGGGCAGGCGCGGCGGGAGAGGGCGCCAAGCCGCTGTCGGAGCGCGCTCAGTACCTGCAGCGCGAGCACAAGCTGCTCTCGGAGCAGCTGAGCGCCTGCGAGGAGCGAGTCGACCGGCTGCTGCAGGAGAACGAGTTCCTGGACCGCGAGGCGCAGCGCCTGCGCGACGAGAACCGGCTCTACGCCAGCTACGTGAGCGCGCGCGCGCAGCGCTGCGCCAACGCCATCGTCCGGCTGGAGGAGCAGAACCGCGTGGACCTGACGCAGATCTGCTGGCAGCGCGCAGAGCTGGTGTCGCTCTACCGCGGCCGTGAGCACGGGGTGCGCGCGCAGCTGCTGGAGATGGAGGCGCGCGCGGCGCAGATGGCGCAGCAGGTGCAGGAGCTGCAGCCTTACAAGGCCAGTGCGCGCCCCCGCGGGCGGGCCCGGCGGGGTGGGTGCGCGCCGCCGGCCGGCGCTGACCCGCGCCTCCGCCGCAGGAGCTGCAGCTGGAGCAGCTGGCCCGGATCCGGGCGCTGGAGCGCGAGCTCCTGCATATGCGCGTGGAGCACACGCAGCTGCTCCACGGCGTGAAGCGGCGCTTCCTGGAGGACAAGGCAGCCTTCGAGCGCGAGGCGCGCCAGCGCGTGCAGTCCCTGGCGCGGCGCGCGGAGCGGGAGGCGGCGCGCGCGCTCATCGCGCACACGCAAGCCATCAGAGCGGACAACGGGCGCCTGCGGCAGGAGCTGCTGCGGCTGCTCCGCCGGGCCCAGGTGCTGCACGACACGCGGCGCCAGTTGCTGGAGCAGCGTGAGCAGCTGCGGCGCGAGCACGAGGACACGCGGGACCTGGCGCGCGTGCACGGCTGGCTGCGCCGGGGCCCCGAGGGCCCGCCGCTTTGGCAGCCGCCGCAGGCCGCCTCGCACCCCGAGTCCTTTGCCTCCACCACGAGCCCGTCGCGCGCGACCTGCCGGGTCCCATCAGTCTCGGCCTCCCAGAACCCGTCTCAGGCCTCGTGGCGCGCGGCCGCTTGGGCCCCGTCGCTGCTCTCGAAGCTCGCGGTTCCCTGGGTCCGGTCAGGGGTCTCGTCGCTGGCCCCTTCGAAGGCGGGTTCACGGGTCCCCTCCCCGGACCCATTGCATGCGGGCGCCAGGGTCCCGTCCTTGACCCTGTCGCGCCCGGGCTCCCGGGTCCCACCCTTGACCCCATCGCGCCCCGGCTCCCGCGTCTCTTCGCGTTCCTCATTGCGTACCGCCTCACAGAACACCACCCTCTCTGAGAAGTCCGTCCCCGGGTCGGGCTCTTCCCGTCTCCCCGTCGAAGGAGACCGTGAACGTGACGCTGCAGGCGAAGGCGCCTCGGGGAGAGCCTAAACCTACCCGGAGGAAGGGCGGTGAGGCCAGACGGTGGGGGGAGACGGGTGCGCAGAACGCGGATGTGGTGAGTAGAGTATCAATAAAGATGTGGCCCCCTCCACCCCTCTCCGCTCTGGCACCGCCTGCTTCGCTGTCCAGCACTTCCGGCCGGCGCAGGGGCCGCTTATTACGGCTTCCAGTTTCCAAGCTGCAAGGTGGCGTGATCGTCCTTCTCCCTGCGTGTGTGCCAGGACTCGGTGTCCCTCCACTCCACCGCTGCCCTCCGGCTGCTCTGGCAGCGGCAGAGGGAGTCGGCCACGCTATCGTCCTGCCCACGAGGGCTGACAGTGTGGTGGCGGAGATGGACATCGCGGGCTGGACAGGTAGTATGCGAGCAGGAAGGGAGTCTGGCGGGCCAGGGAGGAGCTGGTCCGCTGCGTGTGGCGGCGGGAGGGCCAGCGTGGTGCGAGCTGCTCGGGAGAGCCATGGGGGGGGGGGGGGAGCCACGGGCGTTTCTATGTGTAACGTGTTGGTTTGTTTTGTATTTTTGTTTGCTTGCTTTTCCGCGCCGCGCGGCTTGCGGGATCCTAGTTCCTGGAGCAGGGATTGAACCCAGAACCCGACGGTGAAAGTCCTAACCACTGGACCGCCAGGGAATTCCCGGGGGTGGGGAGGGGTAATTTTTAATTTTGATTCAGCTGTCAGTCCCAGTGCTCGGCCGGAGGGAAGCTGTCTCTCACCTGTGGTTTGCATTCATCCACGGCTGCATCCGGCAGGAAACCAGGCCCCACGCACCCTCAGCGCTGGCCGAGGGATAGGGATTTCATGCTGAGCGCAGAGTGAGGTTTTAAAAAGGCCGGATCTTCAGAAGGGAGCGCCGGGTTGGAGGGGCGGACCAGCGAGGTGGCCGCGCGCTCCCGCGTGGGGGGAGAGGTGAATCCCGAGGGGCCCCCGGACCTGGGCTCTGTGGAGGAAAGAGTTCTGACAGCTGCTTTCAAACAGACACCGACCACACACCCCCCCACCCCCCGCACACAACGACCTCGCCTTGAAAATTTAGCTACATGTTCTCGTTCTGGGTTGCAAGTGCTCATAGGCGCCTGGCAGCATCAAACACAAATTCTCTGGGAAGAGTTCACTTGCAATCCACGAGGGGCAAGTTCTCACAACCATGCTCTTTTAAAGGAACTAGGGCTCTTTTGAGATTTGGGGGAGAAAGTAATACAAATTGAGTCCAGGACGTCTTGTACCAGAAAGCAGGGGTGTTCCCAGAGAGACCCATCAGAAGGACAGAGTAGCAAAGTGAAAGGTTTTGACTGGCCAAAAAGACAACAGTTTCAGCATCAAAAAGAATGTACTGAATAGACACATATCATATGAGCTTAAAATACTACAGAACCTACTCCATTGGTCATCTTGAAGGTTCCTAGTGCAATTGTAGCTTTCTAAAAATCGGTAAATTGGGAGCTCCCTGGAGGTCCAGTGGTTAGCACTGGGCGCTTTCACTGCGGGGCGAGGCGGGGGGGACCCAGGTTCAATCCCTGGTGGGGGGACTAGGATCCCGGAAGCCTCGTGGCGAGGCCAAATACATAAATAAGAAGAATTGGTAAAGAATCACACGTCCATTCTGCCTTCCCCATGTGACCTGAATTTCAGAATAAACAAATTGTTGGTGAAGGAAAGTTATAGAATTCCACCTAATAGGCGTAGAAAAAGCACTCATGAGGTCATAATGGTTGCTAAAGCCTATATGTGGAATTTGATGAGGACACCAAATACCCCCAGCTGACCCCTGAACCCATCAATGGCCCCAGCGGTGCTAAGAGCGTGAGATACTGTGTGCCCCCTGGTGAGGAACAGCAGCATCTGCTCTGACAACATGCACAGCATGGGAAACAAAACTCGTGTCATCACGCTTCCAGCTCTAACTACCAGTGTGGACAAGATGCAGGGGACAGTGTGTTAAATGACGGAGCAGGGATGCAGCCGTCCAAATCCTCTGCAGGACAAATGACTTTTTTTTTTCTTTTTTGCCAAAAATAAATGGCAAGAAGTTAAAAAAAAAAAGTAGAGGGGAAATTGTTATCGAGTAACAGAGACTTAAGACACATTTCCACTAAACGCGACGTGTGCACCTTGCTCAAGCCCTTGCTTTAAGCTGTAGTGTTAAATCAATAGAGTTTCTTGGTAATTATGAAGCTAACGCAAAGCACATTCCATTCCTCCTCTTCCCAGCAACTGACAGCTCCACTGCTTCTCCTGCCCAGACACCCACGACCTCAAGACCCTCTAGCCCATTACTTTCCATGAAATGGCTCCCTGAGAGACAGCTCTCAGAGTAGGCACTTAATTTCTTTGCAGTTCTGTCATTTTTACTTTATGTATTTTGTAGCAGTTACGAGTTGCATACAAGTGTAGAACTACTAGCTCTTCTCTGCACACTGACTCTGTTTAAAAATTTTTTTCTATTTAATTAAAAAAAATATTTGGCTGCGTCGGGTTTTAGTTTCAGCATGTGGGATCCAGTTCCCTGAGCAGGGATTAAACCTGGGCCCCCTGAATTGGGAGCGCAGGCTCTTAGTCGCTGGACACCAGGGAAGTCCCTGCACACTGACTCTTTCGTCAGTCTGCAGTGTTCTTCACCTCTGCCCACAGCCTGGTAGTGATGTGGCTGCTCCAGCTTTTGGGGGGTTTGTTTTGCACACCCCTTTCTACAGGTGTCAATTTTATATTTCAGATGTGTCCCTAGAATCAGTAGAAATGGTTGTTGTATTTTAAAATATAGTCTGACAGTCTTTGTCTTTTAAGTACAGAGCGTAGTTATTTTATATTGGCTCATTTGCAGCGTTAATAGAAGCATTATTTTTATCACTTAATTTTATACTTTCTGTATTTTCTTTCTCCCTCTGTGTTTCAGTTGAACCCTCCCCTTCATTTCACTTGTTTCTCTACTTGTATGACAATCACACCCTTCCCCTTGTTTAGTGGTCCCCTGAGAAAGATTAACATGCACACCTAAGCTCATAATTCATGGAGATAATATCGTCACCCTCCTCCCAACCCTCAGAATGCTTTAAATTTCCGTCACGCTTTCCCGACTTAGAACCTGTCGATAACAAGATTTTCATTCTGCCTTAACTTTGTTAAGCCACAAATTAGACACTGTTACTCTTTGTGAAAATTCATCCACCTGCATACCTACCATCTGGGACATACCTGTATGCAGGTTACACTCTGATAAAAAGTTCACTTGAAAAATCCTGCGGGGCTAGTTCTGGTAGTTCCTTCTTCCTTGCACAGCTTTCCAGCAGCTGCCTCTTAACTAGCTGCTCAACCTCAGCCCTGGTCAGCCACAAGCTGCCACCTGACAGCGCCTGCGGGGATGGAGGAGGTGGACTGACAGGAACCCGTTCACCGCGGACGGGGATGCAGGCTGGTGCAGTCACTCTGGAAGGTAGCTTGGTGGTTTCTGACAAAATTAACATGCTCGTACAGTGTGATGCAGCACTTACACTCCAACCCAAAGGAGCTGAATGCCGAGACCAGCTCGGCGACTCGAGGTGAGTGACGGGTGCCGCAAGCTTGAAGAAGACACAGACACAGACTGAAGAGAAAAGTGGGACCGGGGGGCTCAAGACCTCTCGGATCAAGAGCCCTGCTGACTCATCCCAGGTTGCTTTTATTGAGTTCGTGGGCTAACATTCTCAGGTTACACTCATAAACAATCAAAGGCCTCACATGACTGAGGCAATTATCTTTGTTTACTTCCTGGGTCCGAGTTGAGCAGGTGTGGATTTGAGCTGGGGGTGGAGAGCAAAACAGCCCTGGGGGCAGGAGACCTCTCTCAGATATTGGGGGTCTGTGCCGCACCCGTGTTGGCCCCTCTGCGACTGTGCCTGTCTTAGGTTGTTCCTCCCTTGAGGAATCTTACCCGTCTCTGGCTAACCAGTCATCCTCCAGGGCCAAACACGGTGATATAAGGAAGGTTCTATGCACCACCCCTGTTGGCCCCTCTGCGGCTGTGCCTGTCTTAGGTTGTTCCTCCTCTGAGGAATCTTACCCGTCTTTGGCTAACCAGCCATCCCTCAGGACCAAACAGGGTGATATTAGTCTCCACGCCCCGCACCCTCAGCTCCTCCACTGCTCAAGCAGGACATTCTGAATCCCATCGCTCGGCCCACATACTTCAACACTTTCAATGCTTCAAAAAGGTTCCAGAATGTCTTCCCACAGCTGAAAACATAGGTTCACACAGAGACCTACACAAGGTGTTTACGGCAGCATTGTTCATAGTGGCCAAAACTTGGGAGCGACCAGGATGTCCTTCAGTAGGTGAGTCAATAAACGCATGGGGGTCCATCCACAAAATGAAACATTACTCAGCACTGAAAACAAGTGAGCTGTGAGCCATGGAAAGACATGGAGGAACCTTAAATGCAAGTCACTAAGTGAAGGCAGCCAACCTGCGAAGGCTGCACACTGCAGGATTCCGCCTCTGACATTTTGGGAGAGGCAGGACTATGGCAACAGTTAAAAGGTCAGTGGTTGCCAGGCACTGGATGAGGAGGGATGATTGGGGAGGACGCACGATTTTTAGGGCGGTGGAACTTTTCTGTGATGTCATAATGGTGGACGTGTGTCTGTGCGTCCGTCCACATCCACAGAATGTGCAGCACCAAGCGTGAGCCCGAAGGTAAAACACGGCCTTTATTAATAATGATCGCCGGGGGCGCAGCAGCTGCTGTAACCTGTGGACCCGTTAAAGCAAGATGTTAATTACAGGAGAAGTGGGCGGCGGTGTGCAAACGCTGTCCTTTCTGATCAGTTTTTCAGTAAACGTACAACTGCTCTAAACATATAAAGTCTATTAACTTCTTTTAGAAAGTAAAAAACATTGGAACTTCCCTGGTGGCGCAGTGGGTAAGACTCCGTGCTCCCAGTGCAGGGAGCCCGGGTTTGATCCCTACTCAGGGAACTAGATCCTGCATGCCACAGCATAGACCTGGTGCAGCCAGAAATTTAAAAATAATTAATTAATTGAAGTAAAATGAAAAAAGGGTAAAAACGTTAAGGTGGTGGAAGCCTTTTATGATTTTTGAGGTGTGGAAAGCATTTTTTAACAAGAAAGAAAATCACAAGGCATAAAAGATTCTGCGAAGATAGAAACGTTAACATGAAAAACATTATGATAAAATATACCATTTTGGCAAAAAGCATTTTGAAATGGACAAAGGATAACTCTTCATGATAATCTATAAAGAAAAGAAAAAGAGCCAACATCTTGCTACTTTTTGTAGCAAGCAAATGAATTCAACACCAAAGAAGAAACCCAAAGCCAATGCACACCCAAAAAAGACTGGCTGCCCAGGACTTGGTGGGGATGGCATTGAGAGCAGGGCAGTGAGCAGGGCCTCATCTGGGCAGGGAGGGGTGCCTGTCCCAGCCGAGCCTAAGCGTGTGGTGGCCCCCTTGGCTGGCTGCTTCTGGTATGTCAGTTCTTCTAGGAATCTGTTCTGCATAAATGCTGTGGAACTGGGTCCGTCCCCAGCAAGATCTGTTTACGTCCTGACCTCAGAACGAGATCCTATTTGGAAATAGGGTTGTCGCAGATGTAATTAGCTGAGATGGTGTCGCGCTGGAGTGGGCAGGGCCCTAATCCAATAGGACTGGTGTCCTTGTAAGAAGACAGAGACACACAGGACCACACTCGTGACGGCAGAGCAGAGGCTGGAGCCCTGCAGCCACAAGCCGAGAGGCACCAAGGATGGCCGGCGCCACCGGAAGCTGGAGAGGGGCAGGCTTCAGAGGCAGCACGGCCGACTGGCCAGTGCCTTGACCTCACACTCTGGCCTGTAGAGCTGAGACAACAAGTCCTGTCGTTTTCAGCCACCCAGGTTGTGGCGCTTCGTGAGGGCCGCCAGGGGCGCACACAGACGTCAGAACGAGAACGGCCAGCGCAGGAGGCGGCCTCCCACGGGACACGTGTCACGCGGGGACGAGGAGGGGCCGTGAGAGACAGACAAGAACACCTGTAGAAGGACATGGAGAGTATGAGTCCATTACTTTGAGGAAAACAAGCCAAAATCATGTGCTTATTTTCACAGCATGGGACGCGCACCTGGGCACATGCGCCGCCGTCCGCAGACCCTCCCTGGGGCAGGTCCGGGCCTTTCGCTCTCTGCTGTTTCCCAGAGGGAGACACTTCTCCTA